>NW_028120770.1:0-452000 GCF_965178545.1 Coloeus monedula | reverse complement strand
TTGCTGTATGCGACAGAGTAGACAGAGAGGGCTGGCTTATTTCAAAATGAATTTACATCTAAATCAGTAGCATTTGCCTATAGACGTAAAAGTGAAGAACTTAACAGGTTTTAGTATTCTACACACAGCCCTCGCTGGGAGGAATGGTAAAAAGTTAAAAACAAATGAAATTTTAAAAGTAGAAAGTTAGAAACAAAGTTACAACGGCAGAAATTTAGAAACAAACAAAGAGGTAAAATACAAGAAACAAACAAATTTCTAAAGGGAGAAAGTTGAAAACAAAGTTAGAAACGAACAAACAAAAAAATTAGAAACAAACAAAATTAGAAAGGTAGAAATTTAGAAACAAAGTCAGAAAGGCAAGTGTTGAGCCTTTGACAGGGTACCCCTCCTTCTCGGACCAGGGTGAAAAGAGCAGAGGAGGCTGCTGTTCTGCTAAGTTCTTTATTTCACGGTCTCACAGCTGTCTTGAAGGCAGAGTTCGAATGGGGTTACATGATAAAGCCAAGCAGCAGCAGCAGGCAAAACCAGCTTCTTCTATATGCTCCATACACTCTATTTTTTCTTACAGAAGTGTGGATTCCATTTGTTCATTGACCAGTAAGATTAACACACGATTCTAGTTTTCCTTAAACCCATCCTGGTCTAATTCTAACAGTCGTAAGCCTCACACAAGTGTCATCTGCCCTTGTTCCATAAGGAATCCCTCTACAGACAGGGAGTTGTCACCGGCCACGTGCTCATGGGCTGCAGGGGACACCCGCACTGAGGAGGAAATGGAAATGGGAAAGAGGGAACTGCAACCTGATGGGACGCACCTCTGGCACCACATTTCCTCTTCTTCCTGCTGTCCTGGAAAACCCCAAGTAAATCCAGTCCCTCAGACCTTGCATCCCTGAACACCAGGAGAGCCGGTGTTTTACCCAGATCCCAGTGCCCTGCACGGCTGCGCTGACACGAGCACAGGCCGATCGCTCTGCCCAGCACCATCCCTCATTCTCCTCCCACGGCTCCCCAAGCGGCCCCAAAGCACCCCAGCGTGTCTGTGCCGGGGCCAGGGCCTGCCCCGAGCCCGACCAGAGGCTGTCACCCAGCCCTGCACCAGCTCCCACCCCCGGGTGAGCTGGGAATGCACTGAGAGCTCGGCTCCCCGGGCTCCCCAGCACCCAAACCGGTCCTCAGACACACAGAAATGCCCAACCTGCCCCTCTGGGCACAGCCAAACACCACAATTCCATCATCCCCAAGCAACTCTGGCACTTGCCTCTTCACCTCCGCCCATTTCCAGTAGCCGGGGCTAGGACCGGGCTGTCAGTAATAGCATTCCCTAGGCAGTTCATCCCAGCACAGAGGAGAAGAGGAGCCTGTCCCTGACCCACACCATGGGCAGGACAAGGGGGGCCCTAGCTGGCTTTGCCTACTCCAGCACCAAAGCTCTTGGTCCCAAAGATGGGGCGAGTTCAGTGGTTTTTCCTGTCCTGAAAGAGAGCAGAAAAGGGAAGTTAATCCCACTGTGGAATCCAAGACTCCTGCATTTCCTATTTCTGCTCTGATTGCTCACCGTGGAGTTTTAGCCATGGAAAAAAAAGGAGAATGACACCATATCAAATAAAAAGTTGATTAATCCACGTAGGGGCTGTGGAGAGGATACAAAGGAGCTTTTCCATGATTTTGGGGCTTGAAGAGGGACTGAATTTCCCTCAAAGCTGGGATGGGCCTGAGGATAATAAAGCAAAGGAGCAGCTTCATCTCTCCCTGGCAGAGAGCTCGGGGCTCCATTATGGATACAAATCAATCCCAGCAGGATTTCAAAGGGTTTCTTTAGGATGTCAGGTCCCTCTTTATCAGATCCCTGCTGGGATTCAGGGCCTGCCTGGTCACGGGGTGCTTTGATAAGGGCTGGATTTAAATCCCAGATCTGAGAACAGACATGAAAGGTCCCTGGGTTTCTAGGGGGTTGAAAAACTCAAGCTGGATTCGCTGCAGAGCTGAAAAATCAGGGTAAGAGAGAGCAAGGAGTGGCCAGCAGGCCCAGGCTCCTGATCACGCCCCTGGGATCCATGGGATCCATAGGATCCACGGCCTCTGGCACGCTGCTCCAGCACCCTGCAGGGTGACTGACAGCCGGGCAGGGGAAGGAGCCACCAGCAGCTCTGCCATGTGCACCATCATTCACCTTGCACGTGGCCTAAACAGCCACCAAGCACTGATGGACTGACTGAGCCGAAAATATCGGAGAGATCTCAGTTTGCACTCCAAATTCCCTGCAGCCTGTTCCCTTCCTCATCCATCCCTTGAAGCAGCAAGAGTGGAATTCCTTCCGTCGTTGCTCTTTCCCTCCTGTTTTCCACTCAACAAGAAAAAGAGCAGCCACGTGAACAGGAGTAAAAGCCCCAAACCCACAAAAAAGCACATTCTCAGCATCACTAATCCCTGCCAAACTGCCAGGAACCTTCCAAAACTACATCCAAGCTTGGAAACAGGGATCCAGTTGTTTGTTTAAGCAGCTATTGATCCAGTCTCTTCCAGCTAATTAAACTATTCACTCTTTAAACTCATTAAACTGCTCATCCTGCTCCTGGCAGCCAGAGGCAAAGAAGAAATCGTGTCTAGATTAAATGGTGATGGTGAATGTGCCCATCCCAGTCCTTGGAGAGGTTGGAATTGCATCCCTGTTCCTCTGCTCTCTTTTCCTTCCTTTTTCTTGGAGTGATTCCCACCCGGATTCCTCAGCTCCAGCTCTCTGAGCAGCCTCAGGGGGAGCATTTCATCCCCTTGGAGCCAACTCCATTTGTTGCATCCTTCATGCCTCAACCACCCCTAAAAGCAGGCAAGTGCTGATGGGCAGTGCAGCTGCTTCCACTTGGGAATGTTTCCAGTGGAACAGGGAGGGAATTCTGAGAAGCTTCCACCCACTGCACGTTATTGCTGGATAAAAGGTGAGGCAGCAAAGGATCAACAAAGGGAGATTTCAGCAAGACAAAGTCCAGACAGAGAGGCTGCAAGTGTGGCTGGGGCTGCTAAACTGGGAAAACTGCAAGGTCAGGCTGTGGGAACATGGATTATACTGAGGTCTGGAACTGGTGTTGGGAAGAGAGGGAGAAGGAGAAGGAGGAGAAGGAGGAGAAGGAGGAGAAGGAGGAGAAGGAGGAGAAGGAGGAGAAGGAGGAGAAGGAGGAGAAGGAGGAGAAGGAGGAGAAGGAGGAGAAGGAGGAGAAGGAGGAGAAGGAGGAGAAGGGCCCGAAGTAACTGCACAGTGAATTTCCTTACCATGAGCCAGGCTCATTCCCTGAGCTGACCAATATCTCCGAGCTCCCCTTCATGGCACAGCCCTGCCAGTAAAGAACAGAAGTTCCTGCTGCTCCCACTGGAATTCTGTAGCGTGCCTGGCATTCCATACGTTATGCTGCCTGAGAATTCCTGCAGCCGTCCTCGGGAAGAGCAGTTCACTGCCACAGGAGGAACAAGAGGAAAGCAGCTGCCACTCTCGGGTTCTGTGCCCTGTAAAAAGTAAAACCAGATAAAGATCAAAGCTCCATAAAGCTGGAACCATCTCCAACCTCGGGACAGCACTTCTGTGGGAAAAGCGTAGATGGGCAATTAGGAAGGAGATCATCATGCAAATGGGCAAGGGGGGGGAATTAAATTCTGCTGCTTTCTGATTGAGGCCTGCTTCAATTTGCAGCCTTTATAATATCAGTTTAATGGGACTTCTTGTGCTTTAAAGAGGTTTTTATTAGCTGGGGGTTGTCCCTGCCTGGACTGAGGCACAGCACAATGAGTCTCCTGCCTCCTGAAGCCGTGTCGTTATCCCAGCATCTGAAATTAAAAACCAGCACTCTGGGAAACCTCTCTACTCTGAGGAGAAGTGTGAGGAGCGTTTGGGTCTGTGGAAAGCCTGGAACAGCTCTGAGAGACACCAAACATCCTGTGGATCCCAATAAACAGCAAAACATTCCAGCAGCTCCTTCCAACACCGCCCTTGTAGGGAACTCTGTCACCCCAGTGGGTATTTGTGGGAGTAAGGAAGAAATCCCACTAATGACCTCAGTGTGAACACCTCTGGTTCGTCTGGGGATAAATCTCCTTTATCCTTCTGGGAGAATAAAGGAATCCAATGCTGCCTTAATCCCCTGCTCCTCGGAGTCTGCATTTCCAGAATCCATCTCCTGGCCCAGCATGGGAAGGGTTGTCCAGCGCTGGAACAGCTGCCCAGGGCAGTGGTGGAGTCACCAACCCTGGAAGTGCTCATAAAATACATGGATATGGCACTTGAGTGTTCATAAAATACCTGGGTAAATACATGGGTAAATATAGGGATAAATTCATGGGTAAATACGTGGATAAAAATATGGATAAATGTATATGGATAAACATATATGGATAATCCATGGATAAATATAGGGATAAATATGTAGGGATAAATATGTATGGATAAATACAGACCTTGCTTCCCTGAACACCAGGAGAGCCGGTGTTTTACCCAGATCCCAGTGCCCTGCACGGCTGCGCTGACACGAGCACAGGCCGATCGCTCTGCCCAGCACCATCCCTCATTCTCCTCCCACGGCTCCCCAAGCGGCCCCAAACCACCCCAGCGTGTCTGTGCCGGGGCCAGGGCCTGCCCCGAGCCCGACCAGAGCCCTGCACCAGCTCCCACCCCCGGGTGAGCTGGGAATGCACTGAGAGCTCGGCTCCCCGGGCTCCCCAGCACCCAAACCGGTCCTCAGACACACAGAAATGCCCAACCTGCCCCTCTGGGCACAGCCAAACACCACAATTCCATCATCCCCAAGCAACTCTGGCACTTGCCTCTTCACCTCCGCCCATTTCCAGTAGCCGGGGCTAGGACCGGGCTGTCAGTAATAGCATTCCCTAGGCAGTTCATCCCAGCACAGAGGAGAAGAGGAGCCTGTCCCTGACCCACACCATGGGCAGGACAAGGGGGGCCCTAGCTGGCTTTGCCTACTCCAGCACCAAAGCTCTTGGTCCCAAAGATGGGGCGAGTTCAGTGGTTTTTCCTGTCCTGAAAGAGAGCAGAAAAGGGAAGTTAATCCCACTGTGGAATCCAAGACTCCTGCATTTCCTATTTCTGCTCTGCTTGCTCACCGTGGAGTTTTAGCTATGGAAAAAAAAAGGAGAATGACACCATATCAAATAAAAAGTGCCCTTTTCCAGCATTTTTATTCCAGGCATTAAAAGGATGCTCATTTCTCTTCTAGCATTGTTTCCCTCATTTTAGGAGAACCGTTTTCATCCCAGGCCCCACTCGTCAGTTGTTCGATCCTCTGGCACTGGATTTGGACAAAAGAAGGGACGCACCTGGACTGCAGGAAATCACTGAGAGAAACCCTTCCAAAACGTGACAGAGAAAAACAACAGGAGATGCAGGAAGACACATCCCTCATTTGCACGTCTGGAACGCTTTTCTAAAGACTTCTCTGCATCTGGATGCTCTTTGCTCTTGGCTTTCTTCACAGGAATGCATTTGCTGCTAAACACGTCTCAGACCCTTACCTGATCGGGATAAGGTGGGATGGAGATGAAGACTCCCACAGGGAATAGCCAGGGAGATGCAGGGCCTGGGAACATCAAGGACGGAGAAGAGAAGGAACAGGGATTGTTTTTCTTGTCTCGAGCCAGCAGTGCTGTGAGCTTGGAGAACACACGGCACCGCAGGGATCCAGGGCAGGAGCGGGATAACTGCGGGATAAGGGGAATCTGCTCCCACTCCAGGGCTGTGCCAGTGAAGGAGGGGAATTTTTTAGTGCCTTCATTACACACAAAAACCAAACCCAGCACCACCGAGCTGGACTTTCGTGAGCCGCAAAACAAAGCGGCCCCTGGCCTTTGGGGGAACACAACCTCACCGAGTCACGGAGCCAGGGCATGACACTTGGGAATGATCCTTGCTGCTGCCTGCAGGCAAATCGGATGAGGGAGCCACAGGAGCTGCGGGGTTTCCTGCTCTTCCTGCAACGCCATCGGTCCAGACCAGGAGACCTTTCCTGGAACAGATCTTCCCTGTAAAGGGAGCTACACCAAAGCTCAAGCCCTCATTTAGAGACCCTTGGAAAAGCAAAGGTGAGAGGGGATTACCTGGAGCCCCAGGGGACCGAGGCGCAGGCGATGAAGAAGCAGACAGCAAAGTGCTTCCACTGCTTCTCACTCCAGCAAAGGGAACATCCCTGGAATTTCATGGCCAGCGTCGCTCCCAAACCCCACAGGTGAACCCACACGTACTCCAGGACTGATCTCCTTCAAACTTCCAGCAGCACAGACTCACCGGGAGGAACTGCGATCCAAGGACACACATCAGCAACCGTCTTCCCGCTTGCCCCTCTCTCCACATTTTCCCTTTCCAGCGGGATGCAGGTGCCACCCCCCAGAGGCAGGAAAACTGCCTTGCAATCCGCTACAAAACCTGCCTGGAAAGCCCAGGATGCCCGGAGCCAGCAGCCGTTTCTCCTGGAGCTCCTGCTGACAGGCATTTGAAGCCTGCTGTGCCTCACAGCTGCTTTTCTGCCAAGGGCATTCCCATCTTTTCTTTTTTAGCCCAAAGAAAGGTTTGCAAAGCTGAGTTTTGTGAGAAGCGCTTCATATTTGGATCATTCTTAACTTGGAGTTTCCCTTGGCACCAAAATCAGGGGCTCACCTTTTGCTTGGAGCTTGGCTGAAGTCCTCAGCAATGCCAGGGAATGTGGCCATTGGAGGCTTTGGGCAGATTTGGCTCATCTGCCTTTTTAGGCCTTGTTTCTTTCTCTCAGCCTTCCCACTGGATTGTGGCCTCCGAGGAATACGTAAAATCCCATTCCATTCCTATTCTTTCGGACAATTTTTTGTACCGTCCCTGTACAAAACGAGGCCCCCTGTTCGGATGCTTTTCCCCACCGTTCCCCGGCACTTTTATCTGCCGGTGCATTCCCTGCGTTGCTTGGGCTCTTCCCAGGTCTCTGAGCTCCTTCACAAGGCAGCAGATCGATTTGGCCCAGGAACTAAACCCTCCCGAGGAATTGTCTGATGCCATCTCCGCATTTGACACCTGATCCTTGTGCTCAAAGGATCCCTCTTTCTTCCCTTCAGCCAATTCCAAGGCTCGCTGCCCCCAGCTGCGATCAGGCCCCAGCCTGATCCCTGCAGTCTTCCCTGCCGGGATCCTGCTCAGGAATCCCTGGGCTACAAATGTAAGAATTCATTCTTCCCACCCCTGCCCAGTTCCAAAGGATTTGGTGTCTGCCTTACCCGGCTGGAGCCTGCTTCCAACTCTGTTCTTGCTGCTTCTGCTGCTTTCCAGTTCCCAGGAATTCCACCGACGGAGCGACAGCGTTTTCCAGCTCCGCCAGGATTCCCTCTGCTGCGTTTGGGTGCTGGAAGGATATCAAAACCAGGCTCTCTGGGGCTTTACTATCAGGAAATTACATCCCCGGATTTGTTCATTTCCAAATATTATCTCTTCCCAACAAAGCACTGGGCATCCAAGGAATACAGAAAGTGATGGGCTGACCACTGCTTACTCCTCTGGAATGTCAGAGCTTGGAAAAAAAGGGCACTTGAGGCTTCTCCTGGTGCTGCCCGTGAGGTGTATTCTACTTGAGAGCCCCTTCCCGTGTCTTTCCCTGTATCCACCAAAAAATCCACCCCTTCATTCCCCAGCTGCTTGCTTCCTCCCTCTTTTCCTGTATCCAACAGAATTTTAACAGGTCAATAGTCCCCTCTGCAAGAGCACCTTTCATTCCAAACCTAAGAACAAACGAATCACTTCCCTTCCACCGTCCTTATTAGGATTCCACTGAGAGCAGTGGATGGAAAATGATCCTCTCCTGGTCCCTGCTGGATTCCCGGAGCAGGGATCCTTTCCCTCTTTCCCCCCACCACGGTGCCCTCCTCCCCCTCCCGCCCCACCCCACACCCTTTTCAGGCTTTGTTCCACAGCTTTTGCCTCCAGGCCTCAGATCCTTTCGTTCTCCACGAGCTCCCAGCAGCTCCACAGCCTTCCCGCTCCCATCCTGACCATTTCTCCGGGAATGGAGCTCCGCATTTCAATTGCCTTCTCTTTTCTCTGACAATTCCCACCAATCCAGAAGACCTAAAGCTGACACAAGGAACACTCGGTGCCCACAAATCCAAACCCAGACCCGGCCATCCCCAAACCAGCAACTCCCGGACAATTTGCGTTCATTCCAACCTAACACTGAGGACTCACCCAACCCTTCAAAATTCCCAAGAAATATCCTGTTGCCTTCACAGCTCCCAGGGGATTCTGCTTCGTGCTCACACGAAGGATTTGGGACTTCCCTGAAAAAACCCGTGCAGGGCACGCTGGAATCCCCGATCCCGTGAATCCGGGGAGCGTTAAAAGCTCGGTCCAGCCTGGGCCCCCGGAAATTTTTGCCAAGTATCCCCCAAGTCCTCGGGATAACAGAACTCTCTGGTACTGCATTTTTGGCGTTGTAAAGCCTGGAATTCCTTTATTCCTAGTGCTGGGCTCTGCATATGGCCGAGAAAATCCCGGCCTCCACACAGACCCAGATTCCAAACTTTTTGATACATTTCAGCAAGCCGAGAAATTCACCTTCCCTACTTCTTCTTAAGGGCATCCTTCTCTTCCCTTACCCGGCGTGCTCTCTCCCACTGGGGATGGGTTTTCCCCTTCCCATGCTAATTAGTCCCTACTTCTAGGAGGTTTAGGTACCTTTCTTCCCTGGGACGGATTTCTTAACACAGCTACCGAGGCTTTGGGAGTCTCCTTTATCTTCTACTTTCTGGATCCAGAAATGCCACAATCCAGACGCCCAACTTCAACAAGACATCCTTTCTACCTAAAAACACACACTCTCAACTCTTAGATCTTTTAAAGTTTTACCCCCGCAAAATTCCCCTATTTTTCCACCACTGAATTCCTCAGTCCTGCTACCAAGGATTTCTTGAATACCACGGGGCTTTTCTCAAGATTTACCCCCACGACCTTCCCTACGTGCCCACTGCTCATCACCTCATTTTTCCCTCAATGTGGTCGTTCTCCACCCCAGAGAGTTTGTCAAGTGTTGCCTCCAAAATGTTCCCCATCTCTCCACTACTCAGTTCCCCATTTTGCCTCCAAAATATTCAATCTGTCCCCTCCACATTGCATCCACTTTTACCCCCAGCGTTTTACTTCCTCTACAATATTGATTCAACTTTTTCCACCCCAAAAATGTCCATTCTCTCCCTTAAACAGCACCTCAGCTTTTCCCTCAAAAATGCCCCAGAGGGAAACTCAGATTCAGCCCCCAAACTCCCATTTGCCTACACAAACAGTTCTTGTGGCCCCTCTCAATTCCCCCAGGCTTTCAGCTCAAGGAAGAACTGGAAGCCTATTCCCTCATCTCCACCCTTGTTTTGCTTTCCTGGAAAACCTTGCGATCCCACACTTTCTCCAAGAGATCTGCTGGGACTACTGGAAGGTTTGCTCTCTCAGAGCGCCAGGGGGCTTTACAGCACTTGTTCCTCTGCATCTTTACCCTTTTATCAGCTTTCCCCTGGAACGGTGTTGTGGGAGAAGCTTGGAACTACCAGAAATGGATCGCGTTCACATTTTTGCCCCACCAGTTTTTATCTGGTTTCAAATTCCTGGAATTACCCTCAAATGTGCCCTAGAACACTGCTGTGAAAGGATCAATGAGAAGAACAGCCGGAAAGCAGAAAACCACCTCCAGCAGCAGCCACAATGATCCCATTTCTCTTCTTACCTGGTCCTGCCAGAGCTCCCAACAGCCATTCCCATTCCAAAACAAGAGCTATGGAAGACATTCCTGCTGTCCGTGAGGGTGAGGTGGCAGTTCTGGATGTTCTTCGCTGTGCAATCAGACAACAAACAGAGTGTAAATGATCCTGGTGGTCCCTTCCACGCCAAACCAGCCCGTGATTCCATGCGTGGATCAGCACCTGTCCCAGCTCCATTCCACAAACCTCCTCCCACTAACCCAGAACTTTCCTTTTTCTGCTCAACATCAGGGGTTTGCTGCCGAGTGCCCCGGGCAGGGGACGCCTCAGCCTTCCCTGGGACCGCAGCATTCCCTGGGCTGCCTCAGCATCCCCTGCGCTGCTGTTCCACGCCCATCCCGTGGTCCAGCGCCTGCGCGGGCTGCAGTGCCGGGCTCTCCCCACGAGGCGGCAGCACCGGGAGCGAGCAGCCCCGGCCGGTCCCGCTGTCTCGGGGCAGCTGCGCCTTTAACCCGCCCTGAGCCGGCGGGGCCGTGAATACAGCGGGCACAAACCCCACCGCTCCCCTTTATTTCACCCTCAGAGGCACAGGATCGCAGCATTTCCTGGGCTGCAAGGGACCCACAGGGAGCATCGAGTCCAAATCCTGGCCCTGCACCCCAAGAATCCCACCCTGTGCCCGAGAGCCTTGTTCAGACCCAAACTCTTCCCCCAAGATCCTGAAAACACAGCGGGGCTGTGGGAGAAGGATGACCACGGAGGATTTTTTTATACAGATCTCCTTGCACGATCGTTAAATAATATTATTAGACAGTCCAGGAACGCATCCCTGTGCCGGGACAGCCACCCCTGTGCCGGAACACTCATCCCTGGGCCGGAATACCGATCCCCCGCGGCCCCCACCGTCCGCTCGGGGCTGTCCCCGTTCCCCGCTCACCTCCGAGCCCGGAGCACCCGCCCCGGTGCCCCCGGCCCGGCAGCGCTGCTCCCCGGGCTCCCCGCCATTGGCGCTCCTGGCGAAGAAGGGCGGAAGTCACCGGTACCGCACCGATGTGGCTATTCGACCTTCTCAAGATGGCGGCCGGAAGGACCCCCCCCTCCCCCCCCCCGCTCCGTCTATTCGACTGCCTGAATGCTCCCGCCTGCCCCAGGCGCCGCTGACCCCACAGTCGGTGTCCGCGTAGCGGGAAACGCCTCAGAAAATTGCGCGCAAGCGCTGGGCTGGCGTCGGCGTCGGCGTCGCGTTCAGGCAGCCGAATAGACGCAGCTTGGGGGGGGCCTTCCCTGCCGCCATATTGAGAAGGTCAGAAAACAGTGCACACGACCGCCATCTTTAGTGTGGCAGTGACGACACTTCCGCCCTTCGCCGCCATCTTGGGTGCTGGCAGAAGCCACTTCCGGTCGAGCCGCCATCTTTAGTGTGGTACACTTAGGGCCCCCGCCGCCCCTCACAAGGGCTTCTGTCTAGTCGGCTGCCTGAATCCGGCCCGGACTCCGACGCCGGCCCCGCGCTTTCCGCGCGATTTTCCGCCGTGCTTCCCGGTGCGAGGACACGGCTGGCGGGGTCAGCCGCGCCGGAGGCGGCCGACGGCTCCGCGACCGGCGGCAGGCATCGGCAGCGACACCTCTCGCAGGGGGCCTACTGCGTCCGCCATCTTGAGTGTGGCGGAAGTGTAAACCACCCTCTGCAAGGTCCTGGCAGATAATAAAATAATAAAATAAAATAAATACTATAATATTCTAATAAAAACGTCACTTAACGCCGTCCCGAGAGCGCGGAACTGCGCCTTCCTTTCCGAGCCGCCTCCTTGAGAGCGACACGCGGGCGGCTCTATTCCGACCGTGCCCGCCCGGTGCCTCCCGCCCGGGTCGCGCTGCGACCGCGCCTCTGCTGCCCGGCAAAACCGGCCCCGCCGGGCCGCCCCCCGCGCTGTCATTCCCCGCGGTCACCGCCCCGCACGGCGCCCGCTCCTTTCCATAGCTGTGGCCCCGCTCGTGCACGGCCGTGTCCCTTGGCGCTGCGAACCGCCCTTCGCCCCTCCCCTCCGCTGACAGACCCGGCCCCGCTCGCTCCCGCTCCTTGCCACGCTCGGCAGCCACCGAGGCCGCCGCCCTCTCGGCTCAGCCGGCACCGGGCGGCAGCAGCGCCGGGGCGCCGTGTCGGGGGCGGCAGTGCCGCGCTCTCGCCACCAGGCGGCAGCAGCGCCGCCCAGCTCAGCCCGGGGGCAGGCACAGAGCACAGGGAAAAGCCGGCTCCGGGCGCTCTGCAGCTCCTGCAGCCCGAGCGTCTCGGCTCCTGGGGCCAGGCGCTTGCTGCTTTCCTTCCTACAGAAAAACGCCGGCTCGTTATTCTCAACACCTGCGGATCTCTATTCCCAGCTTCTTATATTGCTGTATGCGACAGAGTAGACAGAGAGGGCTGGCTTATTTCAAAATGAATTTACATCTAAATCAGTAGCATTTGCCTATAGACGTAAAAGTGAAGAACTTAACAGGTTTTAGTATTCTACACACAGCCCTCGCTGGGAGGAATGGTAAAAAGTTAAAAACAAATGAAATTTTAAAAGTAGAAAGTTAGAAACAAAGTTACAACGGCAGAAATTTAGAAACAAACAAAGAGGTAAAATACAAGAAACAAACAAATTTCTAAAGGGAGAAAGTTGAAAACAAAGTTAGAAACGAACAAACAAAAAAATTAGAAACAAACAAAATTAGAAAGGTAGAAATTTAGAAACAAAGTCAGAAAGGCAAGTGTTGAGCCTTTGACAGGGTACCCCTCCTTCTCGGACCAGGGTGAAAAGAGCAGAGGAGGCTGCTGTTCTGCTAAGTTCTTTATTTCACGGTCTCACAGCTGTCTTGAAGGCAGAGTTCGAATGGGGTTACATGATAAAGCCAAGCAGCAGCAGCAGGCAAAACCAGCTTCTTCTATATGCTCCATACACTCTATTTTTTCTTACAGAAGTGTGGATTCCATTTGTTCATTGACCAGTAAGATTAACACACGATTCTAGTTTTCCTTAAACCCATCCTGGTCTAATTCTAACAGTCGTAAGCCTCACACAAGTGTCATCTGCCCTTGTTCCATAAGGAATCCCTCTACAGACAGGGAGTTGTCACCGGCCACGTGCTCATGGGCTGCAGGGGACACCCGCACTGAGGAGGAAATGGAAATGGGAAAGAGGGAACTGCAACCTGATGGGACGCACCTCTGGCACCACATTTCCTCTTCTTCCTGCTGTCCTGGAAAACCCCAAGTAAATCCAGTCCCTCAGACCTTGCATCCCTGAACACCAGGAGAGCCGGTGTTTTACCCAGATCCCAGTGCCCTGCACGGCTGCGCTGACACGAGCACAGGCCGATCGCTCTGCCCAGCACCATCCCTCATTCTCCTCCCACGGCTCCCCAAGCGGCCCCAAAGCACCCCAGCGTGTCTGTGCCGGGGCCAGGGCCTGCCCCGAGCCCGACCAGAGGCTGTCACCCAGCCCTGCACCAGCTCCCACCCCCGGGTGAGCTGGGAATGCACTGAGAGCTCGGCTCCCCGGGCTCCCCAGCACCCAAACCGGTCCTCAGACACACAGAAATGCCCAACCTGCCCCTCTGGGCACAGCCAAACACCACAATTCCATCATCCCCAAGCAACTCTGGCACTTGCCTCTTCACCTCCGCCCATTTCCAGTAGCCGGGGCTAGGACCGGGCTGTCAGTAATAGCATTCCCTAGGCAGTTCATCCCAGCACAGAGGAGAAGAGGAGCCTGTCCCTGACCCACACCATGGGCAGGACAAGGGGGGCCCTAGCTGGCTTTGCCTACTCCAGCACCAAAGCTCTTGGTCCCAAAGATGGGGCGAGTTCAGTGGTTTTTCCTGTCCTGAAAGAGAGCAGAAAAGGGAAGTTAATCCCACTGTGGAATCCAAGACTCCTGCATTTCCTATTTCTGCTCTGATTGCTCACCGTGGAGTTTTAGCCATGGAAAAAAAAGGAGAATGACACCATATCAAATAAAAAGTTGATTAATCCACGTAGGGGCTGTGGAGAGGATACAAAGGAGCTTTTCCATGATTTTGGGGCTTGAAGAGGGACTGAATTTCCCTCAAAGCTGGGATGGGCCTGAGGATAATAAAGCAAAGGAGCAGCTTCATCTCTCCCTGGCAGAGAGCTCGGGGCTCCATTATGGATACAAATCAATCCCAGCAGGATTTCAAAGGGTTTCTTTAGGATGTCAGGTCCCTCTTTATCAGATCCCTGCTGGGATTCAGGGCCTGCCTGGTCACGGGGTGCTTTGATAAGGGCTGGATTTAAATCCCAGATCTGAGAACAGACATGAAAGGTCCCTGGGTTTCTAGGGGGTTGAAAAACTCAAGCTGGATTCGCTGCAGAGCTGAAAAATCAGGGTAAGAGAGAGCAAGGAGTGGCCAGCAGGCCCAGGCTCCTGATCACGCCCCTGGGATCCATGGGATCCATAGGATCCACGGCCTCTGGCACGCTGCTCCAGCACCCTGCAGGGTGACTGACAGCCGGGCAGGGGAAGGAGCCACCAGCAGCTCTGCCATGTGCACCATCATTCACCTTGCACGTGGCCTAAACAGCCACCAAGCACTGATGGACTGACTGAGCCGAAAATATCGGAGAGATCTCAGTTTGCACTCCAAATTCCCTGCAGCCTGTTCCCTTCCTCATCCATCCCTTGAAGCAGCAAGAGTGGAATTCCTTCCGTCGTTGCTCTTTCCCTCCTGTTTTCCACTCAACAAGAAAAAGAGCAGCCACGTGAACAGGAGTAAAAGCCCCAAACCCACAAAAAAGCACATTCTCAGCATCACTAATCCCTGCCAAACTGCCAGGAACCTTCCAAAACTACATCCAAGCTTGGAAACAGGGATCCAGTTGTTTGTTTAAGCAGCTATTGATCCAGTCTCTTCCAGCTAATTAAACTATTCACTCTTTAAACTCATTAAACTGCTCATCCTGCTCCTGGCAGCCAGAGGCAAAGAAGAAATCGTGTCTAGATTAAATGGTGATGGTGAATGTGCCCATCCCAGTCCTTGGAGAGGTTGGAATTGCATCCCTGTTCCTCTGCTCTCTTTTCCTTCCTTTTTCTTGGAGTGATTCCCACCCGGATTCCTCAGCTCCAGCTCTCTGAGCAGCCTCAGGGGGAGCATTTCATCCCCTTGGAGCCAACTCCATTTGTTGCATCCTTCATGCCTCAACCACCCCTAAAAGCAGGCAAGTGCTGATGGGCAGTGCAGCTGCTTCCACTTGGGAATGTTTCCAGTGGAACAGGGAGGGAATTCTGAGAAGCTTCCACCCACTGCACGTTATTGCTGGATAAAAGGTGAGGCAGCAAAGGATCAACAAAGGGAGATTTCAGCAAGACAAAGTCCAGACAGAGAGGCTGCAAGTGTGGCTGGGGCTGCTAAACTGGGAAAACTGCAAGGTCAGGCTGTGGGAACATGGATTATACTGAGGTCTGGAACTGGTGTTGGGAAGAGAGGGAGAAGGAGAAGGAGGAGAAGGAGGAGAAGGAGGAGAAGGAGGAGAAGGAGGAGAAGGAGGAGAAGGAGGAGAAGGAGGAGAAGGAGGAGAAGGAGGAGAAGGAGGAGAAGGAGGAGAAGGGCCCGAAGTAACTGCACAGTGAATTTCCTTACCATGAGCCAGGCTCATTCCCTGAGCTGACCAATATCTCCGAGCTCCCCTTCATGGCACAGCCCTGCCAGTAAAGAACAGAAGTTCCTGCTGCTCCCACTGGAATTCTGTAGCGTGCCTGGCATTCCATACGTTATGCTGCCTGAGAATTCCTGCAGCCGTCCTCGGGAAGAGCAGTTCACTGCCACAGGAGGAACAAGAGGAAAGCAGCTGCCACTCTCGGGTTCTGTGCCCTGTAAAAAGTAAAACCAGATAAAGATCAAAGCTCCATAAAGCTGGAACTATTTCCAACCTCGGGACAGCACTTCTGTGGGAAAAGCGTAGATGGGCAATTAGGAAGGAGATCATCATGCAAATGGGCAAGGGGGGGGAATTAAATTCTGCTGCTTTCTGATTGAGGCCTGCTTCAATTTGCAGCCTTTATAATATCAGTTTAATGGGACTTCTTGTGCTTTAAAGAGGTTTTTATTAGCTGGGGGTTGTCCCTGCCTGGACTGAGGCACAGCACAATGAGTCTCCTGCCTCCTGAAGCCGTGTCGTTATCCCAGCATCTGAAATTAAAAACCAGCACTCTGGGAAACCTCTCTACTCTGAGGAGAAGTGTGAGGAGCGTTTGGGTCTGTGGAAAGCCTGGAACAGCTCTGAGAGACACCAAACATCCTGTGGATCCCAATAAACAGCAAAACATTCCAGCAGCTCCTTCCAACACCGCCCTTGTAGGGAACTCTGTCACCCCAGTGGGTATTTGTGGGAGTAAGGAAGAAATCCCACTAATGACCTCAGTGTGAACACCTCTGGTTCGTCTGGGGATAAATCTCCTTTATCCTTCTGGGAGAATAAAGGAATCCAATGCTGCCTTAATCCCCTGCTCCTCGGAGTCTGCATTTCCAGAATCCATCTCCTGGCCCAGCATGGGAAGGGTTGTCCAGCGCTGGAACAGCTGCCCAGGGCAGTGGTGGAGTCACCAACCCTGGAAGTGCTCATAAAATACATGGATATGGCACTTGAGTGTTCATAAAATACCTGGGTAAATACATGGGTAAATATAGGGATAAATTCATGGGTAAATACGTGGATAAAAATATGGATAAATGTATATGGATAAACATATATGGATAATCCATGGATAAATATAGGGATAAATATGTAGGGATAAATATGTATGGATAAATACAGACCTTGCTTCCCTGAACACCAGGAGAGCCGGTGTTTTACCCAGATCCCAGTGCCCTGCACGGCTGCGCTGACACGAGCACAGGCCGATCGCTCTGCCCAGCACCATCCCTCATTCTCCTCCCACGGCTCCCCAAGCGGCCCCAAACCACCCCAGCGTGTCTGTGCCGGGGCCAGGGCCTGCCCCGAGCCCGACCAGAGCCCTGCACCAGCTCCCACCCCCGGGTGAGCTGGGAATGCACTGAGAGCTCGGCTCCCCGGGCTCCCCAGCACCCAAACCGGTCCTCAGACACACAGAAATGCCCAACCTGCCCCTCTGGGCACAGCCAAACACCACAATTCCATCATCCCCAAGCAACTCTGGCACTTGCCTCTTCACCTCCGCCCATTTCCAGTAGCCGGGGCTAGGACCGGGCTGTCAGTAATAGCATTCCCTAGGCAGTTCATCCCAGCACAGAGGAGAAGAGGAGCCTGTCCCTGACCCACACCATGGGCAGGACAAGGGGGGCCCTAGCTGGCTTTGCCTACTCCAGCACCAAAGCTCTTGGTCCCAAAGATGGGGCGAGTTCAGTGGTTTTTCCTGTCCTGAAAGAGAGCAGAAAAGGGAAGTTAATCCCACTGTGGAATCCAAGACTCCTGCATTTCCTATTTCTGCTCTGCTTGCTCACCGTGGAGTTTTAGCTATGGAAAAAAAAAGGAGAATGACACCATATCAAATAAAAAGTGCCCTTTTCCAGCATTTTTATTCCAGGCATTAAAAGGATGCTCATTTCTCTTCTAGCATTGTTTCCCTCATTTTAGGAGAACCGTTTTCATCCCAGGCCCCACTCGTCAGTTGTTCGATCCTCTGGCACTGGATTTGGACAAAAGAAGGGACGCACCTGGACTGCAGGAAATCACTGAGAGAAACCCTTCCAAAACGTGACAGAGAAAAACAACAGGAGATGCAGGAAGACACATCCCTCATTTGCACGTCTGGAACGCTTTTCTAAAGACTTCTCTGCATCTGGATGCTCTTTGCTCTTGGCTTTCTTCACAGGAATGCATTTGCTGCTAAACACGTCTCAGACCCTTACCTGATCGGGATAAGGTGGGATGGAGATGAAGACTCCCACAGGGAATAGCCAGGGAGATGCAGGGCCTGGGAACATCAAGGACGGAGAAGAGAAGGAACAGGGATTGTTTTTCTTGTCTCGAGCCAGCAGTGCTGTGAGCTTGGAGAACACACGGCACCGCAGGGATCCAGGGCAGGAGCGGGATAACTGCGGGATAAGGGGAATCTGCTCCCACTCCAGGGCTGTGCCAGTGAAGGAGGGGAATTTTTTAGTGCCTTCATTACACACAAAAACCAAACCCAGCACCACCGAGCTGGACTTTCGTGAGCCGCAAAACAAAGCGGCCCCTGGCCTTTGGGGGAACACAACCTCACCGAGTCACGGAGCCAGGGCATGACACTTGGGAATGATCCTTGCTGCTGCCTGCAGGCAAATCGGATGAGGGAGCCACAGGAGCTGCGGGGTTTCCTGCTCTTCCTGCAACGCCATCGGTCCAGACCAGGAGACCTTTCCTGGAACAGATCTTCCCTGTAAAGGGAGCTACACCAAAGCTCAAGCCCTCATTTAGAGACCCTTGGAAAAGCAAAGGTGAGAGGGGATTACCTGGAGCCCCAGGGGACCGAGGCGCAGGCGATGAAGAAGCAGACAGCAAAGTGCTTCCACTGCTTCTCACTCCAGCAAAGGGAACATCCCTGGAATTTCATGGCCAGCGTCGCTCCCAAACCCCACAGGTGAACCCACACGTACTCCAGGACTGATCTCCTTCAAACTTCCAGCAGCACAGACTCACCGGGAGGAACTGCGATCCAAGGACACACATCAGCAACCGTCTTCCCGCTTGCCCCTCTCTCCACATTTTCCCTTTCCAGCGGGATGCAGGTGCCACCCCCCAGAGGCAGGAAAACTGCCTTGCAATCCGCTACAAAACCTGCCTGGAAAGCCCAGGATGCCCGGAGCCAGCAGCCGTTTCTCCTGGAGCTCCTGCTGACAGGCATTTGAAGCCTGCTGTGCCTCACAGCTGCTTTTCTGCCAAGGGCATTCCCATCTTTTCTTTTTTAGCCCAAAGAAAGGTTTGCAAAGCTGAGTTTTGTGAGAAGCGCTTCATATTTGGATCATTCTTAACTTGGAGTTTCCCTTGGCACCAAAATCAGGGGCTCACCTTTTGCTTGGAGCTTGGCTGAAGTCCTCAGCAATGCCAGGGAATGTGGCCATTGGAGGCTTTGGGCAGATTTGGCTCATCTGCCTTTTTAGGCCTTGTTTCTTTCTCTCAGCCTTCCCACTGGATTGTGGCCTCCGAGGAATACGTAAAATCCCATTCCATTCCTATTCTTTCGGACAATTTTTTGTACCGTCCCTGTACAAAACGAGGCCCCCTGTTCGGATGCTTTTCCCCACCGTTCCCCGGCACTTTTATCTGCCGGTGCATTCCCTGCGTTGCTTGGGCTCTTCCCAGGTCTCTGAGCTCCTTCACAAGGCAGCAGATCGATTTGGCCCAGGAACTAAACCCTCCCGAGGAATTGTCTGATGCCATCTCCGCATTTGACACCTGATCCTTGTGCTCAAAGGATCCCTCTTTCTTCCCTTCAGCCAATTCCAAGGCTCGCTGCCCCCAGCTGCGATCAGGCCCCAGCCTGATCCCTGCAGTCTTCCCTGCCGGGATCCTGCTCAGGAATCCCTGGGCTACAAATGTAAGAATTCATTCTTCCCACCCCTGCCCAGTTCCAAAGGATTTGGTGTCTGCCTTACCCGGCTGGAGCCTGCTTCCAACTCTGTTCTTGCTGCTTCTGCTGCTTTCCAGTTCCCAGGAATTCCACCGACGGAGCGACAGCGTTTTCCAGCTCCGCCAGGATTCCCTCTGCTGCGTTTGGGTGCTGGAAGGATATCAAAACCAGGCTCTCTGGGGCTTTACTATCAGGAAATTACATCCCCGGATTTGTTCATTTCCAAATATTATCTCTTCCCAACAAAGCACTGGGCATCCAAGGAATACAGAAAGTGATGGGCTGACCACTGCTTACTCCTCTGGAATGTCAGAGCTTGGAAAAAAAGGGCACTTGAGGCTTCTCCTGGTGCTGCCCGTGAGGTGTATTCTACTTGAGAGCCCCTTCCCGTGTCTTTCCCTGTATCCACCAAAAAATCCACCCCTTCATTCCCCAGCTGCTTGCTTCCTCCCTCTTTTCCTGTATCCAACAGAATTTTAACAGGTCAATAGTCCCCTCTGCAAGAGCACCTTTCATTCCAAACCTAAGAACAAACAAATCACTTCCCTTCCACCGTCCTTATTAGGATTCCACTGAGAGCAGTGGATGGAAAATGATCCTCTCCTGGTCCCTGCTGGATTCCCGGAGCAGGGATCCTTTCCCTCTTTCCCCCCACCACGGTGCCCTCCTCCCCCTCCCGCCCCACCCCACACCCTTTTCAGGCTTTGTTCCACAGCTTTTGCCTCCAGGCCTCAGATCCTTTCGTTCTCCACGAGCTCCCAGCAGCTCCACAGCCTTCCCGCTCCCATCCTGACCATTTCTCCGGGAATGGAGCTCCGCATTTCAATTGCCTTCTCTTTTCTCTGACTATTCCCACCAATCCAGAAGACCTAAAGCTGACACAAGGAACACTCGGTGCCCACAAATCCAAACCCAGACCCGGCCATCCCCAAACCAGCAACTCCCGGACAATTTGCGTTCATTCCAACCTAACACTGAGGACTCACCCAACCCTTCAAAATTCCCAAGAAATATCCTGTTGCCTTCACAGCTCCCAGGGGATTCTGCTTCGTGCTCACACGAAGGATTTGGGACTTCCCTGAAAAAACCCGTGCAGGGCACGCTGGAATCCCCGATCCCGTGAATCCGGGGAGCGTTAAAAGCTCGGTCCAGCCTGGGCCCCCGGAAATTTTTGCCAAGTATCCCCCAAGTCCTCGGGATAACAGAACTCTCTGGTACTGCATTTTTGGCATTGTAAAGCCTGGAATTCCTTTATTCCTAGTTCTGGGCTCTGCATATGGCCGAGAAAATCCCGGCCTCCACACAGACCCAGATTCCAAACTTTTTGATACATTTCAGCAAGCCGAGAAATTCACCTTCCCTACTTCTTCTTAAGGGCATCCTTCTCTTCCCTTACCCGGCATGCTCTCTCCCACTGGGGATGGGTTTTCCCCTTCCCATGCTAATTAGTCCCTACTTCTAGGAGGTTTAGGTACCTTTCTTCCCTGGGACGGATTTCTTAACACAGCTACCGAGGCTTTGGGAGTCTCCTTTATCTTCTACTTTCTGGATCCAGAAATGCCACAATCCAGACGCCCAACTTCAACAAGACATCCTTTCTACCTAAAAACACACACTCTCAACTCTTAGATCTTTTAAAGTTTTACCCCCGCAAAATTCCCCTATTTTTCCACCACTGAATTCCTCAGTCCTGCTACCAAGGATTTCTTGAATACCACGGGGCTTTTCTCAAGATTTACCCCCACGACCTTCCCTACGTGCCCACTGCTCATCACCTCATTTTTCCCTCAATGTGGTCGTTCTCCACCCCAGAGAGTTTGTCAAGTGTTGCCTCCAAAATGTTCCCCATCTCTCCACTACTCAGTTCCCCATTTTGCCTCCAAAATATTCAATCTGTCCCCTCCACATTGCATCCACTTTTACCCCCAGCGTTTTACTTCCTCTACAATATTGATTCAACTTTTTCCACCCCAAAAATGTCCATTCTCTCCCTTAAACAGCACCTCAGCTTTTCCCTCAAAAATGCCCCAGAGGGAAACTCAGATTCAGCCCCCAAACTCCCATTTGCCTACACAAACAGTTCTTGTGGCCCCTCTCAATTCCCCCAGGCTTTCAGCTCAAGGAAGAACTGGAAGCCTATTCCCTCATCTCCACCCTTGTTTTGCTTTCCTGGAAAACCTTGCGATCCCACACTTTCTCCAAGAGATCTGCTGGGACTACTGGAAGGTTTGCTCTCTCAGAGCGCCAGGGGGCTTTACAGCACTTGTTCCTCTGCATCTTTACCCTTTTATCAGCTTTCCCCTGGAACGGTGTTGTGGGAGAAGCTTGGAACTACCAGAAATGGATCGCGTTCACATTTTTGCCCCACCAGTTTTTATCTGGTTTCAAATTCCTGGAATTACCCTCAAATGTGCCCTAGAACACTGCTGTGAAAGGATCAATGAGAAGAACAGCCGGAAAGCAGAAAACCACCTCCAGCAGCAGCCACAATGATCCCATTTCTCTTCTTACCTGGTCCTGCCAGAGCTCCCAACAGCCATTCCCATTCCAAAACAAGAGCTATGGAAGACATTCCTGCTGTCCGTGAGGGTGAGGTGGCAGTTCTGGATGTTCTTCGCTGTGCAATCAGACAACAAACAGAGTGTAAATGATCCTGGTGGTCCCTTCCACGCCAAACCAGCCCGTGATTCCATGCGTGGATCAGCACCTGTCCCAGCTCCATTCCACAAACCTCCTCCCACTAACCCAGAACTTTCCTTTTTCTGCTCAACATCAGGGGTTTGCTGCCGAGTGCCCCGGGCAGGGGACGCCTCAGCCTTCCCTGGGACCGCAGCATTCCCTGGGCTGCCTCAGCATCCCCTGCGCTGCTGTTCCACGCCCATCCCGTGGTCCAGCGCCTGCGCGGGCTGCAGTGCCGGGCTCTCCCCACGAGGCGGCAGCACCGGGAGCGAGCAGCCCCGGCCGGTCCCGCTGTCTCGGGGCAGCTGCGCCTTTAACCCGCCCTGAGCCGGCGGGGCCGTGAATACAGCGGGCACAAACCCCACCGCTCCCCTTTATTTCACCCTCAGAGGCACAGGATCGCAGCATTTCCTGGGCTGCAAGGGACCCACAGGGAGCATCGAGTCCAAATCCTGGCCCTGCACCCCAAGAATCCCACCCTGTGCCCGAGAGCCTTGTTCAGACCCAAACTCTTCCCCCAAGATCCTGAAAACACAGCGGGGCTGTGGGAGAAGGATGACCACGGAGGATTTTTTTATACAGATCTCCTTGCACGATCGTTAAATAATATTATTAGACAGTCCAGGAACGCATCCCTGTGCCGGGACAGCCACCCCTGTGCCGGAACACTCATCCCTGGGCCGGAATACCGATCCCCCGCGGCCCCCACCGTCCGCTCGGGGCTGTCCCCGTTCCCCGCTCACCTCCGAGCCCGGAGCACCCGCCCCGGTGCCCCCGGCCCGGCAGCGCTGCTCCCCGGGCTCCCCGCCATTGGCGCTCCTGGCGAAGAAGGGCGGAAGTCACCGGTACCGCACCGATGTGGCTATTCGACCTTCTCAAGATGGCGGCCGGAAGGACCCCCCCTCCCCCCCCCCGCTCCGTCTATTCGACTGCCTGAATGCTCCCGCCTGCCCCAGGCGCCGCTGACCCCACAGTCGGTGTCCGCGTAGCGGGAAACGCCTCAGAAAATTGCGCGCAAGCGCTGGGCTGGCGTCGGCGTCGGCGTCGCGTTCAGGCAGCCGAATAGACGCAGCTTGGGGGGGGCCTTCCCTGCCGCCATATTGAGAAGGTCAGAAAACAGTGCACACGACCGCCATCTTTAGTGTGGCAGTGACGACACTTCCGCCCTTCGCCGCCATCTTGGGTGCTGGCAGAAGCCACTTCCGGTCGAGCCGCCATCTTTAGTGTGGTACACTTAGGGCCCCCGCCGCCCCTCACAAGGGCTTCTGTCTAGTCGGCTGCCTGAATCCGGCCCGGACTCCGACGCCGGCCCCGCGCTTTCCGCGCGATTTTCCGCCGTGCTTCCCGGTGCGAGGACACGGCTGGCGGGGTCAGCCGCGCCGGAGGCGGCCGACGGCTCCGCGACCGGCGGCAGGCATCGGCAGGGACACCTCTCGCAGGGGGCCTACTGCGTCCGCCATCTTGAGTGTGGCGGAAGTGTAAACCACCCTCTGCAAGGTCCTGGCAGATAATAAAATAATAAAATAAAATAAATACTATAATATTCTAATAAAAACGTCACTTAACGCCGTCCCGAGAGCGCGGAACTGCGCCTTCCTTTCCGAGCCGCCTCCTTGAGAGCGACACGCGGGCGGCTCTATTCCGACCGTGCCCGCCCGGTGCCTCCCGCCCGGGTCGCGCTGCGACCGCGCCTCTGCTGCCCGGCAAAACCGGCCCCGCCGGGCCGCCCCCCGCGCTGTCATTCCCCGCGGTCACCGCCCCGCACGGCGCCCGCTCCTTTCCATAGCTGTGGCCCCGCTCGTGCACGGCCGTGTCCCTTGGCGCTGCGAACCGCCCTTCGCCCCTCCCCTCCGCTGACAGACCCGGCCCCGCTCGCTCCCGCTCCTTGCCACGCTCGGCAGCCACCGAGGCCGCCGCCCTCTCGGCTCAGCCGGCACCGGGCGGCAGCAGCGCCGGGGCGCCGTGTCGGGGGCGGCAGTGCCGCGCTCTCGCCACCAGGCGGCAGCAGCGCCGCCCAGCTCAGCCCGGGGGCAGGCACAGAGCACAGGGAAAAGCCGGCTCCGGGCGCTCTGCAGCTCCTGCAGCCCGAGCGTCTCGGCTCCTGGGGCCAGGCGCTTGCTGCTTTCCTTCCTACAGAAAAACGCCGGCTCGTTATTCTCAACACCTGCGGATCTCTATTCCCAGCTTCTTATATTGCTGTATGCGACAGAGTAGACAGAGAGGGCTGGCTTATTTCAAAATGAATTTACATCTAAATCAGTAGCATTTGCCTATAGACGTAAAAGTGAAGAACTTAACAGGTTTTAGTATTCTACACACAGCCCTCGCTGGGAGGAATGGTAAAAAGTTAAAAACAAATGAAATTTTAAAAGTAGAAAGTTAGAAACAAAGTTACAACGGCAGAAATTTAGAAACAAACAAAGAGGTAAAATACAAGAAACAAACAAATTTCTAAAGGGAGAAAGTTGAAAACAAAGTTAGAAACGAACAAACAAAAAAATTAGAAACAAACAAAATTAGAAAGGTAGAAATTTAGAAACAAAGTCAGAAAGGCAAGTGTTGAGCCTTTGACAGGGTACCCCTCCTTCTCGGACCAGGGTGAAAAGAGCAGAGGAGGCTGCTGTTCTGCTAAGTTCTTTATTTCACGGTCTCACAGCTGTCTTGAAGGCAGAGTTCGAATGGGGTTACATGATAAAGCCAAGCAGCAGCAGCAGGCAAAACCAGCTTCTTCTATATGCTCCATACACTCTATTTTTTCTTACAGAAGTGTGGATTCCATTTGTTCATTGACCAGTAAGATTAACACACGATTCTAGTTTTCCTTAAACCCATCCTGGTCTAATTCTAACAGTCGTAAGCCTCACACAAGTGTCATCTGCCCTTGTTCCATAAGGAATCCCTCTACAGACAGGGAGTTGTCACCGGCCACGTGCTCATGGGCTGCAGGGGACACCCGCACTGAGGAGGAAATGGAAATGGGAAAGAGGGAACTGCAACCTGATGGGACGCACCTCTGGCACCACATTTCCTCTTCTTCCTGCTGTCCTGGAAAACCCCAAGTAAATCCAGTCCCTCAGACCTTGCATCCCTGAACACCAGGAGAGCCGGTGTTTTACCCAGATCCCAGTGCCCTGCACGGCTGCGCTGACACGAGCACAGGCCGATCGCTCTGCCCAGCACCATCCCTCATTCTCCTCCCACGGCTCCCCAAGCGGCCCCAAAGCACCCCAGCGTGTCTGTGCCGGGGCCAGGGCCTGCCCCGAGCCCGACCAGAGGCTGTCACCCAGCCCTGCACCAGCTCCCACCCCCGGGTGAGCTGGGAATGCACTGAGAGCTCGGCTCCCCGGGCTCCCCAGCACCCAAACCGGTCCTCAGACACACAGAAATGCCCAACCTGCCCCTCTGGGCACAGCCAAACACCACAATTCCATCATCCCCAAGCAACTCTGGCACTTGCCTCTTCACCTCCGCCCATTTCCAGTAGCCGGGGCTAGGACCGGGCTGTCAGTAATAGCATTCCCTAGGCAGTTCATCCCAGCACAGAGGAGAAGAGGAGCCTGTCCCTGACCCACACCATGGGCAGGACAAGGGGGGCCCTAGCTGGCTTTGCCTACTCCAGCACCAAAGCTCTTGGTCCCAAAGATGGGGCGAGTTCAGTGGTTTTTCCTGTCCTGAAAGAGAGCAGAAAAGGGAAGTTAATCCCACTGTGGAATCCAAGACTCCTGCATTTCCTATTTCTGCTCTGATTGCTCACCGTGGAGTTTTAGCCATGGAAAAAAAAGGAGAATGACACCATATCAAATAAAAAGTTGATTAATCCACGTAGGGGCTGTGGAGAGGATACAAAGGAGCTTTTCCATGATTTTGGGGCTTGAAGAGGGACTGAATTTCCCTCAAAGCTGGGATGGGCCTGAGGATAATAAAGCAAAGGAGCAGCTTCATCTCTCCCTGGCAGAGAGCTCGGGGCTCCATTATGGATACAAATCAATCCCAGCAGGATTTCAAAGGGTTTCTTTAGGATGTCAGGTCCCTCTTTATCAGATCCCTGCTGGGATTCAGGGCCTGCCTGGTCACGGGGTGCTTTGATAAGGGCTGGATTTAAATCCCAGATCTGAGAACAGACATGAAAGGTCCCTGGGTTTCTAGGGGGTTGAAAAACTCAAGCTGGATTCGCTGCAGAGCTGAAAAATCAGGGTAAGAGAGAGCAAGGAGTGGCCAGCAGGCCCAGGCTCCTGATCACGCCCCTGGGATCCATGGGATCCATAGGATCCACGGCCTCTGGCACGCTGCTCCAGCACCCTGCAGGGTGACTGACAGCCGGGCAGGGGAAGGAGCCACCAGCAGCTCTGCCATGTGCACCATCATTCACCTTGCACGTGGCCTAAACAGCCACCAAGCACTGATGGACTGACTGAGCCGAAAATATCGGAGAGATCTCAGTTTGCACTCCAAATTCCCTGCAGCCTGTTCCCTTCCTCATCCATCCCTTGAAGCAGCAAGAGTGGAATTCCTTCCGTCGTTGCTCTTTCCCTCCTGTTTTCCACTCAACAAGAAAAAGAGCAGCCACGTGAACAGGAGTAAAAGCCCCAAACCCACAAAAAAGCACATTCTCAGCATCACTAATCCCTGCCAAACTGCCAGGAACCTTCCAAAACTACATCCAAGCTTGGAAACAGGGATCCAGTTGTTTGTTTAAGCAGCTATTGATCCAGTCTCTTCCAGCTAATTAAACTATTCACTCTTTAAACTCATTAAACTGCTCATCCTGCTCCTGGCAGCCAGAGGCAAAGAAGAAATCGTGTCTAGATTAAATGGTGATGGTGAATGTGCCCATCCCAGTCCTTGGAGAGGTTGGAATTGCATCCCTGTTCCTCTGCTCTCTTTTCCTTCCTTTTTCTTGGAGTGATTCCCACCCGGATTCCTCAGCTCCAGCTCTCTGAGCAGCCTCAGGGGGAGCATTTCATCCCCTTGGAGCCAACTCCATTTGTTGCATCCTTCATGCCTCAACCACCCCTAAAAGCAGGCAAGTGCTGATGGGCAGTGCAGCTGCTTCCACTTGGGAATGTTTCCAGTGGAACAGGGAGGGAATTCTGAGAAGCTTCCACCCACTGCACGTTATTGCTGGATAAAAGGTGAGGCAGCAAAGGATCAACAAAGGGAGATTTCAGCAAGACAAAGTCCAGACAGAGAGGCTGCAAGTGTGGCTGGGGCTGCTAAACTGGGAAAACTGCAAGGTCAGGCTGTGGGAACATGGATTATACTGAGGTCTGGAACTGGTGTTGGGAAGAGAGGGAGAAGGAGAAGGAGGAGAAGGAGGAGAAGGAGGAGAAGGAGGAGAAGGAGGAGAAGGAGGAGAAGGAGGAGAAGGAGGAGAAGGAGGAGAAGGAGGAGAAGGAGGAGAAGGAGGAGAAGGAGGAGAAGGGCCCGAAGTAACTGCACAGTGAATTTCCTTACCATGAGCCAGGCTCATTCCCTGAGCTGACCAATATCTCCGAGCTCCCCTTCATGGCACAGCCCTGCCAGTAAAGAACAGAAGTTCCTGCTGCTCCCACTGGAATTCTGTAGCGTGCCTGGCATTCCATATGTTATGCTGCCTGAGAATTCCTGCAGCCGTCCTCGGGAAGAGCAGTTCACTGCCACAGGAGGAACAAGAGGAAAGCAGCTGCCACTCTCGGGTTCTGTGCCCTGTAAAAAGTAAAACCAGATAAAGATCAAAGCTCCATAAAGCTGGAACTATTTCCAACCTCGGGACAGCACTTCTGTGGGAAAAGCGTAGATGGGCAATTAGGAAGGAGATCATCATGCAAATGGGCAAGGGGGGGGAATTAAATTCTGCTGCTTTCTGATTGAGGCCTGCTTCAATTTGCAGCCTTTATAATATCAGTTTAATGGGACTTCTTGTGCTTTAAAGAGGTTTTTATTAGCTGGGGGTTGTCCCTGCCTGGACTGAGGCACAGCACAATGAGTCTCCTGCCTCCTGAAGCCGTGTCGTTATCCCAGCATCTGAAATTAAAAACCAGCACTCTGGGAAACCTCTCTACTCTGAGGAGAAGTGTGAGGAGCGTTTGGGTCTGTGGAAAGCCTGGAACAGCTCTGAGAGACACCAAACATCCTGTGGATCCCAATAAACAGCAAAACATTCCAGCAGCTCCTTCCAACACCGCCCTTGTAGGGAACTCTGTCACCCCAGTGGGTATTTGTGGGAGTAAGGAAGAAATCCCACTAATGACCTCAGTGTGAACACCTCTGGTTCGTCTGGGGATAAATCTCCTTTATCCTTCTGGGAGAATAAAGGAATCCAATGCTGCCTTAATCCCCTGCTCCTCGGAGTCTGCATTTCCAGAATCCATCTCCTGGCCCAGCATGGGAAGGGTTGTCCAGCGCTGGAACAGCTGCCCAGGGCAGTGGTGGAGTCACCAACCCTGGAAGTGCTCATAAAATACATGGATATGGCACTTGAGTGTTCATAAAATACCTGGGTAAATACATGGGTAAATATAGGGATAAATTCATGGGTAAATACGTGGATAAAAATATGGATAAATGTATATGGATAAACATATATGGATAATCCATGGATAAATATAGGGATAAATATGTAGGGATAAATATGTATGGATAAATACAGACCTTGCTTCCCTGAACACCAGGAGAGCCGGTGTTTTACCCAGATCCCAGTGCCCTGCACGGCTGCGCTGACACGAGCACAGGCCGATCGCTCTGCCCAGCACCATCCCTCATTCTCCTCCCACGGCTCCCCAAGCGGCCCCAAACCACCCCAGCGTGTCTGTGCCGGGGCCAGGGCCTGCCCCGAGCCCGACCAGAGCCCTGCACCAGCTCCCACCCCCGGGTGAGCTGGGAATGCACTGAGAGCTCGGCTCCCCGGGCTCCCCAGCACCCAAACCGGTCCTCAGACACACAGAAATGCCCAACCTGCCCCTCTGGGCACAGCCAAACACCACAATTCCATCATCCCCAAGCAACTCTGGCACTTGCCTCTTCACCTCCGCCCATTTCCAGTAGCCGGGGCTAGGACCGGGCTGTCAGTAATAGCATTCCCTAGGCAGTTCATCCCAGCACAGAGGAGAAGAGGAGCCTGTCCCTGACCCACACCATGGGCAGGACAAGGGGGGCCCTAGCTGGCTTTGCCTACTCCAGCACCAAAGCTCTTGGTCCCAAAGATGGGGCGAGTTCAGTGGTTTTTCCTGTCCTGAAAGAGAGCAGAAAAGGGAAGTTAATCCCACTGTGGAATCCAAGACTCCTGCATTTCCTATTTCTGCTCTGCTTGCTCACCGTGGAGTTTTAGCTATGGAAAAAAAAAGGAGAATGACACCATATCAAATAAAAAGTGCCCTTTTCCAGCATTTTTATTCCAGGCATTAAAAGGATGCTCATTTCTCTTCTAGCATTGTTTCCCTCATTTTAGGAGAACCGTTTTCATCCCAGGCCCCACTCGTCAGTTGTTCGATCCTCTGGCACTGGATTTGGACAAAAGAAGGGACGCACCTGGACTGCAGGAAATCACTGAGAGAAACCCTTCCAAAACGTGACAGAGAAAAACAACAGGAGATGCAGGAAGACACATCCCTCATTTGCACGTCTGGAACGCTTTTCTAAAGACTTCTCTGCATCTGGATGCTCTTTGCTCTTGGCTTTCTTCACAGGAATGCATTTGCTGCTAAACACGTCTCAGACCCTTACCTGATCGGGATAAGGTGGGATGGAGATGAAGACTCCCACAGGGAATAGCCAGGGAGATGCAGGGCCTGGGAACATCAAGGACGGAGAAGAGAAGGAACAGGGATTGTTTTTCTTGTCTCGAGCCAGCAGTGCTGTGAGCTTGGAGAACACACGGCACCGCAGGGATCCAGGGCAGGAGCGGGATAACTGCGGGATAAGGGGAATCTGCTCCCACTCCAGGGCTGTGCCAGTGAAGGAGGGGAATTTTTTAGTGCCTTCATTACACACAAAAACCAAACCCAGCACCACCGAGCTGGACTTTCGTGAGCCGCAAAACAAAGCGGCCCCTGGCCTTTGGGGGAACACAACCTCACCGAGTCACGGAGCCAGGGCATGACACTTGGGAATGATCCTTGCTGCTGCCTGCAGGCAAATCGGATGAGGGAGCCACAGGAGCTGCGGGGTTTCCTGCTCTTCCTGCAACGCCATCGGTCCAGACCAGGAGACCTTTCCTGGAACAGATCTTCCCTGTAAAGGGAGCTACACCAAAGCTCAAGCCCTCATTTAGAGACCCTTGGAAAAGCAAAGGTGAGAGGGGATTACCTGGAGCCCCAGGGGACCGAGGCGCAGGCGATGAAGAAGCAGACAGCAAAGTGCTTCCACTGCTTCTCACTCCAGCAAAGGGAACATCCCTGGAATTTCATGGCCAGCGTCGCTCCCAAACCCCACAGGTGAACCCACACGTACTCCAGGACTGATCTCCTTCAAACTTCCAGCAGCACAGACTCACCGGGAGGAACTGCGATCCAAGGACACACATCAGCAACCGTCTTCCCGCTTGCCCCTCTCTCCACATTTTCCCTTTCCAGCGGGATGCAGGTGCCACCCCCCAGAGGCAGGAAAACTGCCTTGCAATCCGCTACAAAACCTGCCTGGAAAGCCCAGGATGCCCGGAGCCAGCAGCCGTTTCTCCTGGAGCTCCTGCTGACAGGCATTTGAAGCCTGCTGTGCCTCACAGCTGCTTTTCTGCCAAGGGCATTCCCATCTTTTCTTTTTTAGCCCAAAGAAAGGTTTGCAAAGCTGAGTTTTGTGAGAAGCGCTTCATATTTGGATCATTCTTAACTTGGAGTTTCCCTTGGCACCAAAATCAGGGGCTCACCTTTTGCTTGGAGCTTGGCTGAAGTCCTCAGCAATGCCAGGGAATGTGGCCATTGGAGGCTTTGGGCAGATTTGGCTCATCTGCCTTTTTAGGCCTTGTTTCTTTCTCTCAGCCTTCCCACTGGATTGTGGCCTCCGAGGAATACGTAAAATCCCATTCCATTCCTATTCTTTCGGACAATTTTTTGTACCGTCCCTGTACAAAACGAGGCCCCCTGTTCGGATGCTTTTCCCCACCGTTCCCCGGCACTTTTATCTGCCGGTGCATTCCCTGCGTTGCTTGGGCTCTTCCCAGGTCTCTGAGCTCCTTCACAAGGCAGCAGATCGATTTGGCCCAGGAACTAAACCCTCCCGAGGAATTGTCTGATGCCATCTCCGCATTTGACACCTGATCCTTGTGCTCAAAGGATCCCTCTTTCTTCCCTTCAGCCAATTCCAAGGCTCGCTGCCCCCAGCTGCGATCAGGCCCCAGCCTGATCCCTGCAGTCTTCCCTGCCGGGATCCTGCTCAGGAATCCCTGGGCTACAAATGTAAGAATTCATTCTTCCCACCCCTGCCCAGTTCCAAAGGATTTGGTGTCTGCCTTACCCGGCTGGAGCCTGCTTCCAACTCTGTTCTTGCTGCTTCTGCTGCTTTCCAGTTCCCAGGAATTCCACCGACGGAGCGACAGCGTTTTCCAGCTCCGCCAGGATTCCCTCTGCTGCGTTTGGGTGCTGGAAGGATATCAAAACCAGGCTCTCTGGGGCTTTACTATCAGGAAATTACATCCCCGGATTTGTTCATTTCCAAATATTATCTCTTCCCAACAAAGCACTGGGCATCCAAGGAATACAGAAAGTGATGGGCTGACCACTGCTTACTCCTCTGGAATGTCAGAGCTTGGAAAAAAAGGGCACTTGAGGCTTCTCCTGGTGCTGCCCGTGAGGTGTATTCTACTTGAGAGCCCCTTCCCGTGTCTTTCCCTGTATCCACCAAAAAATCCACCCCTTCATTCCCCAGCTGCTTGCTTCCTCCCTCTTTTCCTGTATCCAACAGAATTTTAACAGGTCAATAGTCCCCTCTGCAAGAGCACCTTTCATTCCAAACCTAAGAACAAACAAATCACTTCCCTTCCACTGTCCTTATTAGGATTCCACTGAGAGCAGTGGATGGAAAATGATCCTCTCCTGGTCCCTGCTGGATTCCCGGAGCAGGGATCCTTTCCCTCTTTCCCCCCACCACGGTGCCCTCCTCCCCCTCCCGCCCCACCCCACACCCTTTTCAGGCTTTGTTCCACAGCTTTTGCCTCCAGGCCTCAGATCCTTTCGTTCTCCACGAGCTCCCAGCAGCTCCACAGCCTTCCCGCTCCCATCCTGACCATTTCTCCGGGAATGGAGCTCCGCATTTCAATTGCCTTCTCTTTTCTCTGACTATTCCCACCAATCCAGAAGACCTAAAGCTGACACAAGGAACACTCGGTGCCCACAAATCCAAACCCAGACCCGGCCATCCCCAAACCAGCAACTCCCGGACAATTTGCGTTCATTCCAACCTAACACTGAGGACTCACCCAACCCTTCAAAATTCCCAAGAAATATCCTGTTGCCTTCACAGCTCCCAGGGGATTCTGCTTCGTGCTCACACGAAGGATTTGGGACTTCCCTGAAAAAACCCGTGCAGGGCACGCTGGAATCCCCGATCCCGTGAATCCGGGGAGCGTTAAAAGCTCGGTCCAGCCTGGGCCCCCGGAAATTTTTGCCAAGTATCCCCCAAGTCCTCGGGATAACAGAACTCTCTGGTACTGCATTTTTGGCATTGTAAAGCCTGGAATTCCTTTATTCCTAGTTCTGGGCTCTGCATATGGCCGAGAAAATCCCGGCCTCCACACAGACCCAGATTCCAAACTTTTTGATACATTTCAGCAAGCCGAGAAATTCACCTTCCCTACTTCTTCTTAAGGGCATCCTTCTCTTCCCTTACCCGGCGTGCTCTCTCCCACTGGGGATGGGTTTTCCCCTTCCCATGCTAATTAGTCCCTACTTCTAGGAGGTTTAGGTACCTTTCTTCCCTGGGACGGATTTCTTAACACAGCTACCGAGGCTTTGGGAGTCTCCTTTATCTTCTACTTTCTGGATCCAGAAATGCCACAATCCAGACGCCCAACTTCAACAAGACATCCTTTCTACCTAAAAACACACACTCTCAACTCTTAGATCTTTTAAAGTTTTACCCCCGCAAAATTCCCCTATTTTTCCACCACTGAATTCCTCAGTCCTGCTACCAAGGATTTCTTGAATACCACGGGGCTTTTCTCAAGATTTACCCCCACGACCTTCCCTACGTGCCCACTGCTCATCACCTCATTTTTCCCTCAATGTGGTCGTTCTCCACCCCAGAGAGTTTGTCAAGTGTTGCCTCCAAAATGTTCCCCATCTCTCCACTACTCAGTTCCCCATTTTGCCTCCAAAATATTCAATCTGTCCCCTCCACATTGCATCCACTTTTACCCCCAGCGTTTTACTTCCTCTACAATATTGATTCAACTTTTTCCACCCCAAAAATGTCCATTCTCTCCCTTAAACAGCACCTCAGCTTTTCCCTCAAAAATGCCCCAGAGGGAAACTCAGATTCAGCCCCCAAACTCCCATTTGCCTACACAAACAGTTCTTGTGGCCCCTCTCAATTCCCCCAGGCTTTCAGCTCAAGGAAGAACTGGAAGCCTATTCCCTCATCTCCACCCTTGTTTTGCTTTCCTGGAAAACCTTGCGATCCCACACTTTCTCCAAGAGATCTGCTGGGACTACTGGAAGGTTTGCTCTCTCAGAGCGCCAGGGGGCTTTACAGCACTTGTTCCTCTGCATCTTTACCCTTTTATCAGCTTTCCCCTGGAACGGTGTTGTGGGAGAAGCTTGGAACTACCAGAAATGGATCGCGTTCACATTTTTGCCCCACCAGTTTTTATCTGGTTTCAAATTCCTGGAATTACCCTCAAATGTGCCCTAGAACACTGCTGTGAAAGGATCAATGAGAAGAACAGCCGGAAAGCAGAAAACCACCTCCAGCAGCAGCCACAATGATCCCATTTCTCTTCTTACCTGGTCCTGCCAGAGCTCCCAACAGCCATTCCCATTCCAAAACAAGAGCTATGGAAGACATTCCTGCTGTCCGTGAGGGTGAGGTGGCAGTTCTGGATGTTCTTCGCTGTGCAATCAGACAACAAACAGAGTGTAAATGATCCTGGTGGTCCCTTCCACGCCAAACCAGCCCGTGATTCCATGCGTGGATCAGCACCTGTCCCAGCTCCATTCCACAAACCTCCTCCCACTAACCCAGAACTTTCCTTTTTCTGCTCAACATCAGGGGTTTGCTGCCGAGTGCCCCGGGCAGGGGACGCCTCAGCCTTCCCTGGGACCGCAGCATTCCCTGGGCTGCCTCAGCATCCCCTGCGCTGCTGTTCCACGCCCATCCCGTGGTCCAGCGCCTGCGCGGGCTGCAGTGCCGGGCTCTCCCCACGAGGCGGCAGCACCGGGAGCGAGCAGCCCCGGCCGGTCCCGCTGTCTCGGGGCAGCTGCGCCTTTAACCCGCCCTGAGCCGGCGGGGCCGTGAATACAGCGGGCACAAACCCCACCGCTCCCCTTTATTTCACCCTCAGAGGCACAGGATCGCAGCATTTCCTGGGCTGCAAGGGACCCACAGGGAGCATCGAGTCCAAATCCTGGCCCTGCACCCCAAGAATCCCACCCTGTGCCCGAGAGCCTTGTTCAGACCCAAACTCTTCCCCCAAGATCCTGAAAACACAGCGGGGCTGTGGGAGAAGGATGACCACGGAGGATTTTTTTATACAGATCTCCTTGCACGATCGTTAAATAATATTATTAGACAGTCCAGGAACGCATCCCTGTGCCGGGACAGCCACCCCTGTGCCGGAACACTCATCCCTGGGCCGGAATACCGATCCCCCGCGGCCCCCACCGTCCGCTCGGGGCTGTCCCCGTTCCCCGCTCACCTCCGAGCCCGGAGCACCCGCCCCGGTGCCCCCGGCCCGGCAGCGCTGCTCCCCGGGCTCCCCGCCATCGCCGGTCCTGGCGAAGAAGGGCGGAAGTCACCGGTACCGCACCGATGTGGCTATTCGACCTTCTCAAGATGGCGGCCGGAAGGACCCCCCCCTCCCCCCCCCCGCTCCGTCTATTCGACTGCCTGAATGCTCCCGCCTGCCCCAGGCGCCGCTGACCCCACAGTCGGTGTCCGCGTAGCGGGAAACGCCTCAGAAAATTGCGCGCAAGCGCTGGGCTGGCGTCGGCGTCGGCGTCGCGTTCAGGCAGCCGAATAGACGCAGCTTGGGGGGGGGGGCCTTCCCTGCCGCCATATTGAGAAGGTCAGAAAACAGTGCACACGACCGCCATCTTTAGTGTGGCAGTGACGACACTTCCGCCCTTCGCCGCCATCTTGGGTGCTGGCAGAAGCCACTTCCGGTCGAGCCGCCATCTTTAGTGTGGTACACTTAGGGCCCCCGCCGCCCCTCACAAGGGCTTCTGTCTAGTCGGCTGCCTGAATCCGGCCCGGACTCCGACGCCGGCCCCGCGCTTTCCGCGCGATTTTCCGCCGTGCTTCCCGGTGCGAGGACACGGCTGGCGGGGTCAGCCGCGCCGGAGGCGGCCGACGGCTCCGCGACCGGCGGCAGGCATCGGCAGCGACACCTCTCGCAGGGGGCCTACTGCGTCCGCCATCTTGAGTGTGGCGGAAGTGTAAACCACCCTCTGCAAGGTCCTGGCAGATAATAAAATAATAAAATAAAATAAATACTATAATATTCTAATAAAAACGTCACTTAACGCCGTCCCGAGAGCGCGGAACTGCGCCTTCCTTTCCGAGCCGCCTCCTTGAGAGCGACACGCGGGCGGCTCTATTCCGACCGTGCCCGCCCGGTGCCTCCCGCCCGGGTCGCGCTGCGACCGCGCCTCTGCTGCCCGGCAAAACCGGCCCCGCCGGGCCGCCCCCCGCGCTGTCATTCCCCGCGGTCACCGCCCCGCACGGCGCCCGCTCCTTTCCATAGCTGTGGCCCCGCTCGTGCACGGCCGTGTCCCTTGGCGCTGCGAACCGCCCTTCGCCCCTCCCCTCCGCTGACAGACCCGGCCCCGCTCGCTCCCGCTCCTTGCCACGCTCGGCAGCCACCGAGGCCGCCGCCCTCTCGGCTCAGCCGGCACCGGGCGGCAGCAGCGCCGGGGCGCCGTGTCGGGGGCGGCAGTGCCGCGCTCTCGCCACCAGGCGGCAGCAGCGCCACCCAGCTCAGCCCGGGGGCAGGCACAGAGCACAGGGAAAAGCCGGCTCCGGGCGCTCTGCAGCTCCTGCAGCCCGAGCGTCTCGGCTCCTGGGGCCAGGCGCTTGCTGCTTTCCTTCCTACAGAAAAACGCCGGCTCGTTATTCTCAACACCTGCGGATCTCTATTCCCAGCTTCTTATATTGCTGTATGCGACAGAGTAGACAGAGAGGCCTGGCTTATTTCAAAATGAATTTACATCTAAATCAGTAGCATTTGCCTATAGACGTAAAAGTGAAGAACTTAACAGGTTTTAGTATTCTGCACACAGCCCTCGCTGGGAGGAATGATAAAAAGTTAAAAACAAATGAAATTTTAAAAGTAGAAAGTTAGAAACAAAGTTACAACGGCAGAAATTTAGAAACAAACAAAGAGGTAAAATACAAGAAACAAACAAATTTCTAAAGGGAGAAAGTTGAAAACAAAGTTAGAAACGAACAAACAAAAAAATTAGAAACAAACAAAATTAGAAAGGTAGAAATTTAGAAACAAAGTCAGAAAGGCAAGTGTTGAGCCTTTGACAGGGTACCCCTCCTTCTCGGACCAGGGTGAAAAGAGCAGAGGAGGCTGCTGTTCTGCTAAGTTCTTTATTTCACGGTCTCACAGCTGTCTTGAAGGCAGAGTTCGAATGGGGTTACATGATAAAGCCAAGCAGCAGCAGCAGGCAAAACCAGCTTCTTCTATATGCTCCATACACTCTATTTTTTCTTACAGAAGTGTGGATTCCATTTGTTCATTGACCAGTAAGATTAACACACGATTCTAGTTTTCCTTAAACCCATCCTGGTCTAATTCTAACAGTCGTAAGCCTCACACAAGTGTCATCTGCCCTTGTTCCATAAGGAATCCCTCTACAGACAGGGAGTTGTCACCGGCCACGTGCTCATGGGCTGCAGGGGACACCCGCACTGAGGAGGAAATGGAAATGGGAAAGAGGGAACTGCAACCTGATGGGACGCACCTCTGGCACCACATTTCCTCTTCTTCCTGCTGTCCTGGAAAACCCCAAGTAAATCCGGTCCCTCAGACCTTGCATCCCTGAACACCAGGAGAGCCGGTGTTTTACCCAGATCCCAGTGCCCTGCACGGCTGCGCTGACACGAGCACAGGCCGATCGCTCTGCCCAGCACCATCCCTCATTCTCCTCCCACGGCTCCCCAAGCGGCCCCAAAGCACCCCAGCGTGTCTGTGCCGGGGCCAGGGCCTGCCCCGAGCCCGACCAGAGGCTGTCACCCAGCCCTGCACCAGCTCCCACCCCTGGGTGAGCTGGGAATGCACTGAGAGCTCGGCTCCCCGGGCTCCCCAGCACCCAAACCGGTCCTCAGACACACAGAAATGCCCAACCTGCCCCTCTGGGCACAGCCAAACACCACAATTCCATCATCCCCAAGCAACTCTGGCACTTGCCTCTTCACCTCCGCCCATTTCCAGTAGCCGGGGCTAGGACCGGGCTGTCAGTAATAGCATTCCCTAGGCAGTTCATCCCAGCGCAGAGGAGAAGAGGAGCCTGTCCCTGACCCACACCATGGGCAGGACAAGGGGGGCCCTAGCTGGCTTTGCCTACTCCAGCACCAAAGCTCTTGGTCCCAAAGATGGGGCGAGTTCAGTGGTTTTTCCTGTCCTGAAAGAGAGCAGAAAAGGGAAGTTAATCCCACTGTGGAATCCAAGACTCCTGCATTTCCTATTTCTGCTCTGATTGCTCACCGTGGAGTTTTAGCCATGGAAAAAAAAGGAGAATGACACCATATCAAATAAAAAGTTGATTAATCCACGTAGGGGCTGTGGAGAGGATACAAAGGAGCTTTTCCATGATTTTGGGGCTTGAAGAGGGACTGAATTTCCCTCAAAGCTGGGATGGGCCTGAGGATAATAAAGCAAAGGAGCAGCTTCATCTCTCCCTGGCAGAGAGCTCGGGGCTCCATTATGGATACAAATCAATCCCAGCAGGATTTCAAAGGGTTTCTTTAGGATGTCAGGTCCCTCTTTATCAGATCCCTGCTGGGATTCAGGGCCTGCCTGGTCACGGGGTGCTTTGATAAGGGCTGGATTTAAATCCCAGATCTGAGAACAGACATGAAAGGTCCCTGGGTTTCTAGGGGGTTGAAAAACTCAAGCTGGATTCGCTGCAGAGCTGAAAAATCAGGGTAAGAGAGAGCAAGGAGTGGCCAGCAGGCCCAGGCTCCTGATCACGCCCCTGGGATCCATGGGATCCATAGGATCCACGGCCTCTGGCACGCTGCTCCAGCACCCTGCAGGGTGACTGACAGCCGGGCAGGGGAAGGAGCCACCAGCAGCTCTGCCATGTGCACCATCATTCACCTTGCACGTGGCCTAAACAGCCACCAAGCACTGATGGACTGACTGAGCCGAAAATATCGGAGAGATCTCAGTTTGCACTCCAAATTCCCTGCAGCCTGTTCCCTTCCGGATCCATCCCTTGAAGCAGCAAGAGTGGAATTCCTTCCGTCGTTGCTCTTTCCCTCCTGTTTTCCACTCAACAAGAAAAAGAGCAGCCACGTGAACAGGAGTAAAAGCCCCAAACCCACAAAAAAGCACATTCTCAGCATCACTAATCCCTGCCAAACTGCCAGGAACCTTCCAAAACTACATCCAAGCTTGGAAACAGGGATCCAGTTGTTTGTTTAAGCAGCTATTGATCCAGTCTCTTCCAGCTAATTAAACTATTCACTCTTTAAACTCATTAAACTGCTCATCCTGCTCCTGGCAGCCAGAGGCAAAGAAGAAATCGTGTCTAGATTAAATGGTGATGGTGAATGTGCCCATCCCAGTCCTTGGAGAGGTTGGAATTGCATCCCTGTTCCTCTGCTCTCTTTTCCTTCCTTTTTCTTGGAGTGATTCCCACCCGGATTCCTCAGCTCCAGCTCTCTGAGCAGCCTCAGGGGGAGCATTTCATCCCCTTGGAGCCAACTCCATTTGTTGCATCCTTCATGCCTCAACCACCCCTAAAAGCAGGCAAGTGCTGATGGGCAGTGCAGCTGCTTCCACTTGGGAATGTTTCCAGTGGAACAGGGAGGGAATTCTGAGAAGCTTCCACCCACTGCACGTTATTGCTGGATAAAAGGTGAGGCAGCAAAGGATCAACAAAGGGAGATTTCAGCAAGACAAAGTCCAGACAGAGAGGCTGCAAGTGTGGCTGGGGCTGCTAAACTGGGAAAACTGCAAGGTCAGGCTGTGGGAACATGGATTATACTGAGGTCTGGAACTGGTGTTGGGAAGAGAGGGAGAAGGAGAAGGAGAAGGAGGAGAAGGAGGAGAAGGAGGAGAAGGAGGAGAAGGAGGAGAAGGAGGAGAAGGAGGAGAAGGAGGAGAAGGAGGAGAAGGAGGAGAAGGAGGAGAAGGAGGAGAAGGAGGAGAAGGAGGAGAAGGAGGAGAAGGGCCCGAAGTAACTGCACAGTGAATTTCCTTACCATGAGCCAGGCTCATTCCCTGAGCTGACCAATATCTCCGAGCTCCCCTTCATGGCACAGCCCTGCCAGTAAAGAACAGAAGTTCCTGCTGCTCCCACTGGAATTCTGTAGCGTGCCTGGCATTCCATACGTTATGCTGCCTGAGAATTCCTGCAGCCGTCCTCGGGAAGAGCAGTTCACTGCCACAGGAGGAACAAGAGGAAAGCAGCTGCCACTCTCGGGTTCTGTGCCCTGTAAAAAGTAAAACCAGATAAAGATCAAAGCTCCATAAAGCTGGAACCATCTCCAACCTCGGGACAGCACTTCTGTGGGAAAAGCGTAGATGGGCAATTAGGAAGGAGATCATCATGCAAATGGGCAAGGGGGGGGAATTAAATTCTGCTGCTTTCTGATTGAGGCCTGCTTCAATTTGCAGCCTTTATAATATCAGTTTAATGGGACTTCTTGTGCTTTAAAGAGGTTTTTATTAGCTGGGGGTTGTCCCTGCCTGGACTGAGGCACAGCACAATGAGTCTCCTGCCTCCTGAAGCCGTGTCGTTATCCCAGCATCTGAAATTAAAAACCAGCACTCTGGGAAACCTCTCTACTCTGAGGAGAAGTGTGAGGAGCGTTTGGGTCTGTGGAAAGCCTGGAACAGCTCTGAGAGACACCAAACATCCTGTGGATCCCAATAAACAGCAAAACATTCCAGCAGCTCCTTCCAACACCGCCCTTGTAGGGAACTCTGTCACCCCAGTGGGTATTTGTGGGAGTAAGGAAGAAATCCCACTAATGACCTCAGTGTGAACACCTCTGGTTCGTCTGGGGATAAATCTCCTTTATCCTTCTGGGAGAATAAAGGAATCCAATGCTGCCTTAATCCCCTGCTCCTCGGAGTCTGCATTTCCAGAATCCATCTCCTGGCCCAGCATGGGAAGGGTTGTCCAGCGCTGGAACAGCTGCCCAGGGCAGTGGTGGAGTCACCAACCCTGGAAGTGCTCATAAAATACATGGATATGGCACTTGAGTGTTCATAAAATACCTGGGTAAATACATGGGTAAATATAGGGATAAATTCATGGGTAAATACGTGGATAAAAATATGGATAAATGTATATGGATAAACATATATGGATAATCCATGGATAAATATAGGGATAAATATGTAGGGATAAATATGTATGGATAAATACAGACCTTGCTTCCCTGAACACCAGGAGAGCCGGTGTTTTACCCAGATCCCAGTGCCCTGCACGGCTGCGCTGACACGAGCACAGGCCGATCGCTCTGCCCAGCACCATCCCTCATTCTCCTCCCACGGCTCCCCAAGCGGCCCCAAACCACCCCAGCGTGTCTGTGCCGGGGCCAGGGCCTGCCCCGAGCCCGACCAGAGCCCTGCACCAGCTCCCACCCCCGGGTGAGCTGGGAATGCACTGAGAGCTCGGCTCCCCGGGCTCCCCAGCACCCAAACCGGTCCTCAGACACACAGAAATGCCCAACCTGCCCCTCTGGGCACAGCCAAACACCACAATTCCATCATCCCCAAGCAACTCTGGCACTTGCCTCTTCACCTCCGCCCATTTCCAGTAGCCGGGGCTAGGACCGGGCTGTCAGTAATAGCATTCCCTAGGCAGTTCATCCCAGCACAGAGGAGAAGAGGAGCCTGTCCCTGACCCACACCATGGGCAGGACAAGGGGGGCCCTAGCTGGCTTTGCCTACTCCAGCACCAAAGCTCTTGGTCCCAAAGATGGGGCGAGTTCAGTGGTTTTTCCTGTCCTGAAAGAGAGCAGAAAAGGGAAGTTAATCCCACTGTGGAATCCAAGACTCCTGCATTTCCTATTTCTGCTCTGCTTGCTCACCGTGGAGTTTTAGCTATGGAAAAAAAAAGGAGAATGACACCATATCAAATAAAAAGTGCCCTTTTCCAGCATTTTTATTCCAGGCATTAAAAGGATGCTCATTTCTCTTCTAGCATTGTTTCCCTCATTTTAGGAGAACCGTTTTCATCCCAGGCCCCACTCGTCAGTTGTTCGATCCTCTGGCACTGGATTTGGACAAAAGAAGGGACGCACCTGGACTGCAGGAAATCACTGAGAGAAACCCTTCCAAAACGTGACAGAGAAAAACAACAGGAGATGCAGGAAGACACATCCCTCATTTGCACGTCTGGAACGCTTTTCTAAAGACTTCTCTGCATCTGGATGCTCTTTGCTCTTGGCTTTCTTCACAGGAATGCATTTGCTGCTAAACACGTCTCAGACCCTTACCTGATCGGGATAAGGTGGGATGGAGATGAAGACTCCCACAGGGAATAGCCAGGGAGATGCAGGGCCTGGGAACATCAAGGACGGAGAAGAGAAGGAACAGGGATTGTTTTTCTTGTCTCGAGCCAGCAGTGCTGTGAGCTTGGAGAACACACGGCACCGCAGGGATCCAGGGCAGGAGCGGGATAACTGCGGGATAAGGGGAATCTGCTCCCACTCCAGGGCTGTGCCAGTGAAGGAGGGGAATTTTTTAGTGCCTTCATTACACACAAAAACCAAACCCAGCACCACCGAGCTGGACTTTCGTGAGCCGCAAAACAAAGCGGCCCCTGGCCTTTGGGGGAACACAACCTCACCGAGTCACGGAGCCAGGGCATGACACTTGGGAATGATCCTTGCTGCTGCCTGCAGGCAAATCGGATGAGGGAGCCACAGGAGCTGCGGGGTTTCCTGCTCTTCCTGCAACGCCATCGGTCCAGACCAGGAGACCTTTCCTGGAACAGATCTTCCCTGTAAAGGGAGCTACACCAAAGCTCAAGCCCTCATTTAGAGACCCTTGGAAAAGCAAAGGTGAGAGGGGATTACCTGGAGCCCCAGGGGACCGAGGCGCAGGCGATGAAGAAGCAGACAGCAAAGTGCTTCCACTGCTTCTCACTCCAGCAAAGGGAACATCCCTGGAATTTCATGGCCAGCGTCGCTCCCAAACCCCACAGGTGAACCCACACGTACTCCAGGACTGATCTCCTTCAAACTTCCAGCAGCACAGACTCACCGGGAGGAACTGCGATCCAAGGACACACATCAGCAACCGTCTTCCCGCTTGCCCCTCTCTCCACATTTTCCCTTTCCAGCGGGATGCAGGTGCCACCCCCCAGAGGCAGGAAAACTGCCTTGCAATCCGCTACAAAACCTGCCTGGAAAGCCCAGGATGCCCGGAGCCAGCAGCCGTTTCTCCTGGAGCTCCTGCTGACAGGCATTTGAAGCCTGCTGTGCCTCACAGCTGCTTTTCTGCCAAGGGCATTCCCATCTTTTCTTTTTTAGCCCAAAGAAAGGTTTGCAAAGCTGAGTTTTGTGAGAAGCGCTTCATATTTGGATCATTCTTAACTTGGAGTTTCCCTTGGCACCAAAATCAGGGGCTCACCTTTTGCTTGGAGCTTGGCTGAAGTCCTCAGCAATGCCAGGGAATGTGGCCATTGGAGGCTTTGGGCAGATTTGGCTCATCTGCCTTTTTAGGCCTTGTTTCTTTCTCTCAGCCTTCCCACTGGATTGTGGCCTCCGAGGAATACGTAAAATCCCATTCCATTCCTATTCTTTCGGACAATTTTTTGTACCGTCCCTGTACAAAACGAGGCCCCCTGTTCGGATGCTTTTCCCCACCGTTCCCCGGCACTTTTATCTGCCGGTGCATTCCCTGCGTTGCTTGGGCTCTTCCCAGGTCTCTGAGCTCCTTCACAAGGCAGCAGATCGATTTGGCCCAGGAACTAAACCCTCCCGAGGAATTGTCTGATGCCATCTCCGCATTTGACACCTGATCCTTGTGCTCAAAGGATCCCTCTTTCTTCCCTTCAGCCAATTCCAAGGCTCGCTGCCCCCAGCTGCGATCAGGCCCCAGCCTGATCCCTGCAGTCTCCCTGCCGGGATCCTGCTCAGGAATCCCTGGGCTACAAATGTAAGAATTCATTCTTCCCACCCCTGCCCAGTTCCAAAGGATTTGGTGTCTGCCTTACCCGGCTGGAGCCTGCTTCCAACTCTGTTCTTGCTGCTTCTGCTGCTTTCCAGTTCCCAGGAATTCCACCGACGGAGCGACAGCGTTTTCCAGCTCCGCCAGGATTCCCTCTGCTGCGTTTGGGTGCTGGAAGGATATCAAAACCAGGCTCTCTGGGGCTTTACTATCAGGAAATTACATCCCCGGATTTGTTCATTTCCAAATATTATCTCTTCCCAACAAAGCACTGGGCATCCAAGGAATACAGAAAGTGATGGGCTGACCACTGCTTACTCCTCTGGAATGTCAGAGCTTGGAAAAAAAGGGCACTTGAGGCTTCTCCTGGTGCTGCCCGTGAGGTGTATTCTACTTGAGAGCCCCTTCCCGTGTCTTTCCCTGTATCCACCAAAAAATCCACCCCTTCATTCCCCAGCTGCTTGCTTCCTCCCTCTTTTCCTGTATCCAACAGAATTTTAACAGGTCAATAGTCCCCTCTGCAAGAGCACCTTTCATTCCAAACCTAAGAACAAACGAATCACTTCCCTTCCACCGTCCTTATTAGGATTCCACTGAGAGCAGTGGATGGAAAATGATCCTCTCCTGGTCCCTGCTGGATTCCCGGAGCAGGGATCCTTTCCCTCTTTCCCCCCACCACGGTGCCCTCCTCCCCCTCCCGCCCCACCCCACACCCTTTTCAGGCTTTGTTCCACAGCTTTTGCCTCCAGGCCTCAGATCCTTTCGTTCTCCACGAGCTCCCAGCAGCTCCACAGCCTTCCCGCTCCCATCCTGACCATTTCTCCGGGAATGGAGCTCCGCATTTCAATTGCCTTCTCTTTTCTCTGACTATTCCCACCAATCCAGAAGACCTAAAGCTGACACAAGGAACACTCGGTGCCCACAAATCCAAACCCAGACCCGGCCATCCCCAAACCAGCAACTCCCGGACAATTTGCGTTCATTCCAACCTAACACTGAGGACTCACCCAACCCTTCAAAATTCCCAAGAAATATCCTGTTGCCTTCACAGCTCCCAGGGGATTCTGCTTCGTGCTCACACGAAGGATTTGGGACTTCCCTGAAAAAACCCGTGCAGGGCACGCTGGAATCCCCGATCCCGTGAATCCGGGGAGCGTTAAAAGCTCGGTCCAGCCTGGGCCCCCGGAAATTTTTGCCAAGTATCCCCCAAGTCCTCGGGATAACAGAACTCTCTGGTACTGCATTTTTGGCGTTGTAAAGCCTGGAATTCCTTTATTCCTAGTGCTGGGCTCTGCATATGGCCGAGAAAATCCCGGCCTCCACACAGACCCAGATTCCAAACTTTTTGATACATTTCAGCAAGCCGAGAAATTCACCTTCCCTACTTCTTCTTAAGGGCATCCTTCTCTTCCCTTACCCGGCGTGCTCTCTCCCACTGGGGATGGGTTTTCCCCTTCCCATGCTAATTAGTCCCTACTTCTAGGAGGTTTAGGTACCTTTCTTCCCTGGGACGGATTTCTTAACACAGCTACCGAGGCTTTGGGAGTCTCCTTTATCTTCTACTTTCTGGATCCAGAAATGCCACAATCCAGACGCCCAACTTCAACAAGACATCCTTTCTACCTAAAAACACACACTCTCAACTCTTAGATCTTTTAAAGTTTTACCCCCGCAAAATTCCCCTATTTTTCCACCACTGAATTCCTCAGTCCTGCTACCAAGGATTTCTTGAATACCACGGGGCTTTTCTCAAGATTTACCCCCACGACCTTCCCTACGTGCCCACTGCTCATCACCTCATTTTTCCCTCAATGTGGTCGTTCTCCACCCCAGAGAGTTTGTCAAGTGTTGCCTCCAAAATGTTCCCCATCTCTCCACTACTCAGTTCCCCATTTTGCCTCCAAAATATTCAATCTGTCCCCTCCACATTGCATCCACTTTTACCCCCAGCGTTTTACTTCCTCTACAATATTGATTCAACTTTTTCCACCCCAAAAATGTCCATTCTCTCCCTTAAACAGCACCTCAGCTTTTCCCTCAAAAATGCCCCAGAGGGAAACTCAGATTCAGCCCCCAAACTCCCATTTGCCTACACAAACAGTTCTTGTGGCCCCTCTCAATTCCCCCAGGCTTTCAGCTAAAGGAAGAACTGGAAGCCTATTCCCTCATCTCCACCCTTGTTTTGCTTTCCTGGAAAACCTTGCGATCCCACACTTTCTCCAAGAGATCTGCTGGGACTACTGGAAGGTTTGCTCTCTCAGAGCGCCAGGGGGCTTTACAGCACTTGTTCCTCTGCATCTTTACCCTTTTATCAGCTTTCCCCTGGAACGGTGTTGTGGGAGAAGCTTGGAACTACCAGAAATGGATCGTGTTCACATTTTTGCCCCACCAGTTTTTATCTGGTTTCAAATTCCTGGAATTACCCTCAAATGTGCCCTAGAACACTGCTGTGAAAGGATCAATGAGAAGAACAGCCGGAAAGCAGAAAACCACCTCCAGCAGCAGCCACAATGATCCCATTTCTCTTCTTACCTGGTCCTGCCAGAGCTCCCAACAGCCATTCCCATTCCAAAACAAGAGCTATGGAAGACATTCCTGCTGTCCGTGAGGGTGAGGTGGCAGTTCTGGATGTTCTTCGCTGTGCAATCAGACAACAAACAGAGTGTAAATGATCCTGGTGGTCCCTTCCAAGCCAAACCAGCCCGTGATTCCATGCGTGGATCAGCACCTGTCCCAGCTCCATTCCACAAACCTCCTCCCACTAACCCAGAACTTTCCTTTTTCTGCTCAACATCAGGGGTTTGCTGCCGAGTGCCCCGGGCAGGGGACGCCTCAGCCTTCCCTGGGACCGCAGCATTCCCTGGGCTGCCTCAGCATCCCCTGCGCTGCTGTTCCACGCCCATCCCGTGGTCCAGCGCCTGCGCGGGCTGCAGTGCCGGGCTCTCCCCACGAGGCGGCAGCACCGGGAGCGAGCAGCCCCGGCCGGTCCCGCTGTCTCGGGGCAGCTGCGCCTTTAACCCGCCCTGAGCCGGCGGGGCCGTGAATACAGCGGGCACAAACCCCACCGCTCCCCTTTATTTCACCCTCAGAGGCACAGGATCGCAGCATTTCCTGGGCTGCAAGGGACCCACAGGGAGCATCGAGTCCAAATCCTGGCCCTGCACCCCAAGAATCCCACCCTGTGCCCGAGAGCCTTGTTCAGACCCAAACTCTTCCCCCAAGATCCTGAAAACACAGCGGGGCTGTGGGAGAAGGATGACCACGGAGGATTTTTTTATACAGATCTCCTTGCACGATCGTTAAATAATATTATTAGACAGTCCAGGAACGCATCCCTGTGCCGGGACAGCCACCCCTGTGCCGGAACACTCATCCCTGGGCCGGAATACCGATCCCCCGCGGCCCCCACCGTCCGCTCGGGGCTGTCCCCGTTCCCCGCTCACCTCCGAGCCCGGAGCACCCGCCCCGGTGCCCCCGGCCCGGCAGCGCTGCTCCCCGGGCTCCCCGCCATTGGCGCTCCTGGCGAAGAAGGGCGGAAGTCACCGGTACCGCACCGATGTGGCTATTCGACCTTCTCAAGATGGCGGCCGGAAGGACCCCCCCCCTCCCCCCCCCCGCTCCGTCTATTCGACTGCCTGAATGCTCCCGCCTGCCCCAGGCGCCGCTGACCCCACAGTCGGTGTCCGCGTAGCGGGAAACGCCTCAGAAAATTGCGCGCAAGCGCTGGGCTGGCGTCGGCGTCGGCGTCGCGTTCAGGCAGCCGAATAGACGCAGCTTGGGGGGGGGGGGGGGGGCCCCTTCCCTGCCGCCATATTGAGAAGGTCAGAAAACAGTGCACACGACCGCCATCTTTAGTGTGGCAGTGACGACACTTCCGCCCTTCGCCGCCATCTTGGGTGCTGGCAGAAGCCACTTCCGGTCGAGCCGCCATCTTTAGTGTGGTACACTTAGGGCCCCCGCCGCCCCTCACAAGGGCTTCTGTCTAGTCGGCTGCCTGAATCCGGCCCGGACTCCGACGCCGGCCCCGCGCTTTCCGCGCGATTTTCCGCCGTGCTTCCCGGTGCGAGGACACGGCTGGCGGGGTCAGCCGCGCCGGAGGCGGCCGACGGCTCCGCGACCGGCGGCAGGCATCGGCAGGGACACCTCTCGCAGGGGGCCTACTGCGTCCGCCATCTTGAGTGTGGCGGAAGTGTAAACCACCCTCTGCAAGGTCCTGGCAGATAATAAAATAATAAAATAAAATAAATACTATAATATTCTAATAAAAACGTCACTTAACGCCGTCCCGAGAGCGCGGAACTGCGCCTTCCTTTCCGAGCCGCCTCCTTGAGAGCGACACGCGGGCGGCTCTATTCCGACCGTGCCCGCCCGGTGCCTCCCGCCCGGGTCGCGCTGCGACCGCGCCTCTGCTGCCCGGCAAAACCGGCCCCGCCGGGCCGCCCCCCGCGCTGTCATTCCCCGCGGTCACCGCCCCGCACGGCGCCCGCTCCTTTCCATAGCTGTGGCCCCGCTCGTGCACGGCCGTGTCCCTTGGCGCTGCGAACCGCCCTTCGCCCCTCCCCTCCGCTGACAGACCCGGCCCCGCTCGCTCCCGCTCCTTGCCACGCTCGGCAGCCACCGAGGCCGCCGCCCTCTCGGCTCAGCCGGCACCGGGCGGCAGCAGCGCCGGGGCGCCGTGTCGGGGGCGGCAGTGCCGCGCTCTCGCCACCAGGCGGCAGCAGCGCCGCCCAGCTCAGCCCGGGGGCAGGCACAGAGCACAGGGAAAAGCCGGCTCCGGGCGCTCTGCAGCTCCTGCAGCCCGAGCGTCTCGGCTCCTGGGGCCAGGCGCTTGCTGCTTTCCTTCCTACAGAAAAACGCCGGCTCGTTATTCTCAACACCTGCGGATCTCTATTCCCAGCTTCTTATATTGCTGTATATGTTAGGGTAGATAGAGAGGCTGTATTCGAAAATTAATCTATACATAAATTAGTATGAGGCATTTCCCTTAAGTGTCCAAGGACATAGGCAGCAGCAAGGAAGGTGATGAAGCAAGTCAAGTTTAACCCCAGAGAGCTCTCAGCTCCTTGTGAAAGCTCAGACAAGCAGCAGAGAAAGAATTAATGCTCCCATATCTGGCATCTAACAGCCACAGGGCAAGTGAAAAGTTGGTTTTAGAGAATGAAGGAAATACAGAAAAAGCACTAAGTAATAAAAGGTGAGAAAAATCCATCACTCCAACAGGTAAAGGAAGGTAAACCACTTGAAGAAGCAGAGGTAGATGGAGGGAAAAACCTCACAATTTAGAGTGTCCATGACACCCAGAGCTAAAACAAGGCCAGGGGATCTGGGAAGAGCTAAGCACATGTGCTCCAAAAAACAGCAGAAATGAAGTGAGATCTCTGAAAGGAACAAAAGAAGAGGCAGGCTGAAGAAAACAAAAAAGTGCCTCCCCACTTTTCATTCCCTGCCCACAAAGCACTTTGGGATTTTTAATCTTGTCTCTTGTACTATGCGGTACAAATCCGAAAATAAAGGTCAGGCAAAGCAGGGTTTATTGGGAACTATCCTGCATAGCAGACAAGATATATCCTCATGCAAATGATTCCATGCAGCACTCACATCTTTAATCGCTTCTTTTCCTCTTGCCGGGGAAGCAGAGCTGCTTTATTTACTCTAAGCAATATTTTCTCCCTTCTCCTTGGCAAAAAACAAGCTCCCATCTTGGCAAACTACCTAATGCTCATCACCCCCCCATGCTAAGGAGAGTGGAGCAGGCTAATTTATCACTTCTTATAATGATTAACTTGCCCAGCTGCCGGCTTCAAGAGCCCCAGAGTGCCTCAGGTGATACAGGTTCACAGAAGGAAAAGCTCTGTTGAATGAAGCTGCTGCCACACTGGCCCTCTTTGCCTGTCAAACACATTCAGCTGCTCTTGCACTGCCCTGTGAAAATCCCCCATAAAATACAAGTGAAAATCCCTCAGCACCTGTGATAAAGCACAGCTGGGCTCTGCTCAGGGCATTTCAAACTACCTGAGGTATTTGTGACCTCCCCTTGCCAAGGCAACACCTTAGGAAAACCAAAAGTTTCTTTTCATGGACTCACAGGATGTGTTGGGTTGGAAGGGACCTTAAAGCTCATCTTGTTCCAACTCTCACCACACTCAGGACATATTCCACTAGACCACTTTGCTCCAAACCCCATCCAACATGGCCTTGGACACTTCCAAGGCTGCGACAATCACAGCTTCTCTAGAACCTGTTTTGTTCCTCCCAGATCTAAAATCATACCAAACTTACCAGCCTCAGAGGTAGATTTCTATTAAATGTCTACATTTTTCTAGGACAGGAATCCAGCAAACATTGTTTGCATCTGACTTTGCAAAATGAACATCAGCTGCCGCCCACTTTTCTTATTTTTCCCCATTTGGTGGAACATTTTCATTCTGTTGTTGTTTGGAGCAGTATTTTAATATACCTGGCTGAGGCTGCTTAAAATAGCACAGCAAGATACCGGGGTGTGAGGGGTGGAAAACTGAGCTCTTGCACATCTGGTGTTTCTATTGTTGGAAGTCTTAAATCCCACCTCTCTGGTGGGACGAAATAGGTGGCACTAATCCAATTTCTAAAGTACCATGCATCACGCTGATGCTATTTTAAGACTAAAAAACAAAACAAAACAAAAAAGCCAATTTAAACAACCCTCTGCTCCTTTCCATTTTCTCTGTTCCACAATTTATGACAGAAGACAGGAGAGAAAGATTGTTTTGGGAACAATGTTTTCAGGACTCTAAAAAGAATATAAAAACTGCTCTGCCACACTCTCAGCTGTTACAGCCCCAAAAAGCACTGGCTCTCTTTGCTCACAGAGCCACAACTGTGGTGGGATTTCTACCCCAGGTACCAACCTAGTGACCACACCATGGGACAGTCATTTCTTGGTTTTCTCCTGGGAATAGCTACAGCACTTCCGTGTTGCAAGGCAAACTTGAGCTTTTAATGAAACTGGACATGTGAAATGAGGTACACAAAGCCAAAGGCCAGCTGAACCTGTGATCTCTGAATGGGTCTTCACATTCTTCCCAGGAAGATGAATGGGAATCACTCTTTTGCCAGGGAAGCTGCATCAGCTGGGAATTTGCTTTAGAAAATGTGCTTTCTGCTCCTCTCAGAGCCAAAATTCCTACACAATTCTTCTAAGTCCTTCTTAGATAAGGACCATGTTAAACTAAGTGACAGTGAAGCAAAATGACAATCCAGGAATAAATTTTCCTGTACACATTATCCTTCATCCACGTGGGTGGTTTCTCACTGGCACACAGGGGTGAGGAAGGAACCCAAATGCATCACTGTACATAAAGTCACACGTGCTGAGGGGTGAACAAATCTCAGAGATACTGGAAACCTCCTCTGAAGACCCAATTCAGGGAAAGCCTGAGCTGCTTTGTGTTTCTGGGGGTGAAGAAGTTCAGGATCTTCCACAGATGCTCCGAGGCAGTAGGATTGTGCCTGAATCTCGCTCTGGAAATGCCAGTGGCTCAGCTGAGAGCTATGGCAATGATTTACATTGCATTGAGAAGGGCCACAGTCCTGCAAGGCTCTTTCATCAGGAGCAAAGAGCGGCCTGGAGTGTGGGGAATGCTGGATCTGTACCACCGAGTGCTCATCCTTCACCTTCATGTGGAGCTACCCTCAAAGCCACCATGTAGCACTTTTTCTATTGCCCCTGTTGTGTATATTCTGGAGGAGCTGTTCCATGTGGCTTTTTATGGTGATCCTGTGGGAAGCAGCCATTCGCCTGCTGTGATATCCTCACAACTAAGATGAACTCCTCATTCCTTTTGGTTTTATTTGGGTTTTTAAATCTGTTTGTTTGATTGGTTTGTGTGGGTTTGTTTGTTTGGGTTTTTGTCTTTTTTGGTTGGAGTTTTTTGTTTGCTTTTTTATAAATGTCTGGTGAAGCTGGCACAGCCAAAGTCAAGAAAATGTAAACCAGGTTCGACTTTCCAGAAATTACTTTGGACTGGGTTTAGCTGCATCCCCCAGGCTCAGGATTATCAAGATATTTGCAGGTTTTGCTCTGCGCCATCAGCCTGCTCAGATTCTGCTCGGTGTTTCACCAATGGAGAAGACAATGGATGCTGTGCCAAGCTTCCTTTCAAACAGCAAAACCTGGGTCAGCATGAGAGAAAAGAAGAAGAAAAAAAGAAAATATTCATCAGTTAGAACAGAGCCAGTGTCCCACCATCTGCCCCTCCACTCTTACTAATTTTGTCTATTTTGAGACAAGCCTGGGTCTAAAGCTTCCGTCTCTCAGTTCCTGGTGCTATTTGCTACCTTGCAGCTTTGATTTCTGCTGATCTAAGTCACTGCTGTCCATGTGGGGTTGAGAATGTTCAGCCTGGAGAACAGAAGGCCCTGGAGAGGCTTTGCTGTGGCCATGCAGGACTCGAAGGGTCCCATAGGAAAGATGGGGACAGTGTTCAATAGGGCCAGTGGCAAGAGGAGAAGTGGGGATGGCTTTTAACTGCAGGAGGTTGATTTAGGTTGGCTCTAAGGAAGCTGCTTTTTCACACTGAGAGTGCTGAGGCACTGGCCCAGGCTGTGCACAGAGGATGTGGATGCCCCATCCCTGCAAACACCCAAGGCCAGGTGGGAACAGGACTCTGAGCAAGGTGCTCTGGTAGAAGATTGCTCAAGTTGGAACAAGATGATCTTTAGCGTCCCTTCCAAGCCAGACCACTCAGGGATTCCATCATTCTATGATGCCCGTTGTCCACTCCACGGTGACCCTGGACTCCTGTGAATTGTGATGTCACGGTCTGCATTCACACTGGAGCTCCCAGCATCCAGCAAAGAGGACAACACAACCATTCGCCCTTGTGCCTACACACCCGTCACCCTGCTTGGCCCCTGCTCCGATACTCCCAAGTGTTCCCAAAGGTCTCTCGTGCCTGGATTTTGCCGTTCATCCCTGCCAGATGCTCACATTTGTCCTGAGGAAGGTAAGGTGCCATTCCATGGAAATGGACACCACCTAAGTGCCTCTGTGGGGATGCTGTGGGACAGGGATCCCACTCCGAGGTTTTGCTACATCTGCAGGTTTCCAGAGACGAAGAGAAAGAGATGGAGGTGGATATAAAGATTGATACAGAGGAGGAGATGGAAGTGGAGGGAGGAGAGACTGGAGAGGAAGAGATGGAGGTGGACGTGAAGGAAGAGATGGAGGAAGAGATGGAGGTGGATGCGAAGGAGGAGATGGAGGAAGAGATGGAGGTGGATGTGAAGGAAGAGATGGAGGAAGAGATGGAGGTGGAAATGGAAGAATACAGTGAGGACATGGATGTGGATGGAAAAGACGAGGAGGAGGACATGGTCCTGGGATGAAGACGGACTCCAGCAGTAGGACAGGTATGTGCTCCCCACAGGCAGAGTGGGTGCCCTGCTGCCAGGCTGGGGCTGGGCTGGGTGCCCCGCTGAGGGACACGGTGCCCCGTGGGCTGGATTCTGGCAGCACAAGCACCATCCCCAGCCTGTCCTGCCCTTGCTTTGGCTCACACAAGCCCCATGCCAGTGCCTGGGGCCTGACCCCCAGCCCCAGCCAGGCTCAGTGCTGGCAGCAGAGTCCCGCTCTGCCAGTGTGTCCCAGGCTGGGGGCACATGGAACAGCCCTCTGTGCCTGACTGCAATGACTATGTCACTTGCTTTTCTTCCAGGACTGATGGAGATCCAGGCCAGAGACGGCACCCTTCTGTATATACGTTTTAGCATTTCTTTTTGTCTTCTGTAAATACATTTAATATAGTATCGATAGCTATGTTCTTGTAAATACGTTCTATAGATCGTTGTTGTTACAAAGGTTCTTACAATGTAAATATGTTCTGTAGTTCGTTTTTGTTGCTGCTCTTAGATAAATAAAGGACCTTTGTTTTTCATACCTCAGTTCTCTTGGCATTTTCTTTGGGCACAAGCCTCCATGGACCAAGACTTCCTTTGGAAACCCCCTCTGTCACCAGACTCTGGTACAAGCATAACACGAATTGATCCTCGTAGTTAAAGGCGTGACATTAATTGGCACAAATTTGTCCCTTGGACTTTCTAGCACAGTAAATGTCAGTGCTCATAATCCCCAATTCCTAATGAAAGCTTTCAGTCTCCTCACCTGCCACGGCACCGCAGGGATCCACGGCAGGAGCAGGATAACTACGGGATAAGGGGAATCTGCTCCCACTCCAGGACTGTGCCAGTGAAGGAGGGGAATTTTTTAGTGCCTTCATTGCACACAAAACCCAAACCCAGCACCACCGAGCTGGACTTTCGTGAGCCGCAAAACAAAGCGGCCCCTGGCCTTTGGGGGAACACAACCTCACTGAGTCACGGAGCCAGGGCATGACACTTGGGAATGATCCTTGCTGCCTGCAGGCAAATCAGATGAGGGAGCCACAGGAGCTGTGGGGTTTCCTGCTCTTCCTGCAACGCCATCAGGCCAGACCAGGAGACCTTTCCTGGAACAGATCTTCCCTGTAAAGGGAGCTGCACCAAATCTCAAGCCCTCATTTAGAGACCCTTGGAAAAGCAAAGGTGAGAGGGGATTACCTGGAGCCCCAGGGGACCGAGGCGAAGGCAATGAAGAAGCAGACAGCAAAGTGCTTCCACTGCTTCTCACTCCAGCAAGGGGAACATCCCTGGAATTTCATGGCCAGCGTCGCTCCCAAACCCCACAGGTGAACCCACACGTACTCCAGGACTGATCTCCTTCAAACTTCCAGCAGCACAGACCCACCGGAAGGAACTGCAATCCAAGGACACACATCAGCAACCGTCTTCCCGCTTGCCCCTCTCTCCACATTTTCCCTTTCCAGTGGGATGCAGGTGCCACCCCCCAGAGGCAGGAAAACTGCCTTGCAATCCGCTACAAAACCTGCCTGGAAAGCCCAGGATGCCCGGAGCCAGCAGCCTGGAGCTCCTGCTGACAGGCATTTGAAGCCTGCTGTGCCTCACAGCTGCTTTTCTGCCAAGGGCATTCCCATCTTTTCTTTTTTAGCCCAAAGAAAGGTTTGCAAAGCTGAGTTTTGTGAGAAGCGCTTCATATTTGGATTATTCTTAACTTGGAGTTTCCCTTGGCACCAAAATCAGGGGCTCACCTTTTGCTTGGAGCTTGGCTGAAGTCCTCAGCAATGCCAGGGAATGTGGCCATTGGAGGCTTTGGGCAGATCTGGCTCATCTGCCTTTTTAGGCTTTGTTTCTTTCTCTCAGCCTTCCCACCGGATTGTGGCCTCCGAGGAATACGTAAAATCCCATTCCATTCCTATTCTTTCGGACAATTTTTTGTACCATTCCTCTACAAAACGAGGCCCCCTGTTCAATGCTTTTCCCCACCGTTCCCCGGCACTTTTATCTGCCAGTGCATTCCCTGCGTTGCTTGGGCTCTTCCCAGATCTCTGAGCTCATTCACAAGGCAGCAGATCGATTTGGCCCAGGAACTAAACCCTCCCGAGGAATTGTCTGATGCCATCTCCGCATTTGACACCTGATCCTTGTGCTCAAAGGATCCCTCTTTCTTCCCTTCAGCCAATTCCAAGGCTCGCTGCCCCCAGCTGCGATCAGGCCCCAGCCTGATCCCTGCAGTCTTCCCTGCCGGGATCCTGCTCAGGAATCCCTGGGCTACAAATGTAAGAATTCATTCTTCCCACCCCTGCCCAGTTCCAAAGGATTTGGTGTCTGCCTTACCCGGCTGGAGCCTGCTTCCAACTCTGTTCTTGCTGCTTCTGCTGCTTTCCAGTTCCCAGGAATTCCACCGACGGAGCGACAGCGTTTTCCAGCTCCGCCAGGATTCCCTCTGCTGCGTTTGGGTGCTGGAAGGATATCAAAACCAGGCTCTCTGGGGCTTTGCTATCAGGAAATTACATCCCCGGATTTGTTCATTTCCAAGTATTATCTCTTCCCAACAAAGCACTGGGCATCCAAGGAATACAGAAAGTGATGGGCTGACCACTGCTTACTCCTCTGGAATGTCAGAGCTTGGAAAAAAAGGGCACTTGAGGCTTCTCCTGGTGCTGCCCGTGAGGTGTATTTTACTTGAGAGCCCCTTCCCGTGTCTTTCCCTGTATCCACCAAAAAATCCACCCCTTCATTCCCCAGCTGCTTGCTTCCTCCCTCTTTTCCTGTATCCAACAGAATTTTAACAGGTCAATAGTCCCCTCTGCAAGAGCACCTTTCATTCCAAACCTAAGAACAAACGAATCACTTCCCTTCCACCGTCCTTATTAGGATGCCACTGAGAGCAGTGGATGGAAAATGATCCTCTCCTGGTCCCTGCTGGATTCCCGGAGCAGGGATCCTTTCCCTCTTTCCCCCCACCACGGTGCCCTCCTCCCCCTCCTGCCCCACCCCACATCCTTTTCAGGCTTTGTTCCACAGCTTTTGCCTCCAGGCCTCAGATCCTTTCGTTCTCCACGAGCTCCCAGCAGCTCCACAGCCTTCCCTCTCCCATCCTGACCATTTCTCCGGGAATGGAGCTCCGCATTTCAATTGCCTTCTCTTTTCTCTGACAATTCCCACCAATCCAGACCTAAAGCTGACACAAGGAACACTCGGTGCCCACAAATCCAAACCCAGACCCGGCCATCCCCAAACCAGCAACTCCCGGACAATTTGCGTTCATTCCAACCTAACACTGAGGACTCACCCAATCCTTCAAAATTCCCAAGAAATATCCTGTTGCCTTCACAGCTCCCAGGGGATTCTGCTTCGTGCTCACACGGATTTGGGACTTCCCTGAAAAAACCCATGCAGGGCACGCTGGAATCCCCGATCCCGTGAATCCAGGGAGTGTTAAAAGCTCGGTCCAGCCTGGGCCCCCGGAAATTTTTGCCAAATATCCCCCAAGTCCTCGGGAAAACAGAACTCTCTGGTACTGCATTTTTGGCGTTGTAAAGCCTGGAATTCCTTTATTCCTAGTGCTGGGCTCTGCATATGGCCGAGAAAATCCCGGCTTTGTGCTTTTCTGAACCCTAACCCTAGGCATAACCCTAACCCTAACCCTAGACTGAGGCAGAAATCGGGCATTCGGCTGTGGTGAGTTCCGAGCAGAATGACGAAGAGGGAGCAAGGATTTGGATGTGCTACGCTCAACTTGGCCTGCCTTTTGCATGGTGAGTATCCCTGGAGCTCCTGGCTTTGTGGTTTTGTGAACCCTAACCCTAGGCATAACCCTAACCCTAACTCGAGCCCTAACCCTAGACTGAGGCAGAAATTGGGCATTGGGCTGTGGTGAGTTCCGAGCAGAATGACGAAGAGGGAGCAAGGATTTGGATGTGCTACGCTCAACTCGGCCTGCCTTTTGCATGGTGAGCATCCCTGGAGCTCCTGGCTTTGTGGTTTTGTGAAGCCTAACCCTAGGCATAACCCTAACCCTAGACTGAGGCAGAAATCAGGCACTGGGCTGTGGTGAGTTCCGAGCAGAATGACGAAGAGGGAGCAAGGATTTGGATGTGCTACGCTCAACTTGGCCTGCCTTTTGCATGGTGAGTATCCCTGGAGCTCCTGGCTTTGTGGTTTTGTGAACCCTAACCCTAGGCATAACCCTAACCCTAACCATAAGCCTAACCCTAGACTGAGGCAGAAATCGGGCATTGGGCTGTGGGGAGTTCCGAGCAGAATGAAGAAGAGGGAGCAAGGATTTGGATGTGCTACGCTCAACTTGGCCTGCCTTTTGCATGGTGAGTATCCCTGGAGCTCCTGGCTTTGTGGTTTTCTGAAGCCTAACCCTAGGCATAACCCTAACCCTAGCCCTAAGCCTAACCCTAGACTGAGGCAGAAATCGGGCATTGGGCTGTGGTGAGTTCCGAGCAGAATGACGAAGAGGGAGCAAGGATTTGGATGTGCTACGCTCAACTTGGCCTGCCTTTTGCATGGTGAGTATCCCTGGAGCTCCTGGCTTTGTGGTTTTCTGAAGCCTAACCCTAGGCATAACCCTAGCCCTAGCCCTAAGCCTAACCCTAGACTGAGCCAGTAATCGGACATTGGGCTGTGGGGAGTTCCGAGCAGAATGACAAAGAGGGAGAGGGGATTTGGATGTGCCACGCTCAACTTGGCCTGCCTTTTGCATGGTGAGTATCCCTGGAGCTCCTGGCTTTGTGGTTTTCTGAACCCAAACCCTAGCCCTAAGCCTAACCCTAGACTGAGGCAGAAATCGGGCATTGGGCTGTAATGAGTTCCGAGCAGAATGACGAAGAGGGAGCAAGGATTTGGATGTGCTACGCTCAACTTGGCCTGCCTTTTGCATGGGGAGTATCCCTGGAGCTCGTGGCTTTGTGGTTTTGTGAACCCTAACCTGAGGCAGAACCCTAACCCTAGCCCTAAGCCTAACCCTAGACTAAGGCAGAAATCGGGCATTGGGCTGTGGGGAGTTCCGAGCAGAATGACGAAGAGGGAGCAAGGATTTGGATGTGCTACGCTCAACTTGGCCTGCCTTTTGCATGGTGAGTATCCCTGGAGCTCCTGGCTTTGTGGTTTTGTGAACCCTAAGCCTAGGCATAACCCTAACCCTAGCCCTAAGCCTAACCCTAGACTGAAGCAGAAATCGGGCATTGGGCTGTGGTGAGTTCCGAGCAGAATGACGAAGAGGGAGCAAGGATTTGGATGTGCTACGCTCAACTTGGCCTGCCTTTTGCATGGTGAGTATCCCTGGAGCTCCTGGCTTTGTGGTTTTCTGAACCCTAACCCTAGGCATAACCCTAACCCTAGCCCCAAGCCTAACCCTAGACTTAGGCAGAAATCGGGCATTGGGCTGTGGTGAGTTCCGAGCAGAATGATGAAGAGGGAGAGGGGATTTGGATGTGCTACGCTCAACTTGGCCTGCCTTTTGCATGGTGAGTATCCCTGGAGCTCCTGGCTTTGTGGTTTTGTGAACCCTAACCCTAGGCATAACCCTAACCCTAGCCCTAAGCCTAACCCTAGACTAAGGCAGAAATCGGGCATTGGGCTGTGGGGAGTTCCGAGCAGAATGACGAAGAGGGAGCAAGGATTTGGATGTGCTACGCTCAACTTGGCCTACCTTTTGCATGGTATCCCTGGAGCTCCTGGCTTTGTGGTTTTGTGAACCCTAACCCTAGGCAGAACCCTAACCCTAGGCATAACCCTAACCCTAGCCCTAAGTCTACCCCAAGACTGAGGCAGAAATCGGGCATTGGGCTGTGGTGAGTTCCGAGCAGAATGACGAAGAGGGAGAGGGGATTTGGATGTGCTACGCTCAACTTGGCCTGCCTTTTGCATGGTGAGTATCCCTGGAGCTCCTGGCTTTGTGGTTTTGTGAACCCTAACCCTAGGCAGAACCCTAACCCTAGCCCCAAGCCTAACCCTAGACTGAGGCAGAAATCGGGCATTGGACTGTGGTGAGTTCCGAGCAGAATGACGAAGAGGGAGCAAGGATTTGAATGTGCTACGCTCAACTTGGCCTGCCTTTTGCATGGTGAGTATCCCTGGAGCTCCTGGCTTTGTGGTTTTGTGAAGCCTAACCCTAGGCATAAACCTAACCCTAGCCCCAAGCCTAACCCTAGACTGAGGCAGAAATCGGGCATTGGGCTGTGGTGAGTTCCGAGCAGAATGACGAAGAGGGAGCAAGGATTTGGATGTGCTACGCTCAACTTGGCCTGCCTTTTGCATGGTGAGTATCCCTGGAGCTCCTGGCTTTGTGGTTTTCTGAAGCCTAACCCTAGGCAGAACCTTAACCCTAGGCATAACCCTAACCCTAGCCCTAAGCCTAACCCTAGACTGAGGCAGAAATCGGGCATTGGGCTGTGGTGAGTTCCGAGCAGAATGACGAAGAGGGACCAAGGATTTGGATGTGCTATGCTCAACTTGGCCTGCCTTTTGCATGGTGAGTATCCCTGGAGCTCCTGGCTTTGTGGTTTTGTGAACCCTAACCGTAGGCAGAACCCTAACCCTAGCCCTAAGCCTAAACCTAGACTTAGGCAGAAATCGGGCATTGGGCTGTGGGGAGTTCCGAGCAGAATGAAGAAGAGGGAGCAAGGATTTGGATGTGCTACGCTCAACTTGGCCTGCCTTTTGCATGGTGAGTATCCCTGGAGCTCCTGGCTTTGTGGTTTTGTGAACCCTAACCCTAGGCATAACCCTAACCCTAGCCCTAAGCCTAACCCTAGACTGAGGCAGAAATCGGGCATTGGGCTGTGGGGAGTTCCGAGCAGAATGACGAAGAGGGAGCAAGGATTTGGATGTGCTACGCTCAACTTGGCCTGCCTTTTGCATGGTGAGTATCCCTGGAGCTCCTGGCTTTGTGGTTTTGTGAACCCTAACCCTAGGCAGAGCCCTAACCCTAGGCATAACCCTAACCCTAGCCCTAAGCCTAACCCTAGACTGAGCCAGTAATCGGGCATTGGGCTGTGGGGAGTTCCGAGCAGAATGAAGAAGAGGGAGCAAGGATTTGGATGTGCTACGCTCAACTCGGCCTGCCTTTTGCATGGGGAGTATCCCTGGAGCTCCTGGCTTTGTGGTTTTGTGAACCCTAACCCTAGGCATAACCCTAACCCTAGCCCCAAGCCTAACCCTAGACTGAGGCAGTAATCGGGCATTGGGCTGTGGGGAGTTCCGAGCAGAATGACGGAGCAAGGATTTGGATGTGCTACGCTCAACTTGGCCTGCCTTTTGCATGGTGAGTATCCCAGGAGCTCCTGGCTTTGTGGTTTTCTGAACCCAAACCCTAGCCCTAAGCCTAACCCTAGACTGAGGCAGAAATCGGGCATTGGGCTGTGGTGAGTTCCGAGCAGAATGACGAAGAGGGAGCAAGGATTTGGATGTGCTACACTCAACTTGGCCTGCCTTTTGCATGGTGAGTAGCCCTGGAGCTCCTGGCTTTGTGGTTTTGTGAACCCTAACCCTAGGCATAACCCTAACCCTAGGCATAACCCTAACCCTAGCCCAAAGCCTAAACCTAGACTGAGGCAGAAATCGGGCATTGGGCTGTGGTGAGTTCCGAGCAGAATGACGAAGAGGGAGAGGGGATTTGGATGTGCTACGCTCAACTTGGCCTGCCTTTTGCATGGTGAGTATCCCTGGAGCTCCTGGCTTTGTGGTTTTGTGAACCCTAACCCTAGGCAGAACCCTAACCCTAGCCCCAAGCCTAACCCTAGACTGAGGCAGTAATCGGGCATTGGACTGTGGTGAGTTCCGAGCAGAATGACGAAGAGGGAGCAAGGATTTGAATGTGCTACGCTCAACTTGGCCTGCCTTTTGCATGGTGAGTATCCCTGGAGCTCCAGGCTTTGTGGTTTTGTGAAGCCTAACCCTAGGCATAAACCTAACCCTAGCCCCAAGCCTAACCCTTGACTGAGGCAGAAATCGGGCATTGGGCTGTGGTGAGTTCCGAGCAGAATGACGAAGAGGGAGCAAGGATTTGGATGTGCTACGCTCAACTTGGCCTGCCTTTTGCATGGTATCCCTGGAGCTCCTGGCTTTGTGGTTTTGTGAACCCTAACCCTAGGCATAACCCTAACCCTAGCCCTAAGCCTAACCCTAGACTGAGGCAGAAATCGGGCATTGGGCTGTGGGGAGTTCCGAGCAGAATGACAAAGAGGGAGCAAGGATTTGGATGTGCTACACTCAACTTGGCCTGCCTTTTGCATGGTGAGTATCCCTGGAGCTCCTGGCTTTGTGGTTTTCTGAACCCTAACCCTAGGCAGAACCTTAACCCTAGGCATAACCCTAACCCTAGCCCTAAGCCTAACCCTAGACTGAGGCAGAAATCGGGCATTGGGCTGTGGGGAGTTCCGAGCAGAATGACGAAGAGGGAGCAAGGATTTGGATGTGCTATGCTCAACTTGGCCTGCCTTTTGCATGGTGAGTATCCCTGGAGCTCCTGGCTTTGTGGTTTTGTGAACCCTAACCTGAGGCAGAACCCTAACCCTAGCCCTAAGCCTAAACCTAGACTTAGGCAGAAATCGGGCATTGGGCTGTGGGGAGTTCCGAGCAGAATGAAGAAGAGGGAGCAAGGATTTGGATGTGCTACGCTCAACTTGGCCTGCCTTTTGCATGGTGAGTATCCCTGGAGCTCCTGGCTTTGTGGTTTTGTGAACCCTAACCTGAGGCAGAACCCTAACCCTAGCCCTAAGCCTAAACCTAGACTTAGGCAGAAATCGGGCATTGGGCTGTGGGGAGTTCCGAGCAGAATGAAGAAGAGGGAGCAAGGATTTGGATGTGCTACGCTCAACTTGGCCTGCCTTTTGCATGGTGAGTATCCCTGGAGCTCCTGGCTTTGTGGTTTTGTGAACCCTAACCCTAGGCATAACCCTAACCCTAGCCCTAAGCCTAACCCTAGACTGAGGCAGAAATCGGGCATTGGGCTGTGGTGAGTTCCGAGCAGAATGACGAAGAGGGAGCAAGGATTTGGATGTGCTACGCTCAACTTGGCCTGCCTTTTGCATGGTGAGTATCCCTGGAGCTCCTGGCTTTGTGGTTTTGTGAACCCTAACCCTAGGCATAACCCTAACCCTAGGCATAACCCTAACCCTAGCCCTAAGCCTAACCCTAGACTGAGGCAGAAATCGGGCATTGGGCTGTGGTGAGTTCCGAGCAGAATGACAAAGAGGGAGCAAGGATTTGGATGTGCTACGCTCAACTTGGCCTGCCTTTTGCATGGTGAGTATCCCTGGAGCTCCTGGCTTTGTGGTTTTCTGAAGCCTAACCCTAGGCATAACCCTAACCCTAGCCCTAAGCCTAACCCTAGACTGAGGCAGAAATCGGGCATTGGGCTGTGGTGAGTTCCGAGCAGAATGACGAAGAGGGAGCAAGGATTTGGATGTGCTACGCTCAACTTGGCCTGCCTTTTGCATGGTGAGTATCCCTGGAGCTCCTGGCTTTGTGGTTTTCTGAAGCCTAACCCTAGGCATAACCCTAGCCCTAGCCCTAAGCCTAACCCTAGACTGAGCCAGTAATCGGACATTGGGCTGTGGGGAGTTCCGAGCAGAATGACAAAGAGGGAGAGGGGATTTGGATGTGCCACGCTCAACTTGGCCTGCCTTTTGCATGGTGAGTATCCCTGGAGCTCCTGGCTTTGTGGTTTTCTGAACCCAAACCCTTGCCCTAAGCCTAACCCTAGACTGAGGCAGAAATCGGGCATTGGGCTGTAATGAGTTCCGAGCAGAATGAAGAAGAGGGAGCAAGGATTTGGATGTGCTACGCTCAACTTGGCCTGCCTTTTGCATGGTGAGTATCCCTGGAGCTCGTGGCTTTGTGGTTTTGTGAACCCTAACCTGAGGCAGAACCCTAACCCTAGCCCTAAGCCTAACCCTAGACTAAGGCAGAAATCGGGCATTGGGCTGTGGGGAGTTCCGAGCAGAATGACGAAGAGGGAGCAAGGATTTGGATGTGCTACGCTCAACTTGGCCTGCCTTTTGCATGGTGAGTATCCCTGGAGCTCCTGGCTTTGTGGTTTTGTGAACCCTAAGCCTAGGCATAACCCTAACCCTAGCCCTAAGCCTAACCCTAGACTGAAGCAGAAATCGGGCATTGGGCTGTGGTGAGTTCCGAGCAGAATGACGAAGAGGGAGCAAGGATTTGGATGTGCTACGCTCAACTTGGCCTGCATTTTGCATGGTGAGTATCCCTGGAGCTCCTGGCTTTGTGGTTTTCTGAACCCTAACCCTAGGCATAACCCTAACCCTAGCCCCAAGCCTAACCCTAGACTTAGGCAGAAATCGGGCATTGGGCTGTGGTGAGTTCCGAGCAGAATGATGAAGAGGGAGAGGGGATTTGGATGTGCTACGCTCAACTTGGCCTGCCTTTTGCATGGTGAGTATCCCTGGAGCTCCTGGCTTTGTGGTTTTGTGAACCCTAACCCTAGGCATAACCCTAACCCTAGCCCTAAGCCTAACCCTAGACTAAGGCAGAAATCGGGCATTGGGCTGTGGTGAGTTCCGAGCAGAATGACGAAGAGGGAGCAAGGATTTGGATGTGCTACGCTCAACTTGGCCTACCTTTTGCATGGTGAGTATCCCTGGAGCTCCTGGCTTTGTGGTTTTGTGAACCCTAACCCTAGGCAGAACCCTAACCCTAGCCCCAAGCCTAACCCTAGACTGAGGCAGAAATCGGGCATTGGACTGTGGTGAGTTCCGAGCAGAATGACGAAGAGGGAGCAAGGATTTGAATGTGCTACGCTCAACTTGGCCTGCCTTTTGCATGGTGAGTATCCCTGGAGCTCCTGGCTTTGTGGTTTTGTGAAGCCTAACCCTAGGCATAAACCTAACCCTAGCCCTAAGCCTAACCCTAGACTGAGGCAGAAATCGGGCATTGGGCTGTGGTGAGTTCCGAGCAGAATGACGAAGAGGGAGCAAGGATTTGGATGTGCTACGCTCAACTTGGCCTGCCTTTTGCATGGTGAGTATCCCTGGAGCTCCTGGCTTTGTGGTTTTCTGAAGCCTAACCCTAGGCAGAACCTTAACCCTAGGCATAACCCTAACCCTAGCCCTAAGCCTAACCCTAGACTGAGGCAGAAATCGGGCATTGGGCTGTGGTGAGTTCCGAGCAGAATGACGAAGAGGGAGCAAGGATTTGGATGTGCTATGCTCAACTTGGCCTGCCTTTTGCATGGTGAGTATCCCTGGAGCTCCTGGCTTTGTGGTTTTGTGAACCCTAACCTGAGGCAGAACCCTAACCCTAGCCCTAAGCCTAAACCTAGACTTAGGCAGAAATCGGGCATTGGGCTGTGGGGAGTTCCGAGCAGAATGAAGAAGAGGGAGCAAGGATTTGGATGTGCTACGCTCAACTTGGCCTGCCTTTTGCATGGTGAGTATCCCTGGAGCTCCTGGCTTTGTGGTTTTCTGAACCCTAACCCTAGGCATAACCCTAACCCTAGCCCTAAGCCTAACCCTAGACTGAGGCAGAAATCGGGCATTGGGCTGTGGGGAGTTCCGAGCAGAATGACGAAGAGGGAGCAAGGATTTGGATGTGCTACGCTCAACTTGGCCTGCCTTTTGCATGGTGAGTATCCCTGGAGCTCCTGGCTTTGTGGTTTTGTGAACCCTAACCCTAGGCAGAACCCTAACCCTAGGCATAACCCTAACCCTAGCCCTAAGCCTAACCCTAGACTGAGCCAGTAATCGGGCATTGGGCTGTGGGGAGTTCCGAGCAGAATGAAGAAGAGGGAGCAAGGATTTGGATGTGCTACGCTCAACTCGGCCTGCCTTTTGCATGGGGAGTATCCCTGGAGCTCCTGGCTTTGTGGTTTTGTGAACCCTAACCCTAGGCATAACCCTAACCCTAGCCCCAAGCCTAACCCTAGACTGAGGCAGAAATCGGGCATTGGGCTGTGCGGAGTTCCGAGCAGAATGACGGAGCAAGGATTTGGATGTGCTACGCTCAACTTGGCCTGCCTTTTGCATGGTGAGTATCCCAGGAGCTCCTGGCTTTGTGGTTTTCTGAACCCAAACCCTAGCCCTAAGCCTAACCCTAGACTGAGGCAGAAATCGGGCATTGGGCTGTGGTGAGTTCCGAGCAGAATGACGAAGAGGGAGCAAGGATTTGGATGTGCTACGCTCAACTTGGCCTGCCTTTTGCATGGGGAGAAGCCCTGGAGCTCCTGGCTTTGTGGTTTTCTGAACCCTAACCCTAGGCATAACCCTAACCCTAGGCATAACCCTAACCCTAGCCCAAAGCCTAAACCTAGACTGAGGCAGAAATCGGGCATTGGGCTGTGGTGAGTTCCGAGCAGAATGACGAAGAGGGAGAGGGGATTTGGATGTGCTACGCTCAACTTGGCCTGCCTTTTGCATGGTGAGTATCCCTGGAGCTCCTGGCTTTGTGGTTTTGTGAACCCTAACCCTAGGCAGAACCCTAACCCTAGCCCCAAGCCTAACCCTAGACTGAGGCAGTAATCGGGCATTGGGCTGTGGGGAGTTCCGAGCAGAATGACGAAGAGGGAGCAAGGATTTGAATGTGCTACGCTCAACTTGGCCTGCCTTTTGCATGGTGAGTATCCCTGGAGCTCCAGGCTTTGTGGTTTTGTGAAGCCTAACCCTAGGCATAAACCTAACCCTAGCCCCAAGCCTAACCCTTGACTGAGGCAGAAATCGGGCATTGGGCGGTGGTGAGTTCCGAGCAGAATGACGAAGAGGGAGCAAGGATTTGGATGTGCTACGCTCAACTTGGCCTGCCTTTTGCATGGTATCCCTGGAGCTCCTGGCTTTGTGGTTTTGTGAACCCTAACCCTAGGCATAACCCTAACCCTAGCCCTAAGCCTAACCCTAGACTGAGGCAGAAATCGGGCATTGGGCTGTGGGGAGTTCCGAGCAGAATGACAAAGAGGGAGCAAGGATTTGGATGTGCTACGCTCAACTTGGCCTGCCTTTTGCATGGTGAGTATCCCTGGAGCTCCTGGCTTTGTGGTTTTCTGAACCCTAACCCTAGGCAGAACCTTAACCCTAGGCATAACCCTAACCCTAGCCCTAAGCCTAACCCTAGACTGAGGCAGAAATCGGGCATTGGGCTGTGGTGAGTTCCGAGCAGAATGACGAAGAGGGAGCAAGGATTTGGATGTGCTATGCTCAACTTGGCCTGCCTTTTGCATGGTGAGTATCCCTGGAGCTCCTGGCTTTGTGGTTTTGTGAACCCTAACCTGAGGCAGAACCCTAACCCTAGCCCTAAGCCTAAACCTAGACTTAGGCAGAAATCGGGCATTGGGCTGTGGGGAGTTCCGAGCAGAATGAAGAAGAGGGAGCAAGGATTTGGATGTGCTACGCTCAACTTGGCCTGCCTTTTGCATGGTGAGTATCCCTGGAGCTCCTGGCTTTGTGGTTTTGTGAACCCTAACCTGAGGCAGAACCCTAACCCTAGCCCTAAGCCTAAACCTAGACTTAGGCAGAAATCGGGCATTGGGCTGTGGGGAGTTCCGAGCAGAATGAAGAAGAGGGAGCAAGGATTTGGATGTGCTACGCTCAACTTGGCCTGCCTTTTGCATGGTGAGTATCCCTGGAGCTCCTGGCTTTGTGGTTTTGTGAACCCTAACCCTAGGCATAACCCTAACCCTAGCCCTAAGCCTAACCCTAGACTGAGGCAGAAATCGGGCATTGGGCTGTGGTGAGTTCCGAGCAGAATGACGAAGAGGGAGCAAGGATTTGGATGTGCTACGCTCAACTTGGCCTGCCTTTTGCATGGTGAGTATCCCTGGAGCTCCTGGCTTTGTGGTTTTGTGAACCCTAACCCTAGGCATAACCCTAACCCTAGGCATAACCCTAACCCTAGCCCTAAGCCTAACCCTAGACTGAGGCAGAAATCGGGCATTGGGCTGTGGGGAGTTCCGAGCAGAATGACAAAGAGGGAGCAAGGATTTGGATGTACTACGCTCAACTCGGCCTGCCTTTTGCATGGTGAGTATCCCAGGAGCTCCTGGCTTTGTGGTTTTCTGAAGCCTAACCCTAGGCATAACCCTAACCCTAGCCCCAAGCCTAACCCTAGACTGAGGCAGTAATCGGGCATTGGACTGTGGTGAGTTCCGAGCAGAATGACGAAGAGGGAGCAAGGATTTGAATGTGCTACGCTCAACTTGGCCTGCCTTTTGCATGGTGAGTATCCCTGGAGCTCCTGGCTTTGTGGTTTTGTGAAGCCTAACCCTAGGCATAAACCTAACCCTAGCCCCAAGCCTAACCCTTGACTGAGGCAGAAATCGGGCATTGGGCTGTGGTGAGTTCCGAGCAGAATGACGAAGAGGGAGCAAGGATTTGGATGTGCTACGCTCAACTTGGCCTGCCTTTTGCATGGTATCCCTGGAGCTCCTGGCTTTGTGGTTTTGTGAACCCTAACCCTAGGCATAACCCTAACCCTAGCCCTAAGCCTAACCCTAGACTGAGGCAGAAATCGGGCATTGGGCTGTGGGGAGTTCCGAGCAGAATGACGAAGAGGGAGCAAGGATTTGGATGTGCTATGCTCAACTTGGCCTGCCTTTTGCATGGTGAGTATCCCTGGAGCTCCTGGCTTTGTGGTTTTGTGAACCCTAACCTGAGGCAGAACCCTAACCCTAGCCCTAAGCCTAAACCTAGACTTAGGCAGAAATCGGGCATTGGGCTGTGGGGAGTTCCGAGCAGAATGAAGAAGAGGGAGCAAGGATTTGGATGTGCTACGCTCAACTTGGCCTGCCTTTTGCATGGTGAGTATCCCTGGAGCTCCTGGCTTTGTGGTTTTGTGAACCCTAACCTGAGGCAGAACCCTAACCCTAGCCCTAAGCCTAAACCTAGACTTAGGCAGAAATCGGGCATTGGGCTGTGGGGAGTTCCGAGCAGAATGAAGAAGAGGGAGCAAGGATTTGGATGTGCTACGCTCAACTTGGCCTGCCTTTTGCATGGTGAGTATCCCTGGAGCTCCTGGCTTTGTGGTTTTGTGAACCCTAACCCTAGGCATAACCCTAACCCTAGCCCTAAGCCTAACCCTAGACTGAGGCAGAAATCGGGCATTGGGCTGTGGTGAGTTCCGAGCAGAATGACGAAGAGGGAGCAAGGATTTGGATGTGCTACGCTCAACTTGGCCTGCCTTTTGCATGGTGAGTATCCCTGGAGCTCCTGGCTTTGTGGTTTTGTGAACCCTAACCCTAGGCATAACCCTAACCCTAGGCATAACCCTAACCCTAGCCCTAAGCCTAACCCTAGACTGAGGCAGAAATCGGGCATTGGGCTGTGGTGAGTTCCGAGCAGAATGACAAAGAGGGAGCAAGGATTTGGATGTGCTACGCTCAACTTGGCCTGCCTTTTGCATGGTGAGTATCCCTGGAGCTCCTGGCTTTGTGGTTTTCTGAAGCCTAACCCTAGGCATAACCCTAACCCTAGCCCTAAGCCTAACCCTAGACTGAGGCAGAAATCGGGCATTGGGCTGTGGTGAGTTCCGAGCAGAATGACGAAGAGGGAGCAAGGATTTGGATGTGCTACGCTCAACTTGGCCTGCCTTTTGCATGGTGAGTATCCCTGGAGCTCCTGGCTTTGTGGTTTTCTGAAGCCTAACCCTAGGCATAACCCTAGCCCTAGCCCTAAGCCTAACCCTAGACTGAGCCAGTAATCGGACATTGGGCTGTGGGGAGTTCCGAGCAGAATGACAAAGAGGGAGAGGGGATTTGGATGTGCCACGCTCAACTTGGCCTGCCTTTTGCATGGTGAGTATCCCTGGAGCTCCTGGCTTTGTGGTTTTCTGAACCCAAACCCTAGCCCTAAGCCTAACCCTAGACTGAGGCAGAAATCGGGCATTGGGCTGTAATGAGTTCCGAGCAGAATGACGAAGAGGGAGCAAGGATTTGGATGTGCTACGCTCAACTTGGCCTGCCTTTTGCATGGTGAGTATCCCTGGAGCTCGTGGCTTTGTGGTTTTGTGAACCCTAACCTGAGGCAGAACCCTAACCCTAGCCCTAAGCCTAACCCTAGACTAAGGCAGAAATCGGGCATTGGGCTGTGGGGAGTTCCGAGCAGAATGACGAAGAGGGAGCAAGGATTTGGATGTGCTACGCTCAACTTGGCCTACCTTTTGCATGGTGAGTATCCCTGGAGCTCCTGGCTTTGTGGTTTTGTGAACCCTAACCCTAGGCAGAACCCTAACCCTAGCCCCAAGCCTAACCCTAGACTGAGGCAGAAATCGGGCATTGGACTGTGGTGAGTTCCGAGCAGAATGACGAAGAGGGAGCAAGGATTTGAATGTGCTACGCTCAACTTGGCCTGCCTTTTGCATGGTGAGTATCCCTGGAGCTCCTGGCTTTGTGGTTTTGTGAAGCCTAACCCTAGGCATAAACCTAACCCTAGCCCCAAGCCTAACCCTAGACTGAGGCAGAAATCGGGCATTGGGCTGTGGTGAGTTCCGAGCAGAATGACGAAGAGGGAGCAAGGATTTGGATGTGCTACGCTCAACTTGGCCTGCCTTTTGCATGGTGAGTATCCCTGGAGCTCCTGGCTTTGTGGTTTTCTGAAGCCTAACCCTAGGCAGAACCTTAACCCTAGGCATAACCCTAACCCTAGCCCTAAGCCTAACCCTAGACTGAGGCAGAAATCGGGCATTGGGCTGTGGTGAGTTCCGAGCAGAATGACGAAGAGGGACCAAGGATTTGGATGTGCTATGCTCAACTTGGCCTGCCTTTTGCATGGTGAGTATCCCTGGAGCTCCTGGCTTTGTGGTTTTGTGAACCCTAACCTGAGGCAGAACCCTAACCCTAGCCCTAAGCCTAAACCTAGACTTAGGCAGAAATCGGGCATTGGGCTGTGGGGAGTTCCGAGCAGAATGAAGAAGAGGGAGCAAGGATTTGGATGTGCTACGCTCAACTTGGCCTGCCTTTTGCATGGTGAGTATCCCTGGAGCTCCTGGCTTTGTGGTTTTCTGAACCCTAACCCTAGGCATAACCCTAACCCTAGCCCTAAGCCTAACCCTAGACTGAGGCAGAAATCGGGCATTGGGCTGTGGGGAGTTCCGAGCAGAATGACGAAGAGGGAGCAAGGATTTGGATGTGCTACGCTCAACTTGGCCTGCCTTTTGCATGGTGAGTATCCCTGGAGCTCCTGGCTTTGTGGTTTTGTGAACCCTAACCCTAGGCAGAACCCTAACCCTAGGCATAACCCTAACCCTAGCCCTAAGCCTAACCCTAGACTGAGCCAGTAATCGGGCATTGGGCTGTGGGGAGTTCCGAGCAGAATGAAGAAGAGGGAGCAAGGATTTGGATGTGCTACGCTCAACTCGGCCTGCCTTTTGCATGGGGAGTATCCCTGGAGCTCCTGGCTTTGTGGTTTTGTGAACCCTAACCCTAGGCATAACCCTAACCCTAGCCCCAAGCCTAACCCTAGACTGAGGCAGAAATCGGGCATTGGGCTGTGCGGAGTTCCGAGCAGAATGACGGAGCAAGGATTTGGATGTGCTACGCTCAACTTGGCCTGCCTTTTGCATGGTGAGTATCCCAGGAGCTCCTGGCTTTGTGGTTTTCTGAACCCAAACCCTAGCCCTAAGCCTAACCCTAGACTGAGGCAGAAATCGGGCATTGGGCTGTGGTGAGTTCCGAGCAGAATGACGAAGAGGGAGCAAGGATTTGGATGTGCTACGCTCAACTTGGCCTGCCTTTTGCATGGGGAGAAGCCCTGGAGCTCCTGGCTTCGTGGTTTTCTGAACCCTAACCCTAGGCATAACCCTAACCCTAGGCATAACCCTAACCCTAGCCCAAAGCCTAAACCTAGACTGAGGCAGAAATCGGGCATTGGGCTGTGGTGAGTTCCGAGCAGAATGAAGAAGAGGGAGCAAGGATTTGAATGTGCTACGCTCAACTTGGCCTGCCTTTTGCATGGTGAGTATCCCTGGAGCTCCAGGCTTTGTGGTTTTGTGAAGCCTAACCCTAGGCATAAACCTAACCCTAGCCCCAAGCCTAACCCTTGACTGAGGCAGAAATCGGGCATTGGGCTGTGGTGAGTTCCGAGCAGAATGACGAAGAGGGAGCAAGGATTTGGATGTGCTACGCTCAACTTGGCCTGCCTTTTGCATGGTATCCCTGGAGCTACTGGCTTTGTGGTTTTGTGAACCCTAACCCTAGGCATAACCCTAACCCTAGCCCTAAGCCTAACCCTAGACTGAGGCAGAAATCGGGCATTGGGCTGTGGGGAGTTCCGAGCAGAATGACAAAGAGGGAGCAAGGATTTGGATGTGCTACGCTCAACTTGGCCTGCCTTTTGCATGGTGAGTATCCCTGGAGCTCCTGGCTTTGTGGTTTTCTGAACCCTAACCCTAGGCAGAACCTTAACCCTAGGCATAACCCTAACCCTAGCCCTAAGCCTAACCCTAGACTGAGGCAGAAATCGGGCATTGGGCTGTGGTGAGTTCCGAGCAGAATGACGAAGAGGGAGCAAGGATTTGGATGTGCTATGCTCAACTTGGCCTGCCTTTTGCATGGTGAGTATCCCTGGAGCTCCTGGCTTTGTGGTTTTGTGAACCCTAACCTGAGGCAGAACCCTAACCCTAGCCCTAAGCCTAAACCTAGACTTAGGCAGAAATCGGGCATTGGGCTGTGGGGAGTTCCGAGCAGAATGAAGAAGAGGGAGCAAGGATTTGGATGTGCTACGCTCAACTTGGCCTGCCTTTTGCATGGTGAGTATCCCTGGAGCTCCTGGCTTTGTGGTTTTGTGAACCCTAACCTGAGGCAGAACCCTAACCCTAGCCCTAAGCCTAACCCTAGACTGAGGCAGAAATCGGGCATTGGGCTGTGGGGAGTTCCGAGCAGAATGAAGAAGAGGGAGCAAGGATTTGGATGTGCTACGCTCAACTTGGCCTGCCTTTTGCATGGTGAGTATCCCTGGAGCTCCTGGCTTTGTGGTTTTGTGAACCCTAACCCTAGGCATAACCCTAACCCTAGCCCTAAGCCTAACCCTAGACTGAGGCAGAAATCGGGCATTGGGCTGTGGTGAGTTCCGAGCAGAATGACGAAGAGGGAGCAAGGATTTGGATGTGCTACGCTCAACTTGGCCTGCCTTTTGCATGGTGAGTATCCCTGGAGCTCCTGGCTTTGTGGTTTTGTGAACCCTAACCCTAGGCATAACCCTAACCCTAGGCATAACCCTAACCCTAGCCCTAAGCCTAACCCTAGACTGAGGCAGAAATCGGGCATTGGGCTGTGGTGAGTTCCGAGCAGAATGACAAAGAGGGAGCAAGGATTTGGATGTACTACGCTCAACTCGGCCTGCCTTTTGCATGGTGAGTATCCCAGGAGCTCCTGGCTTTGTGGTTTTCTGAAGCCTAACCCTAGGCATAACCCTAACCCTAGCCCAAAGCCTAACCCTAGACTGAGGCAGAAATCGGGCATTGGGCTGTGGGGAGTTCCGAGCAGAATGACGGAGCAAGGATTTGGATGTGCCACGCTCAACTTGGCCTGCCTTTTGCATGGTGAGTATCCCAGGAGCTCCTGGCTTTGTGGTTTTCTGAACCCAAACCCTAGCCCTAAGCCTAACCCTAGACTGAGGCAGAAATCGGGCATTGGGCTGTGGTGAGTTCCGAGCAGAATGACGAAGAGGGAGCAAGGATTTGGATGTGCTACGCTCAACTTGGCCTGCCTTTTGCATGGTGAGTATCCCTGGAGCTCCTGGCTTTGTGGTTTTCTGAACCCTAACCTGAGGCAGAACCCTAACCCTAGCCCAAAGCCTAACCCTAGACTGAGGCAGAAATCGGGCATTGGGCTGTGGGGAGTTCCGAGCAGAATGACGAAGAGGGAGCAAGGATTTGGATGTGCTACGCTCAACTTGGCCTGCCTTTTGCATGGTGAGTATCCCTGGAGCTCCTGGCTTTGTGGTTTTGTGAACCCTAACCCTAGGCATAACCCTAACCCTAGCCCTAAGCCTAACCCTAGACTGAGGCAGAAATCGGGCATTGGGCTGTGGTGAGTTCCGAGCAGAATGACGAAGAGGGAGCAAGGATTTGGATGTGCTATGCTCAACTTGGCCTGCCTTTTGCATGGTGAGTATCCCTGGAGCTCCTGGCTTTGTGGTTTTGTGAACCCTAACCTGAGGCAGAACCCTAACCCTAGCCCTAAGCCTAAACCTAGACTTAGGCAGAAATCGGGCATTGGGCTGTGGGGAGTTCCGAGCAGAATGAAGAAGAGGGAGCAAGGATTTGGATGTGCTACGCTCAACTTGGCCTGCCTTTTGCATGGTGAGTATCCCTGGAGCTCGTGGCTTTGTGGTTTTGTGAACCCTAACCTGAGGCAGAACCCTAACCCTAGCCCTAAGCCTAAACCTAGACTTAGGCAGAAATCGGGCATTGGGCTGTGGGGAGTTCCGAGCAGAATGAAGAAGAGGGAGCAAGGATTTGGATGTGCTACGCTCAACTTGGCCTGCCTTTTGCATGGTGAGTATCCCTGGAGCTCCTGGCTTTGTGGTTTTGTGAACCCTAACCCTAGGCATAACCCTAACCCTAGCCCTAAGCCTAACCCTAGACTGAGGCAGAAATCGGGCATTGGGCTGTGGTGAGTTCCGAGCAGAATGACGAAGAGGGAGCAAGGATTTGGATGTGCTACGCTAAACTTGGCCTGCCTTTTGCATGGTGAGTATCCCTGGAGCTCCTGGCTTTGTGGTTTTGTGAACCCTAACCCTAGGCATAACCCTAACCCTAGGCATAACCCTAACCCTAGCCCTAAGCCTAACCCTAGACTGAGGCAGAAATCGGGCATTGGGCTGTGGTGAGTTCCGAGCAGAATGACAAAGAGGGAGCAAGGATTTGGATGTACTACGCTCAACTCGGCCTGCCTTTTGCATGGTGAGTATCCCAGGAGCTCCTGGCTTTGTGGTTTTCTGAAGCCTAACCCTAGGCATAACCCTAACCCTAGCCCTAAGCCTAACCCTAGACGGAGGCAGAAATCGGGCATTGGGCTGTGGGGAGTTCCGAGCAGAATGAAGAAGAGGGAGCAAGGATTTGGATGTGCTACGCTCAACTCGGCCTGCCTTTTGCATGGGGAGTATCCCTGGAGCTCCTGGCTTTGTGGTTTTGTGAACCCTAACCCTAGGCATAACCCTGACCCTAGCCCAAAGCCTAACCCTAGACTGAGGCAGAAATCGGGCATTGGGCTGTGGGGAGTTCCGAGCAGAATGACGGAGCAAGGATTTGGATGTGCCACGCTCAACTTGGCCTGCCTTTTGCATGGTGAGTATCCCAGGAGCTCCTGGCTTTGTGGTTTTCTGAACCCAAACCCTAGCCCTAAGCCTAACCCTAGACTGAGGCAGAAATCGGGCATTGGGCTGTGGTGAGTTCCGAGCAGAATGACGAAGAGGGAGCAAGGATTTGGATGTGCTACGCTCAACTTGGCCTGCCTTTTGCATGGTGAGTATCCCTGGAGCTCCTGGCTTTGTGGTTTTCTGAACCCTAACCTGAGGCAGAACCCTAACCCTAGCCCAAAGCCTAACCCTAGACTGAGGCAGAAATCGGGCATTGGGCTGTGGGGAGTTCCGAGCAGAATGACGAAGAGGGAGCAAGGATTTGGATGTGCTACGCTCAACTTGGCCTGCCTTTTGCATGGTGAGTATCCCTGGAGCTCCTGGCTTTGTGGTTTTGTGAACCCTAACCCTAGGCATAACCCTAACCCTAGCCCTAAGCCTAACCCTAGACTGAGGCAGAAATCGGGCATTGGGCTGTGGTGAGTTCCGAGCAGAATGACGAAGAGGGAGCAAGGATTTGGATGTGCTATGCTCAACTTGGCCTGCCTTTTGCATGGTATCCCTGGAGCTCCTGGCTTTGTGGTTTTCTGAACCCTAACCCTAGGCATAAACCTAACCCTAGCCCAAAGCCTAACCCTAGACTGAGGCAGAAATCGGGCATTGGGCTGTGGGGAGTTCCGAGCAGAATGAAGAAGAGGGAGCAAGGATTTGGATGTGCTACGCTCAACTTGGCCTGCCTTTTGCATGGTGAGTATCCCTGGAGCTCCTGGCTTTGTGGTTTTGTGAACCCTAACCCTAGGCAGAACCCTAACCCTAGGCATAACCCTAACCCTAGCCCTAAGCCTAACCCTAGACTGAGGCAGAAATCGGGCATTGGGCTGTGGGGAGTTCCGAGCAGAATGAAGAAGAGGGAGCAAGGATTTGGATGTGCTACGCTCAACTCGGCCTGCCTTTTGCATGGGGAGTATCCCTGGAGCTCCTGGCTTTGTGGTTTTGTGAACCCTAACCTGAGGCATAACCCTAACCCTAGCCCCAAGCCTAACCCTAGACTGAGGCAGAAATCGGGCATTGGGCTGTGGGGAGTTCCGAGCAGAATGACGGAGCAAGGATTTGGATGTGCCACGCGCAACTTGGCCTGCCTTTTGCATGGTGAGTATCCCAGGAGCTCCTGGCTTTGTGGTTTTCTGAACCCAAACCCTAGCCCTAAGCCTAACCCTAGACTGAGGCAGAAATCGGGCATTGGGCTGTGGTGAGTTCCGAGCAGAATGACGAAGAGGGAGCAAGGATTTGGATGTGCTACGCTCAACTTGGCCTGCCTTTTGCATGGTGAGTATCCCTGGAGCTCCTGGCTTTGTGGTTTTCTGAACCCTAACCCTAGGCATAACCCTAACCCTAGCCCTAAGCCTAACCCTAGACTGAGGCAGAAATCGGGCATTGGGCTGTGGGGAGTTCCGAGCAGAATGAAGAAGAGGGAGCAAGGATTTGGATGTGCCACGCTCAACTTGGCCTGCCTTTTGCATGGTGAGTATCCCTGGAGCTCCTGGCTTTGTGGTTTTGTGAACCCTAACCCTAGGCATAACCCTAACCCTAGGCATAACCCTAACCCTAGCCCTAAGCCTAACCCTAGACTGAGGCAGAAATCGGGCATTGGGCTGTGGTGAGTTCCGAGCAGAATGACGAAGAGGGAGAGGGGATTTGGATGTGCTACGCTCAACTTGGCCTGCCTTTTGCATGGTGAGTATCCCTGGAGCTCCTGGCTTTGTGGTTTTGTGAACCCTTACCTGAGGCAGAACCCTAACCCTAGCCCTAAGCCTAACCCTAGACTTAGGCAGAAATCGGGCATTGGGCTGTGGTGAGTTCCGAGCAGAATGACGAAGAGGGAGCAAGGATTTGGATGTGCTACGCTCAACTTGGCCTGCCTTTTGCATGGTGAGTATCCCTGGAGATCCTGGCTTTGTGGTTTTCTGAAGCCTAACCCTAGGCATAACCCTAACCCTAGCCCTAAGCCTAACCCTAGACTGAGGCAGAAATCGGGCATTGGGCTGTGGTGAGTTCCGAGCAGAATGACGAAGAGGGAGCAAGGATTTGGATGTGCTACGCTCAACTTGGCCTGCCTTTTGCATGGTGAGTATCCCTGGAGCTCCTGGCTTTGTGGTTTTCTGAACCCTAACCCTAGCCCTAAGCCTACCCCTAGCCCTAAGCCTACCCCTAGACTGAGGCAGTAATCGGGCATTGGGCTGTGGTGAGTTCCGAGCAGAATGACAAAGAGGGAGCAAGGATTTGGATGTGCTACGCTCAACTTGGCCTGCCTTTTGCATGGTGAGTATCCCTGGAGCTCCTGGCTTTGTGGTTTTCTGAACCCTAACCCTAGGCATAAACCTAACCCTAGCCCAAAGCCTAAATCTAGACTGAGGCAGAAATCGGGCATTGGGCTGTGGTGAGTTCCGAGCAGAATGACAAAGAGGGAGCAAGGATTTGGATGTGCTACGCTCAACTTGGCCTGCCTTTTGCATGGTGAGTATCCCTGGAGCTCCTGGCTTTGTGGTTTTCTGAACCCTAACCCTAGCCCTAAGCCTACCCCCAGCCCTAAGCCTACCCCTAGACTGAGGCAGTAATCGGGCATTGGGCTGTGGTGAGTTCCGAGCAGAATGACAAAGAGGGAGCAAGGATTTGGATGTGCTACGCTCAACTTGGCCTGCCTTTTGCATGGTGAGTATCCCTGGAGCTCCTGGCTTTGTGGTTTTCTGAACCCTAACCCTAGGCATAAACCTAACCCTAGCCCCAAGCCTAAACCTAGACTGAGGCAGAAATCGGGCATTGGGCTGTGGTGAGTTCCGAGCAGAATGACAAAGAGGGAGCAAGGATTTGGATGTGCTACGCTCAACTTGGCCTGCCTTTTGCATGGTGAGTATCCCTGGAGCTCCTGGCTTTGTGGTTTTCTGAAGCCTAACCCTAGGCAGAACCCTAGCCCTAGCCCTAAGCCTAACCCTAGACTGAGCCAGTAATCGGACATTGGGCTGTGGGGAGTTCCGAGCAGAATGACAAAGAGGGAGAGGGGATTTGGATGTGCCACGCTCAACTTGGCCTGCCTTTTGCATGGTGAGTATCCCTGGAGCTCCTGGCTTTGTGGTTTTCTGAACCCAAACCCTAGCCCTAAGCCTAACCCTAGACTGAGGCAGAAATCGGGCATTGGGCTGTGGTGAGTTCCGAGCAGAATGACGAAGAGGGAGCAAGGATTTGGATGTGCTACGCTCAACTTGGCCTGCCTTTTGCATGGTGCGTATCCCTGGAGCTCCTGGCTTTGTGGTTTTCTGAAGCCTAACCCTAGGCATAACCCTAACCCTAGGCATAACCCTAACCCTAGCCCTAAGCCTAACCCTAGACTGAGGCAGAAATCGGGCATTGGGCTGTGGTGAGTTCCGAGCAGAATGACGAAGAGGGAGAGGGGATTTGGATGTGCTACGCTCAACTTGGCCTGCCTTTTGCATGGTGAGTATCCCTGGAGCTCCTGGCTTTGTGGTTTTCTGAAGCCTAACCCTAGGCATAACCCTAACCCTAGCCCTAAGCCTAACCCTAGACGGAGGCAGAAATCGGGCATTGGGCTGTGGGGAGTTCCGAGCAGAATGAAGAAGAGGGAGCAAGGATTTGGATGTGCTACGCTCAACTCGGCCTGCCTTTTGCATGGGGAGTATCCCTGGAGCTCCTGGCTTTGTGGTTTTGTGAACCCTAACCCTAGGCATAACCCTGACCCTAGCCCAAAGCCTAACCCTAGACTGAGGCAGAAATCGGGCATTGGGCTGTGGGGAGTTCCGAGCAGAATGACGGAGCAAGGATTTGGATGTGCCACGCTCAACTTGGCCTGCCTTTTGCATGGTGAGTATCCCAGGAGCTCCTGGCTTTGTGGTTTTCTGAACCCAAACCCTAGCCCTAAGCCTAACCCTAGACTGAGGCAGAAATCGGGCATTGGGCTGTGGTGAGTTCCGAGCAGAATGACGAAGAGGGAGCAAGGATTTGGATGTGCTACGCTCAACTTGGCCTGCCTTTTGCATGGTGAGTATCCCTGGAGCTCCTGGCTTTGTGGTTTTCTGAACCCTAACCTGAGGCAGAACCCTAACCCTAGCCCAAAGCCTAACCCTAGACTGAGGCAGAAATCGGGCATTGGGCTGTGGGGAGTTCCGAGCAGAATGACGAAGAGGGAGCAAGGATTTGGATGTGCTACGCTCAACTTGGCCTGCCTTTTGCATGGTGAGTATCCCTGGAGCTCCTGGCTTTGTGGTTTTGTGAACCCTAACCCTAGGCATAACCCTAACCCTAGCCCTAAGCCTAACCCTAGACTGAGGCAGAAATCGGGCATTGGGCTGTGGTGAGTTCCGAGCAGAATGACGAAGAGGGAGCAAGGATTTGGATGTGCTATGCTCAACTTGGCCTGCCTTTTGCATGGTATCCCTGGAGCTCCTGGCTTTGTGGTTTTCTGAACCCTAACCCTAGGCATAAACCTAACCCTAGCCCAAAGCCTAACCCTAGACTGAGGCAGAAATCGGGCATTGGGCTGTGGTGAGTTCCGAGCAGAATGAAGAAGAGGGAGCAAGGATTTGGATGTGCTACGCTCAACTTGGCCTGCCTTTTGCATGGTGAGTATCCCTGGAGCTCCTGGCTTTGTGGTTTTGTGAACCCTAACCCTAGGCAGAACCCTAACCCTAGGCATAACCCTAACCCTAGCCCTAAGCCTAACCCTAGACTGAGGCAGAAATCGGGCATTGGGCTGTGGGGAGTTCCGAGCAGAATGAAGAAGAGGGAGCAAGGATTTGGATGTGCTACGCTCAACTCGGCCTGCCTTTTGCATGGGGAGTATCCCTGGAGCTCCTGGCTTTGTGGTTTTGTGAACCCTAACCTGAGGCATAACCCTAACCCTAGCCCCAAGCCTAACCCTAGACTGAGGCAGAAATCGGGCATTGGGCTGTGGGGAGTTCCGAGCAGAATGACGGAGCAAGGATTTGGATGTGCCACGCGCAACTTGGCCTGCCTTTTGCATGGTGAGTATCCCAGGAGCTCCTGGCTTTGTGGTTTTCTGAACCCAAACCCTAGCCCTAAGCCTAACCCTAGACTGAGGCAGAAATCGGGCATTGGGCTGTGGTGAGTTCCGAGCAGAATGACGAAGAGGGAGCAAGGATTTGGATGTGCTACGCTCAACTTGGCCTGCCTTTTGCATGGTGAGTATCCCTGGAGCTCCTGGCTTTGTGGTTTTCTGAACCCTAACCCTAGGCATAACCCTAACCCTAGCCCTAAGCCTAACCCTAGACTGAGGCAGAAATCGGGCATTGGGCTGTGGGGAGTTCCGAGCAGAATGAAGAAGAGGGAGCAAGGATTTGGATGTGCCACGCTCAACTTGGCCTGCCTTTTGCATGGTGAGTATCCCTGGAGCTCCTGGCTTTGTGGTTTTGTGAACCCTAACCCTAGGCATAACCCTAACCCTAGGCATAACCCTAACCCTAGCCCTAAGCCTAACCCTAGACTGAGGCAGAAATCGGGCATTGGGCTGTGGTGAGTTCCGAGCAGAATGACGAAGAGGGAGAGGGGATTTGGATGTGCTACGCTCAACTTGGCCTGCCTTTTGCATGGTGAGTATCCCTGGAGCTCCTGGCTTTGTGGTTTTGTGAACCCTTACCTGAGGCAGAACCCTAACCCTAGCCCTAAGCCTAACCCTAGACTTAGGCAGAAATCGGGCATTGGGCTGTGGTGAGTTCCGAGCAGAATGACGAAGAGGGAGCAAGGATTTGGATGTGCTACGCTCAACTTGGCCTGCCTTTTGCATGGTGAGTATCCCTGGAGATCCTGGCTTTGTGGTTTTCTGAAGCCTAACCCTAGGCATAACCCTAACCCTAGCCCTAAGCCTAACCCTAGACTGAGGCAGAAATCGGGCATTGGGCTGTGGTGAGTTCCGAGCAGAATGACGAAGAGGGAGCAAGGATTTGGATGTGCTACGCTCAACTTGGCCTGCCTTTTGCATGGTGAGTATCCCTGGAGCTCCTGGCTTTGTGGTTTTCTGAACCCTAACCCTAGCCCTAAGCCTACCCCTAGCCCTAAGCCTACCCCTAGACTGAGGCAGTAATCGGGCATTGGGCTGTGGTGAGTTCCGAGCAGAATGACAAAGAGGGAGCAAGGATTTGGATGTGCTACGCTCAACTTGGCCTGCCTTTTGCATGGTGAGTATCCCTGGAGCTCCTGGCTTTGTGGTTTTCTGAACCCTAACCCTAGGCATAAACCTAACCCTAGCCCAAAGCCTAAATCTAGACTGAGGCAGAAATCGGGCATTGGGCTGTGGTGAGTTCCGAGCAGAATGACAAAGAGGGAGCAAGGATTTGGATGTGCTACGCTCAACTTGGCCTGCCTTTTGCATGGTGAGTATCCCTGGAGCTCCTGGCTTTGTGGTTTTCTGAACCCTAACCCTAGCCCTAAGCCTACCCCCAGCCCTAAGCCTACCCCTAGACTGAGGCAGTAATCGGGCATTGGGCTGTGGTGAGTTCCGAGCAGAATGACAAAGAGGGAGCAAGGATTTGGATGTGCTACGCTCAACTTGGCCTGCCTTTTGCATGGTGAGTATCCCTGGAGCTCCTGGCTTTGTGGTTTTCTGAACCCTAACCCTAGGCATAAACCTAACCCTAGCCCCAAGCCTAAACCTAGACTGAGGCAGAAATCGGGCATTGGGCTGTGGTGAGTTCCGAGCAGAATGACAAAGAGGGAGCAAGGATTTGGATGTGCTACGCTCAACTTGGCCTGCCTTTTGCATGGTGAGTATCCCTGGAGCTCCTGGCTTTGTGGTTTTCTGAAGCCTAACCCTAGGCAGAACCCTAGCCCTAGCCCTAAGCCTAACCCTAGACTGAGCCAGTAATCGGACATTGGGCTGTGGGGAGTTCCGAGCAGAATGACAAAGAGGGAGAGGGGATTTGGATGTGCCACGCTCAACTTGGCCTGCCTTTTGCATGGTGAGTATCCCTGGAGCTCCTGGCTTTGTGGTTTTCTGAACCCAAACCCTAGCCCTAAGCCTAACCCTAGACTGAGGCAGAAATCGGGCATTGGGCTGTGGTGAGTTCCGAGCAGAATGACGAAGAGGGAGCAAGGATTTGGATGTGCTACGCTCAACTTGGCCTGCCTTTTGCATGGTGCGTATCCCTGGAGCTCCTGGCTTTGTGGTTTTCTGAACCCTAACCTGAGGCATAACCCTAACCCTAGGCATAACCCTAACCCTAGCCCTAAGCCTAACCCTAGACTGAGGCAGAAATCGGGCATTGGGCTGTGGTGAGTTCCGAGCAGAATGACGAAGAGGGAGAGGGGATTTGGATGTGCTACGCTCAACTTGGCCTGCCTTTTGCATGGTGAGTATCCCTGGAGCTCCTGGCTTTGTGGTTTTGTGAACCCTAACCCTAGGCAGAACCCTAACCCTAGCCCCAAGCCTAACCCTAGACTGAGGCAGTAATCGGGCATTGGACTGTGGTGAGTTCCGAGCAGAATGACGAAGAGGGAGCAAGGATTTGAATGTGCTACGCTCAACTTGGCCTGCCTTTTGCATGGTGAGTATCCCTGGAGCTCCAGGCTTTGTGGTTTTCTGAAGCCTAACCCTAGGCATAAACCTAACCCTAGCCCCAAGCCTAACCCTTGACTGAGGCAGAAATCGGGCATTGGGCTGTGGTGAGTTCCGAGCAGAATGACGAAGAGGGAGCAAGGATTTGGATGTGCTACGCTCAACTTGGCCTGCCTTTTGCATGGTATCCCTGGAGCTCCTGGCTTTGTGGTTTTGTGAACCCTAACACTAGGCATAACCCTAACCCTAGCCCTAAGCCTAACCCTAGACTGAGGCAGAAATCGGGCATTGGGCTGTGGTGAGTTCCGAGCAGAATGACGAAGAGGGAGCAAGGATTTGGATGTGCTACGCTCAACTTGGCCTGCCTTTTGCATGGTGAGTATCCCTGGAGCTCCTGGCTTTGTGGTTTTCTGAACCCTAACCCTAGGCAGAACCTTAACCCTAGGCATAACCCTAACCCTAGCCCTAAGCCTAACCCTAGACTGAGGCAGAAATCGGGCATTGGGCTGTGGTGAGTTCCGAGCAGAATGACGAAGAGGGACCAAGGATTTGGATGTGCTATGCTCAACTTGGCCTGCCTTTTGCATGGTGAGTATCCCTGGAGCTCCTGGCTTTGTGGTTTTGTGAACCCTAACCTGAGGCAGAACCCTAACCCTAGCCCTAAGCCTAAACCTAGACTTAGGCAGAAATCGGGCATTGGGCTGTGGTGAGTTCCGAGCAGAATGAAGAAGAGGGAGCAAGGATTTGGATGTGCTACGCTCAACTTGGCCTGCCTTTTGCATGGTGAGTATCCCTGGAGCTCCTGGCTTTGTGGTTTTGTGAACCCTAACCCTAGGCATAACCCTAACCCTAGCCCTAAGCCTAACCCTAGACTGAGGCAGAAATCGGGCATTGGGCTGTGGTGAGTTCCGAGCAGAATGACGAAGAGGGAGCAAGGATTTGGATGTGCTACGCTCAACTTGGCCTGCCTTTTGCATGGTGAGTATCCCTGGAGCTCCTGGCTTTGTGGTTTTGTGAACCCTAACCCTAGGCAGAACCCTAACCCTAGGCATAACCCTAACCCTAGCCCTAAGCCTAACCCTAGACTGAGGCAGAAATCGGGCATTGGGCTGTGGTGAGTTCCGAGCAGAATGACAAAGAGGGAGCAAGGATTTGGATGTACTACGCTCAACTCGGCCTGCCTTTTGCATGGTGAGTATCCCAGGAGCTCCTGGCTTTGTGGTTTTCTGAAGCCTAACCCTAGGCATAACCCTAACCCTAGCCCTAAGCCTAACCCTAGACGGAGGCAGAAATCGGGCATTGGGCTGTGGGGAGTTCCGAGCAGAATGAAGAAGAGGGAGCAAGGATTTGGATGTGCTACGCTCAACTCGGCCTGCCTTTTGCATGGGGAGTATCCCTGGAGCTCCTGGCTTTGTGGTTTTGTGAACCCTAACCCTAGGCATAACCCTGACCCTAGCCCAAAGCCTAACCCTAGACTGAGGCAGAAATCGGGCATTGGGCTGTGGGGAGTTCCGAGCAGAATGACGGAGCAAGGATTTGGATGTGCCACGCTCAACTTGGCCTGCCTTTTGCATGGTGAGTATCCCAGGAGCTCCTGGCTTTGTGGTTTTCTGAACCCAAACCCTAGCCCTAAGCCTAACCCTAGACTGAGGCAGAAATCGGGCATTGGGCTGTGGTGAGTTCCGAGCAGAATGACGAAGAGGGAGCAAGGATTTGGATGTGCTACGCTCAACTTGGCCTGCCTTTTGCATGGTGAGTATCCCTGGAGCTCCTGGCTTTGTGGTTTTGTGAACCCTAACCCTAGGCATAACCCTAACCCTAGGCATAACCCTAACCCTAGCCCTAAGCCTAACCCTAGACTGAGGCAGAAATCGGGCATTGGGCTGTGGTGAGTTCCGAGCAGAATGACAAAGAGGGAGCAAGGATTTGGATGTACTACGCTCAACTCGGCCTGCCTTTTGCATGGTGAGTATCCCAGGAGCTCCTGGCTTTGTGGTTTTCTGAAGCCTAACCCTAGGCATAACCCTAACCCTAGCCCAAAGCCTAACCCTAGACTGAGGCAGAAATCGGGCATTGGGCTGTGGGGAGTTCCGAGCAGAATGACGGAGCAAGGATTTGGATGTGCCACGCTCAACTTGGCCTGCCTTTTGCATGGTGAGTATCCCAGGAGCTCCTGGCTTTGTGGTTTTCTGAACCCAAACCCTAGCCCTAAGCCTAACCCTAGACTGAGGCAGAAATCGGGCATTGGGCTGTGGTGAGTTCCGAGCAGAATGACGAAGAGGGAGCAAGGATTTGGATGTGCTACGCTCAACTTGGCCTGCCTTTTGCATGGTGAGTATCCCTGGAGCTCCTGGCTTTGTGGTTTTCTGAACCCTAACCTGAGGCAGAACCCTAACCCTAGCCCAAAGCCTAACCCTAGACTGAGGCAGAAATCGGGCATTGGGCTGTGGGGAGTTCCGAGCAGAATGACGAAGAGGGAGCAAGGATTTGGATGTGCTACGCTCAACTTGGCCTGCCTTTTGCATGGTGAGTATCCCTGGAGCTCCTGGCTTTGTGGTTTTGTGAACCCTAACCCTAGGCATAACCCTAACCCTAGCCCTAAGCCTAACCCTAGACTGAGGCAGAAATCGGGCATTGGGCTGTGGTGAGTTCCGAGCAGAATGACGAAGAGGGAGCAAGGATTTGGATGTGCTATGCTCAACTTGGCCTGCCTTTTGCATGGTGAGTATCCCTGGAGCTCCTGGCTTTGTGGTTTTGTGAACCCTAACCTGAGGCAGAACCCTAACCCTAGCCCTAAGCCTAAACCTAGACTTAGGCAGAAATCGGGCATTGGGCTGTGGGGAGTTCCGAGCAGAATGAAGAAGAGGGAGCAAGGATTTGGATGTGCTACGCTCAACTTGGCCTGCCTTTTGCATGGTGAGTATCCCTGGAGCTCCTGGCTTTGTGGTTTTGTGAACCCTAACCTGAGGCAGAACCCTAACCCTAGCCCTAAGCCTAAACCTAGACTTAGGCAGAAATCGGGCATTGGGCTGTGGGGAGTTCCGAGCAGAATGAAGAAGAGGGAGCAAGGATTTGGATGTGCTACGCTCAACTTGGCCTGCCTTTTGCATGGTGAGTATCCCTGGAGCTCCTGGCTTTGTGGTTTTGTGAACCCTAACCCTAGGCATAACCCTAACCCTAGCCCTAAGCCTAACCCTAGACTGAGGCAGAAATCGGGCATTGGGCTGTGGTGAGTTCCGAGCAGAATGACAAAGAGGGAGCAAGGATTTGGATGTGCTACGCTCAACTTGGCCTGCCTTTTGCATGGTGAGTATCCCTGGAGCTCCTGGCTTTGTGGTTTTGTGAACCCTAACCCTAGGCATAACCCTAACCCTAGGCATAACCCTAACCCTAGCCCTAAGCCTAACCCTAGACTGAGGCAGAAATCGGGCATTGGGCTGTGGTGAGTTCCGAGCAGAATGACAAAGAGGGAGCAAGGATTTGGATGTACTACGCTCAACTCGGCCTGCCTTTTGCATGGTGAGTATCCCAGGAGCTCCTGGCTTTGTGGTTTTCTGAAGCCTAACCCTAGGCATAACCCTAACCCTAGCCCTAAGCCTAACCCTAGACGGAGGCAGAAATCGGGCATTGGGCTGTGGGGAGTTCTGAGCAGAATGACAAAGAGGGAGCAAGGATTTGGATGTGCTACGCTCAACTCGGCCTGCCTTTTGCATGGGGAGTATCCCTGGAGCTCCTGGCTTTGTGGTTTTGTGAACCCTAACCCTAGGCATAACCCTGACCCTAGCCCAAAGCCTAACCCTAGACTGAGGCAGAAATCGGGCATTGGGCTGTGGGGAGTTCCGAGCAGAATGACGGAGCAAGGATTTGGATGTGCCACGCTCAACTTGGCCTGCCTTTTGCATGGTGAGTATCCCAGGAGCTCCTGGCTTTGTGGTTTTCTGAACCCAAACCCTAGCCCTAAGCCTAACCCTAGACTGAGGCAGAAATCGGGCATTGGGCTGTGGTGAGTTCCGAGCAGAATGACGAAGAGGGAGCAAGGATTTGGATGTGCTATGCTCAACTTGGCCTGCCTTTTGCATGGTGAGTATCCCTGGAGCTCCTGGCTTTGTGGTTTTGTGAACCCTAACCTGAGGCAGAACCCTAACCCTAGCCCTAAGCCTAAACCTAGACTTAGGCAGAAATCGGGCATTGGGCTGTGGGGAGTTCCGAGCAGAATGAAGAAGAGGGAGCAAGGATTTGGATGTGCTACGCTCAACTTGGCCTGCCTTTTGCATGGTGAGTATCCCTGGAGCTCCTGGCTTTGTGGTTTTGTGAACCCTAACCTGAGGCAGAACCCTAACCCTAGCCCTAAGCCTAAACCTAGACTTAGGCAGAAATCGGGCATTGGGCTGTGGGGAGTTCCGAGCAGAATGAAGAAGAGGGAGCAAGGATTTGGATGTGCTACGCTCAACTTGGCCTGCCTTTTGCATGGTGAGTATCCCTGGAGCTCCTGGCTTTGTGGTTTTGTGAACCCTAACCCTAGGCATAACCCTAACCCTAGCCCTAAGCCTAACCCTAGACTGAGGCAGAAATCGGGCATTGGGCTGTGGTGAGTTCCGAGCAGAATGACGAAGAGGGAGCAAGGATTTGGATGTGCTACGCTCAACTTGGCCTGCCTTTTGCATGGTGAGTATCCCTGGAGCTCCTGGCTTTGTGGTTTTGTGAACCCTAACCCTAGGCATAACCCTAACCCTAGGCATAACCCTAACCCTAGCCCTAAGCCTAACCCTAGACTGAGGCAGAAATCGGGCATTGGGCTGTGGTGAGTTCCGAGCAGAATGACAAAGAGGGAGCAAGGATTTGGATGTACTACGCTCAACTCGGCCTGCCTTTTGCATGGTGAGTATCCCAGGAGCTCCTGGCTTTGTGGTTTTCTGAAGCCTAACCCTAGGCATAACCCTAACCCTAGCCCTAAGCCTAACCCTAGACGGAGGCAGAAATCGGGCATTGGGCTGTGGGGAGTTCCGAGCAGAATGAAGAAGAGGGAGCAAGGATTTGGATGTGCTACGCTCAACTCGGCCTGCCTTTTGCATGGGGAGTATCCCTGGAGCTCCTGGCTTTGTGGTTTTGTGAACCCTAACCCTAGGCATAACCCTGACCCTAGCCCAAAGCCTAACCCTAGACTGAGGCAGAAATCGGGCATTGGGCTGTGGGGAGTTCCGAGCAGAATGACGGAGCAAGGATTTGGATGTGCCACGCTCAACTTGGCCTGCCTTTTGCATGGTGAGTATCCCAGGAGCTCCTGGCTTTGTGGTTTTCTGAACCCAAACCCTAGCCCTAAGCCTAACCCTAGACTGAGGCAGAAATCGGGCATTGGGCTGTGGTGAGTTCCGAGCAGAATGACGAAGAGGGAGCAAGGATTTGGATGTGCTACGCTCAACTTGGCCTGCCTTTTGCATGGTGAGTATCCCTGGAGCTCCTGGCTTTGTGGTTTTCTGAACCCTAACCTGAGGCAGAACCCTAACCCTAGCCCAAAGCCTAACCCTAGACTGAGGCAGAAATCGGGCATTGGGCTGTGGGGAGTTCCGAGCAGAATGACGAAGAGGGAGCAAGGATTTGGATGTGCTACGCTCAACTTGGCCTGCCTTTTGCATGGTGAGTATCCCTGGAGCTCCTGGCTTTGTGGTTTTGTGAACCCTAACCCTAGGCATAACCCTAACCCTAGCCCTAAGCCTAACCCTAGACTGAGGCAGAAATCGGGCATTGGGCTGTGGTGAGTTCCGAGCAGAATGACGAAGAGGGAGCAAGGATTTGGATGTGCTATGCTCAACTTGGCCTGCCTTTTGCATGGTATCCCTGGAGCTCCTGGCTTTGTGGTTTTCTGAACCCTAACCCTAGGCATAAACCTAACCCTAGCCCAAAGCCTAACCCTAGACTGAGGCAGAAATCGGGCATTGGGCTGTGGGGAGTTCCGAGCAGAATGAAGAAGAGGGAGCAAGGATTTGGATGTGCTACGCTCAACTTGGCCTGCCTTTTGCATGGTGAGTATCCCTGGAGCTCCTGGCTTTGTGGTTTTGTGAACCCTAACCCTAGGCAGAACCCTAACCCTAGGCATAACCCTAACCCTAGCCCTAAGCCTAACCCTAGACTGAGGCAGAAATCGGGCATTGGGCTGTGGGGAGTTCCGAGCAGAATGAAGAAGAGGGAGCAAGGATTTGGATGTGCTACGCTCAACTCGGCCTGCCTTTTGCATGGTGAGTATCCCTGGAGCTCCTGGCTTTGTGGTTTTGTGAACCCTAACCTGAGGCATAACCCTAACCCTAGCCCCAAGCCTAACCCTAGACTGAGGCAGAAATCGGGCATTGGGCTGTGGGGAGTTCCGAGCAGAATGACGGAGCAAGGATTTGGATGTGCCACGCGCAACTTGGCCTGCCTTTTGCATGGTGAGTATCCCAGGAGCTCCTGGCTTTGTGGTTTTCTGAACCCAAACCCTAGCCCTAAGCCTAACCCTAGACTGAGGCAGAAATCGGGCATTGGGCTGTGGTGAGTTCCGAGCAGAATGACGAAGAGGGAGCAAGGATTTGGATGTGCTACGCTCAACTTGGCCTGCCTTTTGCATGGTGAGTATCCCTGGAGCTCCTGGCTTTGTGGTTTTCTGAACCCTAACCCTAGGCATAACCCTAACCCTAGCCCTAAGCCTAACCCTAGACTGAGGCAGAAATCGGGCATTGGGCTGTGGGGAGTTCCGAGCAGAATGAAGAAGAGGGAGCAAGGATTTGGATGTGCCACGCTCAACTTGGCCTGCCTTTTGCATGGTGAGTATCCCTGGAGCTCCTGGCTTTGTGGTTTTGTGAACCCTAACCCTAGGCATAACCCTAACCCTAGGCATAACCCTAACCCTAGCCCTAAGCCTAACCCTAGACTGAGGCAGAAATCGGGCATTGGGCTGTGGTGAGTTCCGAGCAGAATGACGAAGAGGGAGAGGGGATTTGGATGTGCTACGCTCAACTTGGCCTGCCTTTTGCATGGTGAGTATCCCTGGAGCTCCTGGCTTTGTGGTTTTGTGAACCCTAACCTGAGGCAGAACCCTAACCCTAGCCCTAAGCCTAACCCTAGACTTAGGCAGAAATCGGGCATTGGGCTGTGGTGAGTTCCGAGCAGAATGACGAAGAGGGAGCAAGGATTTGGATGTGCTACGCTCAACTTGGCCTGCCTTTTGCATGGTGAGTATCCCTGGAGATCCTGGCTTTGTGGTTTTCTGAAGCCTAACCCTAGGCATAACCCTAACCCTAGCCCTAAGCCTAACCCTAGACTGAGGCAGAAATCGGGCATTGGGCTGTGGTGAGTTCCGAGCAGAATGACGAAGAGGGAGCAAGGATTTGGATGTGCTACGCTCAACTTGGCCTGCCTTTTGCATGGTGAGTATCCCTGGAGCTCCTGGCTTTGTGGTTTTCTGAACCCTAACCCTAGGCATAACCCTAACCCTAGCCCTAAGCCTACCCCTAGACTGAGGCAGTAATCGGGCATTGGGCTGTGGTGAGTTCCGAGCAGAATGACAAAGAGGGAGCAAGGATTTGGATGTGCTACGCTCAACTTGGCCTGCCTTTTGCATGGTGAGTATCCCTGGAGCTCCTGGCTTTGTGGTTTTCTGAACCCTAACCCTAGGCATAAACCTAACCCTAGCCCAAAGCCTAAATCTAGACTGAGGCAGAAATCGGGCATTGGGCTGTGGTGAGTTCCGAGCAGAATGACAAAGAGGGAGCAAGGATTTGGATGTGCTACGCTCAACTTGGCCTGCCTTTTGCATGGTGAGTATCCCTGGAGCTCCTGGCTTTGTGGTTTTCTGAACCCTAACCCTAGCCCTAAGCCTACCCCCAGCCCTAAGCCTACCCCTAGACTGAGGCAGTAATCGGGCATTGGGCTGTGGTGAGTTCCGAGCAGAATGACAAAGAGGGAGCAAGGATTTGGATGTGCTACGCTCAACTTGGCCTGCCTTTTGCATGGTGAGTATCCCTGGAGCTCCTGGCTTTGTGGTTTTCTGAACCCTAACCCTAGGCATAAACCTAACCCTAGCCCCAAGCCTAAACCTAGACTGAGGCAGAAATCGGGCATTGGGCTGTGGTGAGTTCCGAGCAGAATGACAAAGAGGGAGCAAGGATGTGGATGTGCTACGCTCAACTTGGCCTGCCTTTTGCATGGTGAGTATCCCTGGAGCTCCTGGCTTTGTGGTTTTCTGAAGCCTAACCCTAGGCATAACCCTAGCCCTAGCCCTAAGCCTAACCCTAGACTGAGCCAGTAATCCGACATTGGGCTGTGGGGAGTTCCGAGCAGAATGACAAAGAGGGAGAGGGGATTTGGATGTGCCACGCTCAACTTGGCCTGCCTTTTGCATGGTGAGTATCCCTGGAGCTCCTGGCTTTGTGGTTTTCTGAACCCAAACCCTAGCCCTAAGCCTAACCCTAGACTGAGGCAGAAATCGGGCATTGGGCTGTGGTGAGTTCCGAGCAGAATGACGAAGAGGGAGCAAGGATTTGGATGTGCTACGCTCAACTTGGCCTGCCTTTTGCATGGTGCGTATCCCTGGAGCTCCTGGCTTTGTGGTTTTCTGAACCCTAACCTGAGGCATAACCCTAACCCTAGGCATAACCCTAACCCTAGCCCTAAGCCTAACCCTAGACTGAGGCAGAAATCGGGCATTGGGCTGTGGTGAGTTCCGAGCAGAATGACGAAGAGGGAGAGGGGATTTGGATGTGCTACGCTCAACTTGGCCTGCCTTTTGCATGGTGAGTATCCCTGGAGCTCCTGGCTTTGTGGTTTTGTGAACCCTAACCCTAGGCAGAACCCTAACCCTAGCCCCAAGCCTAACCCTAGACTGAGGCAGTAATCGGGCATTGGACTGTGGTGAGTTCCGAGCAGAATGACGAAGAGGGAGCAAGGATTTGAATGTGCTACGCTCAACTTGGCCTGCCTTTTGCATGGTGAGTATCCCTGGAGCTCCAGGCTTTGTGGTTTTCTGAAGCCTAACCCTAGGCATAAACCTAACCCTAGCCCCAAGCCTAACCCTTGACTGAGGCAGAAATCGGGCATTGGGCTGTGGTGAGTTCCGAGCAGAATGACGAAGAGGGAGCAAGGATTTGGATGTGCTACGCTCAACTTGGCCTGCCTTTTGCATGGTATCCCTGGAGCTCCTGGCTTTGTGGTTTTGTGAACCCTAACCCTAGGCATAACCCTAACCCTAGCCCTAAGCCTAACCCTAGACTGAGGCAGAAATCGGGCATTGGGCTGTGGTGAGTTCCGAGCAGAATGACGAAGAGGGAGCAAGGATTTGGATGTGCTACGCTCAACTTGGCCTGCCTTTTGCATGGTGAGTATCCCTGGAGCTCCTGGCTTTGTGGTTTTCTGAACCCTAACCCTAGGCAGAACCTTAACCCTAGGCATAACCCTAACCCTAGCCCTAAGCCTAACCCTAGACTGAGGCAGAAATCGGGCATTGGGCTGTGGTGAGTTCCGAGCAGAATGACGAAGAGGGACCAAGGATTTGGATGTGCTATGCTCAACTTGGCCTGCCTTTTGCATGGTGAGTATCCCTGGAGCTCCTGGCTTTGTGGTTTTGTGAACCCTAACCTGAGGCAGAACCCTAACCCTAGCCCTAAGCCTAAACCTAGACTTAGGCAGAAATCGGGCATTGGGCTGTGGTGAGTTCCGAGCAGAATGAAGAAGAGGGAGCAAGGATTTGGATGTGCTACGCTCAACTTGGCCTGCCTTTTGCATGGTGAGTATCCCTGGAGCTCCTGGCTTTGTGGTTTTGTGAACCCTAACCCTAGGCATAACCCTAACCCTAGCCCTAAGCCTAACCCTAGACTGAGGCAGAAATCGGGCATTGGGCTGTGGTGAGTTCCGAGCAGAATGACGAAGAGGGAGCAAGGATTTGGATGTGCTACGCTCAACTTGGCCTGCCTTTTGCATGGTGAGTATCCCTGGAGCTCCTGGCTTTGTGGTTTTGTGAACCCTAACCCTAGGCAGAACCCTAACCCTAGGCATAACCCTAACCCTAGCCCTAAGCCTAACCCTAGACTGAGGCAGAAATCGGGCATTGGGCTGTGGTGAGTTCCGAGCAGAATGACAAAGAGGGAGCAAGGATTTGGATGTACTACGCTCAACTCGGCCTGCCTTTTGCATGGTGAGTATCCCAGGAGCTCCTGGCTTTGTGGTTTTCTGAAGCCTAACCCTAGGCATAACCCTAACCCTAGCCCTAAGCCTAACCCTAGACGGAGGCAGAAATCGGGCATTGGGCTGTGGGGAGTTCCGAGCAGAATGAAGAAGAGGGAGCAAGGATTTGGATGTGCTACGCTCAACTCGGCCTGCCTTTTGCATGGGGAGTATCCCTGGAGCTCCTGGCTTTGTGGTTTTGTGAACCCTAACCCTAGGCATAACCCTGACCCTAGCCCAAAGCCTAACCCTAGACTGAGGCAGAAATCGGGCATTGGGCTGTGGGGAGTTCCGAGCAGAATGACGGAGCAAGGATTTGGATGTGCCACGCTCAACTTGGCCTGCCTTTTGCATGGTGAGTATCCCAGGAGCTCCTGGCTTTGTGGTTTTCTGAACCCAAACCCTAGCCCTAAGCCTAACCCTAGACTGAGGCAGAAATCGGGCATTGGGCTGTGGTGAGTTCCGAGCAGAATGACGAAGAGGGAGCAAGGATTTGGATGTGCTACGCTCAACTTGGCCTGCCTTTTGCATGGTGAGTATCCCTGGAGCTCCTGGCTTTGTGGTTTTGTGAACCCTAACCCTAGGCATAACCCTAACCCTAGGCATAACCCTAACCCTAGCCCTAAGCCTAACCCTAGACTGAGGCAGAAATCGGGCATTGGGCTGTGGTGAGTTCCGAGCAGAATGACAAAGAGGGAGCAAGGATTTGGATGTACTACGCTCAACTCGGCCTGCCTTTTGCATGGTGAGTATCCCAGGAGCTCCTGGCTTTGTGGTTTTCTGAAGCCTAACCCTAGGCATAACCCTAACCCTAGCCCAAAGCCTAACCCTAGACTGAGGCAGAAATCGGGCATTGGGCTGTGGGGAGTTCCGAGCAGAATGACGGAGCAAGGATTTGGATGTGCCACGCTCAACTTGGCCTGCCTTTTGCATGGTGAGTATCCCAGGAGCTCCTGGCTTTGTGGTTTTCTGAACCCAAACCCTAGCCCTAAGCCTAACCCTAGACTGAGGCAGAAATCGGGCATTGGGCTGTGGTGAGTTCCGAGCAGAATGACGAAGAGGGAGCAAGGATTTGGATGTGCTACGCTCAACTTGGCCTGCCTTTTGCATGGTGAGTATCCCTGGAGCTCCTGGCTTTGTGGTTTTCTGAACCCTAACCTGAGGCAGAACCCTAACCCTAGCCCAAAGCCTAACCCTAGACTGAGGCAGAAATCGGGCATTGGGCTGTGGGGAGTTCCGAGCAGAATGACGAAGAGGGAGCAAGGATTTGGATGTGCTACGCTCAACTTGGCCTGCCTTTTGCATGGTGAGTATCCCTGGAGCTCCTGGCTTTGTGGTTTTGTGAACCCTAACCCTAGGCATAACCCTAACCCTAGCCCTAAGCCTAACCCTAGACTGAGGCAGAAATCGGGCATTGGGCTGTGGTGAGTTCCGAGCAGAATGACGAAGAGGGAGCAAGGATTTGGATGTGCTATGCTCAACTTGGCCTGCCTTTTGCATGGTGAGTATCCCTGGAGCTCCTGGCTTTGTGGTTTTGTGAACCCTAACCTGAGGCAGAACCCTAACCCTAGCCCTAAGCCTAAACCTAGACTTAGGCAGAAATCGGGCATTGGGCTGTGGGGAGTTCCGAGCAGAATGAAGAAGAGGGAGCAAGGATTTGGATGTGCTACGCTCAACTTGGCCTGCCTTTTGCATGGTGAGTATCCCTGGAGCTCCTGGCTTTGTGGTTTTGTGAACCCTAACCTGAGGCAGAACCCTAACCCTAGCCCTAAGCCTAAACCTAGACTTAGGCAGAAATCGGGCATTGGGCTGTGGGGAGTTCCGAGCAGAATGAAGAAGAGGGAGCAAGGATTTGGATGTGCTACGCTCAACTTGGCCTGCCTTTTGCATGGTGAGTATCCCTGGAGCTCCTGGCTTTGTGGTTTTGTGAACCCTAACCCTAGGCATAACCCTAACCCTAGCCCTAAGCCTAACCCTAGACTGAGGCAGAAATCGGGCATTGGGCTGTGGTGAGTTCCGAGCAGAATGACAAAGAGGGAGCAAGGATTTGGATGTGCTACGCTCAACTTGGCCTGCCTTTTGCATGGTGAGTATCCCTGGAGCTCCTGGCTTTGTGGTTTTGTGAACCCTAACCCTAGGCATAACCCTAACCCTAGGCATAACCCTAACCCTAGCCCTAAGCCTAACCCTAGACTGAGGCAGAAATCGGGCATTGGGCTGTGGTGAGTTCCGAGCAGAATGACAAAGAGGGAGCAAGGATTTGGATGTACTACGCTCAACTCGGCCTGCCTTTTGCATGGTGAGTATCCCAGGAGCTCCTGGCTTTGTGGTTTTCTGAAGCCTAACCCTAGGCATAACCCTAACCCTAGCCCTAAGCCTAACCCTAGACGGAGGCAGAAATCGGGCATTGGGCTGTGGGGAGTTCCGAGCAGAATGACAAAGAGGGAGCAAGGATTTGGATGTGCTACGCTCAACTCGGCCTGCCTTTTGCATGGGGAGTATCCCTGGAGCTCCTGGCTTTGTGGTTTTGTGAACCCTAACCCTAGGCATAACCCTGACCCTAGCCCAAAGCCTAACCCTAGACTGAGGCAGAAATCGGGCATTGGGCTGTGGGGAGTTCCGAGCAGAATGACGGAGCAAGGATTTGGATGTGCCACGCTCAACTTGGCCTGCCTTTTGCATGGTGAGTATCCCAGGAGCTCCTGGCTTTGTGGTTTTCTGAACCCAAACCCTAGCCCTAAGCCTAACCCTAGACTGAGGCAGAAATCGGGCATTGGGCTGTGGTGAGTTCCGAGCAGAATGACGAAGAGGGAGCAAGGATTTGGATGTGCTACGCTCAACTTGGCCTGCCTTTTGCATGGTGAGTATCCCTGGAGCTCCTGGCTTTGTGGTTTTCTGAACCCTAACCTGAGGCAGAACCCTAACCCTAGCCCAAAGCCTAACCCTAGACTGAGGCAGAAATCGGGCATTGGGCTGTGGGGAGTTCCGAGCAGAATGACGAAGAGGGAGCAAGGATTTGGATGTGCTACGCTCAACTTGGCCTGCCTTTTGCATGGTGAGTATCCCTGGAGCTCCTGGCTTTGTGGTTTTGTGAACCCTAACCCTAGGCATAACCCTAACCCTAGCCCTAAGCCTAACCCTAGACTGAGGCAGAAATCGGGCATTGGGCTGTGGTGAGTTCCGAGCAGAATGACGAAGAGGGAGCAAGGATTTGGATGTGCTATGCTCAACTTGGCCTGCCTTTTGCATGGTATCCCTGGAGCTCCTGGCTTTGTGGTTTTCTGAACCCTAACCCTAGGCATAAACCTAACCCTAGCCCAAAGCCTAACCCTAGACTGAGGCAGAAATCGGGCATTGGGCTGTGGGGAGTTCCGAGCAGAATGAAGAAGAGGGAGCAAGGATTTGGATGTGCTACGCTCAACTTGGCCTGCCTTTTGCATGGTGAGTATCCCTGGAGCTCCTGGCTTTGTGGTTTTCTGAACCCTAACCCTAGGCAGAACCTTAACCCTAGGCATAACCCTAACCCTAGCCCTAAGCCTAACCCTAGACTGAGGCAGAAATCGGGCATTGGGCTGTGGTGAGTTCCGAGCAGAATGACGAAGAGGGAGCAAGGATTTGGATGTGCTATGCTCAACTTGGCCTGCCTTTTGCATGGTGAGTATCCCTGGAGCTCCTGGCTTTGTGGTTTTGTGAACCCTAACCTGAGGCAGAACCCTAACCCTAGCCCTAAGCCTAAACCTAGACTTAGGCAGAAATCGGGCATTGGGCTGTGGGGAGTTCCGAGCAGAATGAAGAAGAGGGAGCAAGGATTTGGATGTGCTACGCTCAACTTGGCCTGCCTTTTGCATGGTGAGTATCCCTGGAGCTCCTGGCTTTGTGGTTTTGTGAACCCTAACCTGAGGCAGAACCCTAACCCTAGCCCTAAGCCTAAACCTAGACTTAGGCAGAAATCGGGCATTGGGCTGTGGGGAGTTCCGAGCAGAATGAAGAAGAGGGAGCAAGGATTTGGATGTGCTACGCTCAACTTGGCCTGCCTTTTGCATGGTGAGTATCCCTGGAGCTCCTGGCTTTGTGGTTTTGTGAACCCTAACCCTAGGCATAACCCTAACCCTAGCCCTAAGCCTAACCCTAGACTGAGGCAGAAATCGGGCATTGGGCTGTGGTGAGTTCCGAGCAGAATGACGAAGAGGGAGCAAGGATTTGGATGTGCTACGCTCAACTTGGCCTGCCTTTTGCATGGTGAGTATCCCTGGAGCTCCTGGCTTTGTGGTTTTGTGAACCCTAACCCTAGGCATAACCCTAACCCTAGGCATAACCCTAACCCTAGCCCTAAGCCTAACCCTAGACTGAGGCAGAAATCGGGCATTGGGCTGTGGTGAGTTCCGAGCAGAATGACAAAGAGGGAGCAAGGATTTGGATGTACTACGCTCAACTCGGCCTGCCTTTTGCATGGTGAGTATCCCAGGAGCTCCTGGCTTTGTGGTTTTCTGAAGCCTAACCCTAGGCATAACCCTAACCCTAGCCCAAAGCCTAACCCTAGACTGAGGCAGAAATCGGGCATTGGGCTGTGGGGAGTTCCGAGCAGAATGACGGAGCAAGGATTTGGATGTGCCACGCTCAACTTGGCCTGCCTTTTGCATGGTGAGTATCCCAGGAGCTCCTGGCTTTGTGGTTTTCTGAACCCAAACCCTAGCCCTAAGCCTAACCCTAGACTGAGGCAGAAATCGGGCATTGGGCTGTGGTGAGTTCCGAGCAGAATACGAAGAGGGAGCAAGGATTTGGATGTGCTACGCTCAACTTGGCCTGCCTTTTGCATGGTGAGTATCCCTGGAGCTCCTGGCTTTGTGGTTTTCTGAACCCTAACCTGAGGCAGAACCCTAACCCTAGCCCAAAGCCTAACCCTAGACTGAGGCAGAAATCGGGCATTGGGCTGTGGGGAGTTCCGAGCAGAATGACGAAGAGGGAGCAAGGATTTGGATGTGCTACGCTCAACTTGGCCTGCCTTTTGCATGGTGAGTATCCCTGGAGCTCCTGGCTTTGTGGTTTTGTGAACCCTAACCCTAGGCATAACCCTAACCCTAGCCCTAAGCCTAACCCTAGACTGAGGCAGAAATCGGGCATTGGGCTGTGGTGAGTTCCGAGCAGAATGACGAAGAGGGAGCAAGGATTTGGATGTGCTATGCTCAACTTGGCCTGCCTTTTGCATGGTGAGTATCCCTGGAGCTCCTGGCTTTGTGGTTTTGTGAACCCTAACCTGAGGCAGAACCCTAACCCTAGCCCTAAGCCTAAACCTAGACTTAGGCAGAAATCGGGCATTGGGCTGTGGGGAGTTCCGAGCAGAATGAAGAAGAGGGAGCAAGGATTTGGATGTGCTACGCTCAACTTGGCCTGCCTTTTGCATGGTGAGTATCCCTGGAGCTCCTGGCTTTGTGGTTTTGTGAACCCTAACCTGAGGCAGAACCCTAACCCTAGCCCTAAGCCTAAACCTAGACTTAGGCAGAAATCGGGCATTGGGCTGTGGGGAGTTCCGAGCAGAATGAAGAAGAGGGAGCAAGGATTTGGATGTGCTACGCTCAACTTGGCCTGCCTTTTGCATGGTGAGTATCCCTGGAGCTCCTGGCTTTGTGGTTTTGTGAACCCTAACCTGAGGCAGAACCCTAACCCTAGCCCTAAGCCTAACCCTAGACTGAGGCAGAAATCGGGCATTGGGCTGTGGTGAGTTCCGAGCAGAATGACGAAGAGGGAGCAAGGATTTGGATGTGCTACGCTCAACTTGGCCTGCCTTTTGCATGGTGAGTATCCCTGGAGCTCCTGGCTTTGTGGTTTTGTGAACCCTAACCCTAGGCATAACCCTAACCCTAGGCATAACCCTAACCCTAGCCCTAAGCCTAACCCTAGACTGAGCCAATAATCGGGCATTGGGCTGTGGTGAGTTCCGAGCAGAATGACAAAGAGGGACCAAGGATTTGGATGTGCTACGCTCAACTTGGCCTGCCTTTTGCATGGGGAGTATCCCTGGAGCTCCTGGCTTTGTGGTTTTCTGAAGCCTAACCCTAGGCATAACCCTAACCCTAGCCCTAAGCCTAACCCTAGACGGAGGCAGAAATCGGGCATTGGGCTGTGGGGAGTTCCGAGCAGAATGAAGAAGAGGGAGCAAGGATTTGGATGTGCTACGCTCAACTCGGCCTGCCTTTTGCATGGGGAGTATCCCTGGAGCTCCTGGCTTTGTGGTTTTGTGAACCCTAACCCTAGGCATAACCCTGACCCTAGCCCAAAGCCTAACCCTAGACTGAGGCAGAAATCGGGCATTGGGCTGTGGGGAGTTCCGAGCAGAATGACGGAGCAAGGATTTGGATGTGCCACGCTCAACTTGGCCTGCCTTTTGCATGGTGAGTATCCCAGGAGCTCCTGGCTTTGTGGTTTTCTGAACCCAAACCCTAGCCCTAAGCCTAACCCTAGACTGAGGCAGAAATCGGGCATTGGGCTGTGGTGAGTTCCGAGCAGAATGACGAAGAGGGAGCAAGGATTTGGATGTGCTACGCTCAACTTGGCCTGCCTTTTGCATGGTGAGTATCCCTGGAGCTCCTGGCTTTGTGGTTTTCTGAACCCTAACCTGAGGCAGAACCCTAACCCTAGCCCAAAGCCTAACCCTAGACTGAGGCAGAAATCGGGCATTGGGCTGTGGGGAGTTCCGAGCAGAATGACGAAGAGGGAGCAAGGATTTGGATGTGCTACGCTCAACTTGGCCTGCCTTTTGCATGGTGAGTATCCCTGGAGCTCCTGGCTTTGTGGTTTTGTGAACCCTAACCCTAGGCATAACCCTAACCCTAGCCCTAAGCCTAACCCTAGACTGAGGCAGAAATCGGGCATTGGGCTGTGGTGAGTTCCGAGCAGAATGACGAAGAGGGAGCAAGGATTTGGATGTGCTATGCTCAACTTGGCCTGCCTTTTGCATGGTATCCCTGGAGCTCCTGGCTTTGTGGTTTTCTGAACCCTAACCCTAGGCATAAACCTAACCCTAGCCCAAAGCCTAACCCTAGACTGAGGCAGAAATCGGGCATTGGGCTGTGGGGAGTTCCGAGCAGAATGAAGAAGAGGGAGCAAGGATTTGGATGTGCTACGCTCAACTTGGCCTGCCTTTTGCATGGTGAGTATCCCTGGAGCTCCTGGCTTTGTGGTTTTGTGAACCCTAACCCTAGGCAGAACCCTAACCCTAGGCATAACCCTAACCCTAGCCCTAAGCCTAACCCTAGACTGAGGCAGAAATCGGGCATTGGGCTGTGGGGAGTTCCGAGCAGAATGAAGAAGAGGGAGCAAGGATTTGGATGTGCTACGCTCAACTCGGCCTGCCTTTTGCATGGGGAGTATCCCTGGAGCTCCTGGCTTTGTGGTTTTGTGAACCCTAACCTGAGGCATAACCCTAACCCTAGCCCCAAGCCTAACCCTAGACTGAGGCAGAAATCGGGCATTGGGCTGTGGGGAGTTCCGAGCAGAATGACGGAGCAAGGATTTGGATGTGCCACGCGCAACTTGGCCTGCCTTTTGCATGGTGAGTATCCCAGGAGCTCCTGGCTTTGTGGTTTTCTGAACCCAAACCCTAGCCCTAAGCCTAACCCTAGACTGAGGCAGAAATCGGGCATTGGGCTGTGGTGAGTTCCGAGCAGAATGACGAAGAGGGAGCAAGGATTTGGATGTGCTACGCTCAACTTGGCCTGCCTTTTGCATGGTGAGTATCCCTGGAGCTCCTGGCTTTGTGGTTTTCTGAACCCTAACCCTAGGCATAACCCTAACCCTAGCCCTAAGCCTAACCCTAGACTGAGGCAGAAATCGGGCATTGGGCTGTGGGGAGTTCCGAGCAGAATGAAGAAGAGGGAGCAAGGATTTGGATGTGCCACGCTCAACTTGGCCTGCCTTTTGCATGGTGAGTATCCCTGGAGCTCCTGGCTTTGTGGTTTTGTGAACCCTAACCCTAGGCATAACCCTAACCCTAGGCATAACCCTAACCCTAGCCCTAAGCCTAACCCTAGACTGAGGCAGAAATCGGGCATTGGGCTGTGGTGAGTTCCGAGCAGAATGACGAAGAGGGAGAGGGGATTTGGATGTGCTACGCTCAACTTGGCCTGCCTTTTGCATGGTGAGTATCCCTGGAGCTCCTGGCTTTGTGGTTTTGTGAACCCTAACCTGAGGCAGAACCCTAACCCTAGCCCTAAGCCTAACCCTAGACTTAGGCAGAAATCGGGCATTGGGCTGTGGTGAGTTCCGAGCAGAATGACGAAGAGGGAGCAAGGATTTGGATGTGCTACGCTCAACTTGGCCTGCCTTTTGCATGGTGAGTATCCCTGGAGATCCTGGCTTTGTGGTTTTCTGAAGCCTAACCCTAGGCATAACCCTAACCCTAGCCCTAAGCCTAACCCTAGACTGAGGCAGAAATCGGGCATTGGGCTGTGGTGAGTTCCGAGCAGAATGACGAAGAGGGAGCAAGGATTTGGATGTGCTACGCTCAACTTGGCCTGCCTTTTGCATGGTGAGTATCCCTGGAGCTCCTGGCTTTGTGGTTTTCTGAACCCTAACCCTAGCCCTAAGCCTACCCCTAGCCCTAAGCCTACCCCTAGACTGAGGCAGTAATCGGGCATTGGGCTGTGGTGAGTTCCGAGCAGAATGACAAAGAGGGAGCAAGGATTTGGATGTGCTACGCTCAACTTGGCCTGCCTTTTGCATGGTGAGTATCCCTGGAGCTCCTGGCTTTGTGGTTTTCTGAACCCTAACCCTAGGCATAAACCTAACCCTAGCCCAAAGCCTAAATCTAGACTGAGGCAGAAATCGGGCATTGGGCTGTGGTGAGTTCCGAGCAGAATGACAAAGAGGGAGCAAGGATTTGGATGTGCTACGCTCAACTTGGCCTGCCTTTTGCATGGTGAGTATCCCTGGAGCTCCTGGCTTTGTGGTTTTCTGAACCCTAACCCTAGCCCTAAGCCTACCCCCAGCCCTAAGCCTACCCCTAGACTGAGGCAGTAATCGGGCATTGGGCTGTGGTGAGTTCCGAGCAGAATGACAAAGAGGGAGCAAGGATTTGGATGTGCTACGCTCAACTTGGCCTGCCTTTTGCATGGTGAGTATCCCTGGAGCTCCTGGCTTTGTGGTTTTCTGAACCCTAACCCTAGGCATAAACCTACCCCTAGCCCCAAGCCTAAACCTAGACTGAGGCAGAAATCGGGCATTGGGCTGTGGTGAGTTCCGAGCAGAATGACAAAGAGGGAGCAAGGATTTGGATGTGCTACGCTCAACTTGGCCTGCCTTTTGCATGGTGAGTATCCCTGGAGCTCCTGGCTTTGTGGTTTTCTGAAGCCTAACCCTAGGCAGAACCCTAGCCCTAGCCCTAAGCCTAACCCTAGACTGAGCCAGTAATCGGACATTGGGCTGTGGGGAGTTCCGAGCAGAATGACAAAGAGGGAGAGGGGATTTGGATGTGCCACGCTCAACTTGGCCTGCCTTTTGCATGGTGAGTATCCCTGGAGCTCCTGGCTTTGTGGTTTTCTGAACCCAAACCCTAGCCCTAAGCCTAACCCTAGACTGAGGCAGAAATCGGGCATTGGGCTGTGGTGAGTTCCGAGCAGAATGACGAAGAGGGAGCAAGGATTTGGATGTGCTACGCTCAACTTGGCCTGCCTTTTGCATGGTGCGTATCCCTGGAGCTCCTGGCTTTGTGGTTTTCTGAACCCTAACCTGAGGCATAACCCTAACCCTAGGCATAACCCTAACCCTAGCCCTAAGCCTAACCCTAGACTGAGGCAGAAATCGGGCATTGGGCTGTGGTGAGTTCCGAGCAGAATGACGAAGAGGGAGAGGGGATTTGGATGTGCTACGCTCAACTTGGCCTGCCTTTTGCATGGTGAGTATCCCTGGAGCTCCTGGCTTTGTGGTTTTGTGAACCCTAACCCTAGGCAGAACCCTAACCCTAGCCCCAAGCCTAACCCTAGACTGAGGCAGTAATCGGGCATTGGACTGTGGTGAGTTCCGAGCAGAATGACGAAGAGGGAGCAAGGATTTGAATGTGCTACGCTCAACTTGGCCTGCCTTTTGCATGGTGAGTATCCCTGGAGCTCCAGGCTTTGTGGTTTTCTGAAGCCTAACCCTAGGCATAAACCTAACCCTAGCCCCAAGCCTAACCCTTGACTGAGGCAGAAATCGGGCATTGGGCTGTGGTGAGTTCCGAGCAGAATGACGAAGAGGGAGCAAGGATTTGGATGTGCTACGCTCAACTTGGCCTGCCTTTTGCATGGTATCCCTGGAGCTCCTGGCTTTGTGGTTTTCTGAACCCTAACCCTAGGCATAAACCTAACCCTAGCCCTAAGCCTAACCCTAGACTGAGGCAGAAATCGGGCATTGGGCTGTGGTGAGTTCCGAGCAGAATGACGAAGAGGGAGCAAGGATTTGGATGTGCTACGCTCAACTTGGCCTGCCTTTTGCATGGTGAGTATCCCTGGAGCTCCTGGCTTTGTGGTTTTCTGAACCCTAACCCTAGGCAGAACCTTAACCCTAGGCATAACCCTAACCCTAGCCCTAAGCCTAACCCTAGACTGAGGCAGAAATCGGGCATTGGGCTGTGGTGAGTTCCGAGCAGAATGACGAAGAGGGACCAAGGATTTGGATGTGCTATGCTCAACTTGGCCTGCCTTTTGCATGGTGAGTATCCCTGGAGCTCCTGGCTTTGTGGTTTTGTGAACCCTAACCTGAGGCAGAACCCTAACCCTAGCCCTAAGCCTAAACCTAGACTTAGGCAGAAATCGGGCATTGGGCTGTGGTGAGTTCCGAGCAGAATGAAGAAGAGGGAGCAAGGATTTGGATGTGCTACGCTCAACTTGGCCTGCCTTTTGCATGGTGAGTATCCCTGGAGCTCCTGGCTTTGTGGTTTTGTGAACCCTAACCCTAGGCATAACCCTAACCCTAGCCCTAAGCCTAACCCTAGACTGAGGCAGAAATCGGGCATTGGGCTGTGGTGAGTTCCGAGCAGAATGACGAAGAGGGAGCAAGGATTTGGATGTGCTACGCTCAACTTGGCCTGCCTTTTGCATGGTGAGTATCCCTGGAGCTCCTGGCTTTGTGGTTTTGTGAACCCTAACCCTAGGCAGAACCCTAACCCTAGGCATAACCCTAACCCTAGCCCTAAGCCTAACCCTAGACTGAGGCAGAAATCGGGCATTGGGCTGTGGTGAGTTCCGAGCAGAATGACAAAGAGGGAGCAAGGATTTGGATGTACTACGCTCAACTCGGCCTGCCTTTTGCATGGTGAGTATCCCAGGAGCTCCTGGCTTTGTGGTTTTCTGAAGCCTAACCCTAGGCATAACCCTAACCCTAGCCCTAAGCCTAACCCTAGACGGAGGCAGAAATCGGGCATTGGGCTGTGGGGAGTTCCGAGCAGAATGAAGAAGAGGGAGCAAGGATTTGGATGTGCTACGCTCAACTCGGCCTGCCTTTTGCATGGGGAGTATCCCTGGAGCTCCTGGCTTTGTGGTTTTGTGAACCCTAACCCTAGGCATAACCCTAACCCTAGCCCAAAGCCTAACCCTAGACTGAGGCAGAAATCGGGCATTGGGCTGTGGGGAGTTCCGAGCAGAATGACGGAGCAAGGATTTGGATGTGCCACGCTCAACTTGGCCTGCCTTTTGCATGGTGAGTATCCCAGGAGCTCCTGGCTTTGTGGTTTTCTGAACCCAAACCCTAGCCCTAAGCCTAACCCTAGACTGAGGCAGAAATCGGGCATTGGGCTGTGGTGAGTTCCGAGCAGAATGACGAAGAGGGAGCAAGGATTTGGATGTGCTACGCTCAACTTGGCCTGCCTTTTGCATGGTGAGTATCCCTGGAGCTCCTGGCTTTGTGGTTTTGTGAACCCTAACCCTAGGCATAACCCTAACCCTAGGCATAACCCTAACCCTAGCCCTAAGCCTAACCCTAGACTGAGGCAGAAATCGGGCATTGGGCTGTGGTGAGTTCCGAGCAGAATGACAAAGAGGGAGCAAGGATTTGGATGTACTACGCTCAACTCGGCCTGCCTTTTGCATGGTGAGTATCCCAGGAGCTCCTGGCTTTGTGGTTTTCTGAAGCCTAACCCTAGGCATAACCCTAACCCTAGCCCAAAGCCTAACCCTAGACTGAGGCAGAAATCGGGCATTGGGCTGTGGGGAGTTCCGAGCAGAATGACGGAGCAAGGATTTGGATGTGCCACGCTCAACTTGGCCTGCCTTTTGCATGGTGAGTATCCCAGGAGCTCCTGGCTTTGTGGTTTTCTGAACCCAAACCCTAGCCCTAAGCCTAACCCTAGACTTAGGCAGAAATCGGGCATTGGGCTGTGGGGAGTTCCGAGCAGAATGACGAAGAGGGAGCAAGGATTTGGATGTGCTACGCTCAACTTGGCCTGCCTTTTGCATGGTGAGTATCCCTGGAGATCCTGGCTTTGTGGTTTTCTGAAGCCTAACCCTAGGCATAACCCTAACCCTAGCCCTAAGCCTAACCCTAGACTGAGGCAGAAATCGGGCATTGGGCTGTGGTGAGTTCCGAGCAGAATGACGAAGAGGGAGCAAGGATTTGGATGTGCTACGCTCAACTTGGCCTGCCTTTTGCATGGTGAGTATCCCTGGAGCTCCTGGCTTTGTGGTTTTCTGAACCCTAACCCTAGCCCTAAGCCTACCCCTAGCCCTAAGCCTACCCCTAGACTGAGGCAGTAATCGGGCATTGGGCTGTGGTGAGTTCCGAGCAGAATGACAAAGAGGGAGCAAGGATTTGGATGTGCTACGCTCAACTTGGCCTGCCTTTTGCATGGTGAGTATCCCTGGAGCTCCTGGCTTTGTGGTTTTCTGAACCCTAACCCTAGGCATAAACCTAACCCTAGCCCTAAGCCTAAACCTAGACTGAGGCAGAAATCGGGCATTGGGCTGTGGTGAGTTCCGAGCAGAATGACAAAGAGGGAGCAAGGATTTGGATGTGCTACGCTCAACTTGGCCTGCCTTTTGCATGGTGAGTATCCCTGGAGCTCCTGGCTTTGTGGTTTTCTGAACCCTAACCCTAGCCCTAAGCCTACCCCCAGCCCTAAGCCTACCCCTAGACTGAGGCAGTAATCGGGCATTGGGCTGTGGTGAGTTCCGAGCAGAATGACAAAGAGGGAGCAAGGATTTGGATGTGCTACGCTCAACTTGGCCTGCCTTTTGCATGGTGAGTATCCCTGGAGCTCCTGGCTTTGTGGTTTTCTGAACCCTAACCCTAGGCATAAACCTAACCCTAGCCCCAAGCCTAAACCTAGACTGAGGCAGAAATCGGGCATTGGGCTGTGGTGAGTTCCGAGCAGAATGACAAAGAGGGAGCAAGGATTTGGATGTGCTACGCTCAACTTGGCCTGCCTTTTGCATGGTGAGTATCCCTGGAGCTCCTGGCTTTGTGGTTTTCTGAAGCCTAACCCTAGGCAGAACCCTAGCCCTAGCCCTAAGCCTAACCCTAGACTGAGCCAGTAATCGGACATTGGGCTGTGGGGAGTTCCGAGCAGAATGACAAAGAGGGAGAGGGGATTTGGATGTGCCACGCTCAACTTGGCCTGCCTTTTGCATGGTGAGTATCCCTGGAGCTCCTGGCTTTGTGGTTTTCTGAACCCAAACCCTAGCCCTAAGCCTAACCCTAGACTGAGGCAGAAATCGGGCATTGGGCTGTGGTGAGTTCCGAGCAGAATGACGAAGAGGGAGCAAGGATTTGGATGTGCTACGCTCAACTTGGCCTGCCTTTTGCATGGTGCGTATCCCTGGAGCTCCTGGCTTTGTGGTTTTCTGAACCCTAACCTGAGGCATAACCCTAACCCTAGGCATAACCCTAACCCTAGCCCTAAGCCTAACCCTAGACTGAGGCAGAAATCGGGCATTGGGCTGTGGTGAGTTCCGAGCAGAATGACGAAGAGGGAGAGGGGATTTGGATGTGCTACGCTCAACTTGGCCTGCCTTTTGCATGGTGAGTATCCCTGGAGCTCCTGGCTTTGTGGTTTTGTGAACCCTAACCCTAGGCAGAACCCTAACCGTAGCCCCAAGCCTAACCCTAGACTGAGGCAGTAATCGGGCATTGGACTGTGGTGAGTTCCGAGCAGAATGACGAAGAGGGAGCAAGGATTTGAATGTGCTACGCTCAACTTGGCCTGCCTTTTGCATGGTGAGTATCCCTGGAGCTCCAGGCTTTGTGGTTTTCTGAAGCCTAACCCTAGGCATAAACCTAACCCTAGCCCCAAGCCTAACCCTTGACTGAGGCAGAAATCGGGCATTGGGCTGTGGTGAGTTCCGAGCAGAATGACGAAGAGGGAGCAAGGATTTGGATGTGCTACGCTCAACTTGGCCTGCCTTTTGCATGGTATCCCTGGAGCTCCTGGCTTTGTGGTTTTCTGAACCCTAACCCTAGGCATAACCCTAACCCTAGCCCTAAGCCTAACCCTAGACTGAGGCAGAAATCGGGCATTGGGCTGTGGTGAGTTCCGAGCAGAATGACGAAGAGGGAGCAAGGATTTGGATGTGCTATGCTCAACTTGGCCTGCCTTTTGCATGGTGAGTATCCCTGGAGCTCCTGGCTTTGTGGTTTTCTGAACCCTAACCCTAGGCAGAACCTTAACCCTAGGCATAACCCTAACCCTAGCCCTAAGCCTAACCCTAGACTGAGGCAGAAATCGGGCATTGGGCTGTGGTGAGTTCCGAGCAGAATGACGAAGAGGGACCAAGGATTTGGATGTGCTATGCTCAACTTGGCCTGCCTTTTGCATGGTGAGTATCCCTGGAGCTCCTGGCTTTGTGGTTTTGTGAACCCTAACCTGAGGCAGAACCCTAACCCTAGCCCTAAGCCTAAACCTAGACTTAGGCAGAAATCGGGCATTGGGCTGTGGGGAGTTCCGAGCAGAATGAAGAAGAGGGAGCAAGGATTTGGATGTGCTACGCTCAACTTGGCCTGCCTTTTGCATGGTGAGTATCCCTGGAGCTCCTGGCTTTGTGGTTTTGTGAACCCTAACCCTAGGCATAACCCTAACCCTAGCCCTAAGCCTAACCCTAGACTGAGGCAGAAATCGGGCATTGGGCTGTGGTGAGTTCCGAGCAGAATGACGAAGAGGGAGCAAGGATTTGGATGTGCTACGCTCAACTTGGCCTGCCTTTTGCATGGTGAGTATCCCTGGAGCTCCTGGCTTTGTGGTTTTGTGAACCCTAACCCTAGGCAGAACCCTAACCCTAGGCATAACCCTAACCCTAGCCCTAAGCCTAACCCTAGACTGAGGCAGAAATCGGGCATTGGGCTGTGGTGAGTTCCGAGCAGAATGACAAAGAGGGAGCAAGGATTTGGATGTACTACGCTCAACTCGGCCTGCCTTTTGCATGGTGAGTATCCCAGGAGCTCCTGGCTTTGTGGTTTTCTGAAGCCTAACCCTAGGCATAACCCTAACCCTAGCCCTAAGCCTAACCCTAGACGGAGGCAGAAATCGGGCATTGGGCTGTGGGGAGTTCCGAGCAGAATGAAGAAGAGGGAGCAAGGATTTGGATGTGCTACGCTCAACTCGGCCTGCCTTTTGCATGGGGAGTATCCCTGGAGCTCCTGGCTTTGTGGTTTTGTGAACCCTAACCCTAGGCATAACCCTAACCCTAGCCCAAAGCCTAACCCTAGACTGAGGCAGAAATCGGGCATTGGGCTGTGGGGAGTTCCGAGCAGAATGACGGAGCAAGGATTTGGATGTGCCACGCTCAACTTGGCCTGCCTTTTGCATGGTGAGTATCCCAGGAGCTCCTGGCTTTGTGGTTTTCTGAACCCAAACCCTAGCCCTAAGCCTAACCCTAGACTGAGGCAGAAATCGGGCATTGGGCTGTGGTGAGTTCCGAGCAGAATGACGAAGAGGGAGCAAGGATTTGGATGTGCTACGCTCAACTTGGCCTGCCTTTTGCATGGTGAGTATCCCTGGAGCTCCTGGCTTTGTGGTTTTCTGAACCCTAACCTGAGGCAGAACCCTAACCCTAGCCCAAAGCCTAACCCTAGACTGAGGCAGAAATCGGGCATTGGGCTGTGGGGAGTTCCGAGCAGAATGACGAAGAGGGAGCAAGGATTTGGATGTGCTACGCTCAACTTGGCCTGCCTTTTGCATGGGGAGTATCCCTGGAGCTCCTGGCTTTGTGGTTTTGTGAACCCTAACCCTAGGCATAACCCTAACCCTAGCCCTAAGCCTAACCCTAGACTGAGGCAGAAATCGGGCATTGGGCTGTGGTGAGTTCCGAGCAGAATGACGAAGAGGGAGCAAGGATTTGGATGTGCTACGCTCAACTTGGCCTGCCTTTTGCATGGTATCCCTGGAGCTCCTGGCTTTGTGGTTTTGTGAACCCTAACCCTAGGCAGAACCCTAACCCTAGCCCTAAGCCTAACCCTAGACTGAGGCAGAAATCGGGCATTGGGCTGTGGGGAGTTCCGAGCAGAATGACGAAGAGGGAGAGGGGATTTGGATGTGCTACGCTCAACATGGCCTGCCTTTTGCATGGTGAGTATCCCTGGAGCTCCTGGCTTTGTGGTTTTGTGAACCCTAACCCTAGGCATAACCCTAACCCTAGCCCTAAGCCTAACCCTAGACTGAGGCAGAAATCGGGCATTGGGCTGTGCTGAGTTCCGAGCAGAATGACAAAGAGGGAGCAAGGATTTGGATGTGCTATGCTCAACTTGGCCTGCATTTTGCATGGTGAGTATCCCTGGAGCTCCTGGCTTTGTGGTTTTGTGAACCCTAACCCTAGGCATAACCCTAACCCTAGCCCTAAGCCTAACCCTAGACTGAGGCAGAAATCGGGCATTGGGCTGTGGGGAGTTCCGAGCAGAATGATGAAGAGGGAGAGGGGATTTGGATGTGCTACGCTCAACTTGGCCTGCCTTTTGCATGGTGAGTATCCCTGGAGCTCCTGGCTTTGTGGTTTTCTGAACCCTAACCCTAGGCATAACCCTAACCCTAGCCCTAAGCCTAACCCTAGACTGAGGCAGAAATCGGGCATTGGGCTGTGGTGAGTTCCGAGCAGAATGACGAAGAGGGAGCAAGGATTTGGATGTGCTACGCTCAACTTGGCCTGCCTTTTGCATGGTGAGTATCCCTGGAGCTCCTGGCTTTGTGGTTTTGTGAACCCTAACCTGAGGCAGAACCCTAACCCTAGCCCTAAGCCTAACCCTAGACTTAGGCAGAAATCGGGCATTGGGCTGTGGGGAGTTCCGAGCAGAATGACGAAGAGGGAGCAAGGATTTGGATGTGCTACGCTCAACTTGGCCTGCCTTTTGCATGGTGAGTATCCCTGGAGATCCTGGCTTTGTGGTTTTCTGAAGCCTAACCCTAGGCATAACCCTAACCCTAGCCCTAAGCCTAACCCTAGACTGAGGCAGAAATCGGGCATTGGGCTGTGGGGAGTTCCGAGCAGAATGAAGAAGAGGGAGCAAGGATTTGGATGTGCTACGCTCAACTTGGCCTGCCTTTTGCATGGTGAGTATCCCTGGAGCTCCTGGCTTTGTGGTTTTCTGAACCCTAACCCTAGCCCTAAGCCTACCCCTAGCCCTAAGCCTACCCCTAGACTGAGGCAGTAATCGGGCATTGGGCTGTGGTGAGTTCCGAGCAGAATGACGAAGAGGGAGCAAGGATTTGGATGTGCTACGCTCAACTTGGCCTGCCTTTTGCATGGTGAGTATCCCTGGAGCTCCTGGCTTTGTGGTTTTCTGAACCCTAACCCTAGGCATAAACCTAACCCTAGCCCAAAGCCTAAACCTAGACTGAGGCAGAAATCGGGCATTGGGCTGTGGTGAGTTCCGAGCAGAATGACAAAGAGGGAGCAAGGATTTGGATGTGCTACGCTCAACTTGGCCTGCCTTTTGCATGGTGAGTATCCCTGGAGCTCCTGGCTTTGTGGTTTTCTGAACCCTAACCCTAGCCCTAAGCCTACCCCCAGCCCTAAGCCTACCCCTAGACTGAGGCAGTAATCGGGCATTGGGCTGTGGTGAGTTCCGAGCAGAATGACAAAGAGGGAGCAAGGATTTGGATGTGCTACGCTCAACTTGGCCTGCCTTTTGCATGGTGAGTATCCCTGGAGCTCCTGGCTTTGTGGTTTTCTGAACCCTAACCCTAGGCATAAACCTAACCCTAGCCCAAAGCCTAAACCTAGACTGAGGCAGAAATCGGGCATTGGGCTGTGGTGAGTTCCGAGCAGAATGACAAAGAGGGAGCAAGGATTTGGATGTGCTACGCTCAACTTGGCCTGCCTTTTGCATGGTGAGTATCCCTGGAGCTCCTGGCTTTGTGGTTTTCTGAAGCCTAACCCTAGGCAGAACCCTAGCCCTAGCCCTAAGCCTAACCCTAGACTGAGCCAGTAATCGGACATTGGGCTGTGGGGAGTTCCGAGCAGAATGACAAAGAGGGAGAGGGGATTTGGATGTGCCACGCTCAACTTGGCCTGCCTTTTGCATGGTGAGTATCCCTGGAGCTCCTGGCTTTGTGGTTTTCTGAACCCAAACCCTAGCCCTAAGCCTAACCCTAGACTGAGGCAGAAATCGGGCATTGGGCTGTGGTGAGTTCCGAGCAGAATGACGAAGAGGGAGCAAGGATTTGGATGTGCTACGCTCAACTTGGCCTGCCTTTTGCATGGTGCGTATCCCTGGAGCTCCTGGCTTTGTGGTTTTCTGAACCCTAACCTGAGGCATAACCCTAACCCTAGGCATAACCCTAACCCTAGCCCTAAGCCTAACCCTAGACTGAGGCAGAAATCGGGCATTGGGCTGTGGTGAGTTCCGAGCAGAATGACGAAGAGGGAGAGGGGATTTGGATGTGCTACGCTCAACTTGGCCTGCCTTTTGCATGGTGAGTATCCCTGGAGCTCCTGGCTTTGTGGTTTTGTGAACCCTAACCCTAGGCATAACCCTAACCCTAGCCCTAAGCCTAACCCTAGACTGAGGCAGAAATCGGGCATTGGGCTGTGGTGAGTTCCGAGCAGAATGACGAAGAGGGAGCAAGGATTTGGATGTGCTACGCTCAACTTGGCCTGCCTTTTGCATGGTGCGTATCCCTGGAGCTCCTGGCTTTGTGGTTTTCTGAACCCTAACCTGAGGCATAACCCTAACCCTAGGCATAACCCTAACCCTAGCCCTAAGCCTAACCCTAGACTGAGGCAGAAATCGGGCATTGGGCTGTGGTGAGTTCCGAGCAGAATGACGAAGAGGGAGAGGGGATTTGGATGTGCTACGCTCAACTTGGCCTGCCTTTTGCATGGTGAGTATCCCTGGAGCTCCTGGCTTTGTGGTTTTGTGAACCCTAACCCTAGGCAGAACCCTAACCCTAGCCCCAAGCCTAACCCTAGACTGAGGCAGTAATCGGGCATTGGACTGTGGTGAGTTCCGAGCAGAATGACGAAGAGGGAGCAAGGATTTGAATGTGCTACGCTCAACTTGGCCTGCCTTTTGCATGGTGAGTATCCCTGGAGCTCCAGGCTTTGTGGTTTTCTGAAGCCTAACCCTAGGCATAAACCTAACCCTAGCCCCAAGCCTAACCCTTGACTGAGGCAGAAATCGGGCATTGGGCTGTGGTGAGTTCCGAGCAGAATGACGAAGAGGGAGCAAGGATTTGGATGTGCTACGCTCAACTTGGCCTGCCTTTTGCATGGTATCCCTGGAGCTCCTGGCTTTGTGGTTTTCTGAACCCTAACCCTAGGCATAAACCTAACCCTAGCCCTAAGCCTAACCCTAGACTGAGGCAGAAATCGGGCATTGGGCTGTGGTGAGTTCCGAGCAGAATGACGAAGAGGGAGCAAGGATTTGGATGTGCTACGCTCAACTTGGCCTGCCTTTTGCATGGTGAGTATCCCTGGAGCTCCTGGCTTTGTGGTTTTCTGAACCCTAACCCTAGGCAGAACCTTAACCCTAGGCATAACCCTAACCCTAGCCCTAAGCCTAACCCTAGACTGAGGCAGAAATCGGGCATTGGGCTGTGGTGAGTTCCGAGCAGAATGACGAAGAGGGACCAAGGATTTGGATGTGCTATGCTCAACTTGGCCTGCCTTTTGCATGGTGAGTATCCCTGGAGCTCCTGGCTTTGTGGTTTTGTGAACCCTAACCTGAGGCAGAACCCTAACCCTAGCCCTAAGCCTAAACCTAGACTTAGGCAGAAATCGGGCATTGGGCTGTGGTGAGTTCCGAGCAGAATGAAGAAGAGGGAGCAAGGATTTGGATGTGCTACGCTCAACTTGGCCTGCCTTTTGCATGGTGAGTATCCCTGGAGCTCCTGGCTTTGTGGTTTTGTGAACCCTAACCCTAGGCATAACCCTAACCCTAGCCCTAAGCCTAACCCTAGACTGAGGCAGAAATCGGGCATTGGGCTGTGGTGAGTTCCGAGCAGAATGACGAAGAGGGAGCAAGGATTTGGATGTGCTACGCTCAACTTGGCCTGCCTTTTGCATGGTGAGTATCCCTGGAGCTCCTGGCTTTGTGGTTTTGTGAACCCTAACCCTAGGCAGAACCCTAACCCTAGGCATAACCCTAACCCTAGCCCTAAGCCTAACCCTAGACTGAGGCAGAAATCGGGCATTGGGCTGTGGTGAGTTCCGAGCAGAATGACAAAGAGGGAGCAAGGATTTGGATGTACTACGCTCAACTCGGCCTGCCTTTTGCATGGTGAGTATCCCAGGAGCTCCTGGCTTTGTGGTTTTCTGAAGCCTAACCCTAGGCATAACCCTAACCCTAGCCCTAAGCCTAACCCTAGACGGAGGCAGAAATCGGGCATTGGGCTGTGGGGAGTTCCGAGCAGAATGAAGAAGAGGGAGCAAGGATTTGGATGTGCTACGCTCAACTCGGCCTGCCTTTTGCATGGGGAGTATCCCTGGAGCTCCTGGCTTTGTGGTTTTGTGAACCCTAACCCTAGGCATAACCCTGACCCTAGCCCAAAGCCTAACCCTAGACTGAGGCAGAAATCGGGCATTGGGCTGTGGGGAGTTCCGAGCAGAATGACGGAGCAAGGATTTGGATGTGCCACGCTCAACTTGGCCTGCCTTTTGCATGGTGAGTATCCCAGGAGCTCCTGGCTTTGTGGTTTTCTGAACCCAAACCCTAGCCCTAAGCCTAACCCTAGACTGAGGCAGAAATCGGGCATTGGGCTGTGGTGAGTTCCGAGCAGAATGACGAAGAGGGAGCAAGGATTTGGATGTGCTACGCTCAACTTGGCCTGCCTTTTGCATGGTGAGTATCCCTGGAGCTCCTGGCTTTGTGGTTTTGTGAACCCTAACCCTAGGCATAACCCTAACCCTAGGCATAACCCTAACCCTAGCCCTAAGCCTAACCCTAGACTGAGGCAGAAATCGGGCATTGGGCTGTGGTGAGTTCCGAGCAGAATGACAAAGAGGGAGCAAGGATTTGGATGTACTACGCTCAACTCGGCCTGCCTTTTGCATGGTGAGTATCCCAGGAGCTCCTGGCTTTGTGGTTTTCTGAAGCCTAACCCTAGGCATAACCCTAACCCTAGCCCAAAGCCTAACCCTAGACTGAGGCAGAAATCGGGCATTGGGCTGTGGGGAGTTCCGAGCAGAATGACGGAGCAAGGATTTGGATGTGCCACGCTCAACTTGGCCTGCCTTTTGCATGGTGAGTATCCCAGGAGCTCCTGGCTTTGTGGTTTTCTGAACCCAAACCCTAGCCCTAAGCCTAACCCTAGACTTAGGCAGAAATCGGGCATTGGGCTGTGGGGAGTTCCGAGCAGAATGACGAAGAGGGAGCAAGGATTTGGATGTGCTACGCTCAACTTGGCCTGCCTTTTGCATGGTGAGTATCCCTGGAGATCCTGGCTTTGTGGTTTTCTGAAGCCTAACCCTAGGCATAACCCTAACCCTAGCCCTAAGCCTAACCCTAGACTGAGGCAGAAATCGGGCATTGGGCTGTGGTGAGTTCCGAGCAGAATGACGAAGAGGGAGCAAGGATTTGGATGTGCTACGCTCAACTTGGCCTGCCTTTTGCATGGTGAGTATCCCTGGAGCTCCTGGCTTTGTGGTTTTCTGAACCCTAACCCTAGCCCTAAGCCTACCCCTAGCCCTAAGCCTACCCCTAGACTGAGGCAGTAATCGGGCATTGGGCTGTGGTGAGTTCCGAGCAGAATGACAAAGAGGGAGCAAGGATTTGGATGTGCTACGCTCAACTTGGCCTGCCTTTTGCATGGTGAGTATCCCTGGAGCTCCTGGCTTTGTGGTTTTCTGAACCCTAACCCTAGGCATAAACCTAACCCTAGCCCTAAGCCTAAACCTAGACTGAGGCAGAAATCGGGCATTGGGCTGTGGTGAGTTCCGAGCAGAATGACAAAGAGGGAGCAAGGATTTGGATGTGCTACGCTCAACTTGGCCTGCCTTTTGCATGGTGAGTATCCCTGGAGCTCCTGGCTTTGTGGTTTTCTGAACCCTAACCCTAGCCCTAAGCCTACCCCCAGCCCTAAGCCTACCCCTAGACTGAGGCAGTAATCGGGCATTGGGCTGTGGTGAGTTCCGAGCAGAATGACAAAGAGGGAGCAAGGATTTGGATGTGCTACGCTCAACTTGGCCTGCCTTTTGCATGGTGAGTATCCCTGGAGCTCCTGGCTTTGTGGTTTTCTGAACCCTAACCCTAGGCATAAACCTAACCCTAGCCCCAAGCCTAAACCTAGACTGAGGCAGAAATCGGGCATTGGGCTGTGGTGAGTTCCGAGCAGAATGACAAAGAGGGAGCAAGGATTTGGATGTGCTACGCTCAACTTGGCCTGCCTTTTGCATGGTGAGTATCCCTGGAGCTCCTGGCTTTGTGGTTTTCTGAAGCCTAACCCTAGGCAGAACCCTAGCCCTAGCCCTAAGCCTAACCCTAGACTGAGCCAGTAATCGGACATTGGGCTGTGGGGAGTTCCGAGCAGAATGACAAAGAGGGAGAGGGGATTTGGATGTGCCACGCTCAACTTGGCCTGCCTTTTGCATGGTGAGTATCCCTGGAGCTCCTGGCTTTGTGGTTTTCTGAACCCAAACCCTAGCCCTAAGCCTAACCCTAGACTGAGGCAGAAATCGGGCATTGGGCTGTGGTGAGTTCCGAGCAGAATGACGAAGAGGGAGCAAGGATTTGGATGTGCTACGCTCAACTTGGCCTGCCTTTTGCATGGTGCGTATCCCTGGAGCTCCTGGCTTTGTGGTTTTCTGAACCCTAACCTGAGGCATAACCCTAACCCTAGGCATAACCCTAACCCTAGCCCTAAGCCTAACCCTAGACTGAGGCAGAAATCGGGCATTGGGCTGTGGTGAGTTCCGAGCAGAATGACGAAGAGGGAGAGGGGATTTGGATGTGCTACGCTCAACTTGGCCTGCCTTTTGCATGGTGAGTATCCCTGGAGCTCCTGGCTTTGTGGTTTTGTGAACCCTAACCCTAGGCAGAACCCTAACCGTAGCCCCAAGCCTAACCCTAGACTGAGGCAGTAATCGGGCATTGGACTGTGGTGAGTTCCGAGCAGAATGACGAAGAGGGAGCAAGGATTTGAATGTGCTACGCTCAACTTGGCCTGCCTTTTGCATGGTGAGTATCCCTGGAGCTCCAGGCTTTGTGGTTTTGTGAAGCCTAACCCTAGGCATAAACCTAACCCTAGCCCCAAGCCTAACCCTTGACTGAGGCAGAAATCGGGCATTGGGCTGTGGTGAGTTCCGAGCAGAATGACGAAGAGGGAGCAAGGATTTGGATGTGCTACGCTCAACTTGGCCTGCCTTTTGCATGGTATCCCTGGAGCTCCTGGCTTTGTGGTTTTCTGAACCCTAACCCTAGGCATAACCCTAACCCTAGCCCTAAGCCTAACCCTAGACTGAGGCAGAAATCGGGCATTGGGCTGTGGTGAGTTCCGAGCAGAATGACGAAGAGGGAGCAAGGATTTGGATGTGCTACGCTCAACTTGGCCTGCCTTTTGCATGGTGAGTATCCCTGGAGCTCCTGGCTTTGTGGTTTTCTGAACCCTAACCCTAGGCAGAACCTTAACCCTAGGCATAACCCTAACCCTAGCCCTAAGCCTAACCCTAGACTGAGGCAGAAATCGGGCATTGGGCTGTGGTGAGTTCCGAGCAGAATGACGAAGAGGGACCAAGGATTTGGATGTGCTATGCTCAACTTGGCCTGCCTTTTGCATGGTGAGTATCCCTGGAGCTCCTGGCTTTGTGGTTTTGTGAACCCTAACCTGAGGCAGAACCCTAACCCTAGCCCTAAGCCTAAACCTAGACTTAGGCAGAAATCGGGCATTGGGCTGTGGGGAGTTCCGAGCAGAATGAAGAAGAGGGAGCAAGGATTTGGATGTGCTACGCTCAACTTGGCCTGCCTTTTGCATGGTGAGTATCCCTGGAGCTCCTGGCTTTGTGGTTTTGTGAACCCTAACCCTAGGCATAACCCTAACCCTAGCCCTAAGCCTAACCCTAGACTGAGGCAGAAATCGGGCATTGGGCTGTGGTGAGTTCCGAGCAGAATGACGAAGAGGGAGCAAGGATTTGGATGTGCTACGCTCAACTTGGCCTGCCTTTTGCATGGTGAGTATCCCTGGAGCTCCTGGCTTTGTGGTTTTGTGAACCCTAACCCTAGGCAGAACCCTAACCCTAGGCATAACCCTAACCCTAGCCCTAAGCCTAACCCTAGACTGAGGCAGAAATCGGGCATTGGGCTGTGGTGAGTTCCGAGCAGAATGACAAAGAGGGAGCAAGGATTTGGATGTACTACGCTCAACTCGGCCTGCCTTTTGCATGGTGAGTATCCCAGGAGCTCCTGGCTTTGTGGTTTTCTGAAGCCTAACCCTAGGCATAACCCTAACCCTAGCCCTAAGCCTAACCCTAGACGGAGGCAGAAATCGGGCATTGGGCTGTGGGGAGTTCCGAGCAGAATGAAGAAGAGGGAGCAAGGATTTGGATGTGCTACGCTCAACTCGGCCTGCCTTTTGCATGGGGAGTATCCCTGGAGCTCCTGGCTTTGTGGTTTTGTGAACCCTAACCCTAGGCATAACCCTAACCCTAGCCCAAAGCCTAACCCTAGACTGAGGCAGAAATCGGGCATTGGGCTGTGGGGAGTTCCGAGCAGAATGACGGAGCAAGGATTTGGATGTGCCACGCTCAACTTGGCCTGCCTTTTGCATGGTGAGTATCCCAGGAGCTCCTGGCTTTGTGGTTTTCTGAACCCAAACCCTAGCCCTAAGCCTAACCCTAGACTGAGGCAGAAATCGGGCATTGGGCTGTGGTGAGTTCCGAGCAGAATGACGAAGAGGGAGCAAGGATTTGGATGTGCTACGCTCAACTTGGCCTGCCTTTTGCATGGTGAGTATCCCTGGAGCTCCTGGCTTTGTGGTTTTCTGAACCCTAACCTGAGGCAGAACCCTAACCCTAGCCCAAAGCCTAACCCTAGACTGAGGCAGAAATCGGGCATTGGGCTGTGGGGAGTTCCGAGCAGAATGACGAAGAGGGAGCAAGGATTTGGATGTGCTACGCTCAACTTGGCCTGCCTTTTGCATGGGGAGTATCCCTGGAGCTCCTGGCTTTGTGGTTTTGTGAACCCTAACCCTAGGCATAACCCTAACCCTAGCCCTAAGCCTAACCCTAGACTGAGGCAGAAATCGGGCATTGGGCTGTGGTGAGTTCCGAGCAGAATGACGAAGAGGGAGCAAGGATTTGGATGTGCTACGCTCAACTTGGCCTGCCTTTTGCATGGTATCCCTGGAGCTCCTGGCTTTGTGGTTTTGTGAACCCTAACCCTAGGCAGAACCCTAACCCTAGCCCTAAGCCTAACCCTAGACTGAGGCAGAAATCGGGCATTGGGCTGTGGGGAGTTCCGAGCAGAATGACGAAGAGGGAGAGGGGATTTGGATGTGCTACGCTCAACATGGCCTGCCTTTTGCATGGTGAGTATCCCTGGAGCTCCTGGCTTTGTGGTTTTGTGAACCCTAACCCTAGGCATAACCCTAACCCTAGCCCTAAGCCTAACCCTAGACTGAGGCAGAAATCGGGCATTGGGCTGTGCTGAGTTCCGAGCAGAATGACAAAGAGGGAGCAAGGATTTGGATGTGCTATGCTCAACTTGGCCTGCATTTTGCATGGTGAGTATCCCTGGAGCTCCTGGCTTTGTGGTTTTGTGAACCCTAACCCTAGGCATAACCCTAACCCTAGCCCTAAGCCTAACCCTAGACTGAGGCAGAAATCGGGCATTGGGCTGTGGGGAGTTCCGAGCAGAATGATGAAGAGGGAGAGGGGATTTGGATGTGCTACGCTCAACTTGGCCTGCCTTTTGCATGGTGAGTATCCCTGGAGCTCCTGGCTTTGTGGTTTTCTGAACCCTAACCCTAGGCATAACCCTAACCCTAGCCCTAAGCCTAACCCTAGACTGAGGCAGAAATCGGGCATTGGGCTGTGGTGAGTTCCGAGCAGAATGACGAAGAGGGAGCAAGGATTTGGATGTGCTACGCTCAACTTGGCCTGCCTTTTGCATGGTGAGTATCCCTGGAGCTCCTGGCTTTGTGGTTTTGTGAACCCTAACCTGAGGCAGAACCCTAACCCTAGCCCTAAGCCTAACCCTAGACTTAGGCAGAAATCGGGCATTGGGCTGTGGGGAGTTCCGAGCAGAATGACGAAGAGGGAGCAAGGATTTGGATGTGCTACGCTCAACTTGGCCTGCCTTTTGCATGGTGAGTATCCCTGGAGATCCTGGCTTTGTGGTTTTCTGAAGCCTAACCCTAGGCATAACCCTAACCCTAGCCCTAAGCCTAACCCTAGACTGAGGCAGAAATCGGGCATTGGGCTGTGGGGAGTTCCGAGCAGAATGAAGAAGAGGGAGCAAGGATTTGGATGTGCTACGCTCAACTTGGCCTGCCTTTTGCATGGTGAGTATCCCTGGAGCTCCTGGCTTTGTGGTTTTCTGAACCCTAACCCTAGCCCTAAGCCTACCCCTAGCCCTAAGCCTACCCCTAGACTGAGGCAGTAATCGGGCATTGGGCTGTGGTGAGTTCCGAGCAGAATGACGAAGAGGGAGCAAGGATTTGGATGTGCTACGCTCAACTTGGCCTGCCTTTTGCATGGTGAGTATCCCTGGAGCTCCTGGCTTTGTGGTTTTCTGAACCCTAACCCTAGGCATAAACCTAACCCTAGCCCAAAGCCTAAACCTAGACTGAGGCAGAAATCGGGCATTGGGCTGTGGTGAGTTCCGAGCAGAATGACAAAGAGGGAGCAAGGATTTGGATGTGCTACGCTCAACTTGGCCTGCCTTTTGCATGGTGAGTATCCCTGGAGCTCCTGGCTTTGTGGTTTTCTGAACCCTAACCCTAGCCCTAAGCCTACCCCCAGCCCTAAGCCTACCCCTAGACTGAGGCAGTAATCGGGCATTGGGCTGTGGTGAGTTCCGAGCAGAATGACAAAGAGGGAGCAAGGATTTGGATGTGCTACGCTCAACTTGGCCTGCCTTTTGCATGGTGAGTATCCCTGGAGCTCCTGGCTTTGTGGTTTTCTGAACCCTAACCCTAGGCATAAACCTAACCCTAGCCCAAAGCCTAAACCTAGACTGAGGCAGAAATCGGGCATTGGGCTGTGGTGAGTTCCGAGCAGAATGACAAAGAGGGAGCAAGGATTTGGATGTGCTACGCTCAACTTGGCCTGCCTTTTGCATGGTGAGTATCCCTGGAGCTCCTGGCTTTGTGGTTTTCTGAAGCCTAACCCTAGGCAGAACCCTAGCCCTAGCCCTAAGCCTAACCCTAGACTGAGCCAGTAATCGGACATTGGGCTGTGGGGAGTTCCGAGCAGAATGACAAAGAGGGAGAGGGGATTTGGATGTGCCACGCTCAACTTGGCCTGCCTTTTGCATGGTGAGTATCCCTGGAGCTCCTGGCTTTGTGGTTTTCTGAACCCAAACCCTAGCCCTAAGCCTAACCCTAGACTGAGGCAGAAATCGGGCATTGGGCTGTGGTGAGTTCCGAGCAGAATGACGAAGAGGGAGCAAGGATTTGGATGTGCTACGCTCAACTTGGCCTGCCTTTTGCATGGTGCGTATCCCTGGAGCTCCTGGCTTTGTGGTTTTCTGAACCCTAACCTGAGGCATAACCCTAACCCTAGGCATAACCCTAACCCTAGCCCTAAGCCTAACCCTAGACTGAGGCAGAAATCGGGCATTGGGCTGTGGTGAGTTCCGAGCAGAATGACGAAGAGGGAGAGGGGATTTGGATGTGCTACGCTCAACTTGGCCTGCCTTTTGCATGGTGAGTATCCCTGGAGCTCCTGGCTTTGTGGTTTTGTGAACCCTAACCCTAGGCAGAACCCTAACCGTAGCCCCAAGCCTAACCCTAGACTGAGGCAGTAATCGGGCATTGGACTGTGGTGAGTTCCGAGCAGAATGACGAAGAGGGAGCAAGGATTTGAATGTGCTACGCTCAACTTGGCCTGCCTTTTGCATGGTGAGTATCCCTGGAGCTCCAGGCTTTGTGGTTTTGTGAAGCCTAACCCTAGGCATAAACCTAACCCTAGCCCCAAGCCTAACCCTTGACTGAGGCAGAAATCGGGCATTGGGCTGTGGTGAGTTCCGAGCAGAATGACGAAGAGGGAGCAAGGATTTGGATGTGCTACGCTCAACTTGGCCTGCCTTTTGCATGGTATCCCTGGAGCTCCTGGCTTTGTGGTTTTCTGAACCCTAACCCTAGGCATAAACCTAACCCTAGCCCTAAGCCTAACCCTAGACTGAGGCAGAAATCGGGCATTGGGCTGTGGTGAGTTCCGAGCAGAATGACGAAGAGGGAGCAAGGATTTGGATGTGCTACGCTCAACTTGGCCTGCCTTTTGCATGGTGAGTATCCCTGGAGCTCCTGGCTTTGTGGTTTTGTGAAGCCTAACCCTAGGCATAACCCTAACCCTAGCCCTAAGCCTAACCCTAGACTGAGGCAGAAATCGGGCATTGGGCTGTGGTGAGTTCCGAGCAGAATGACGAAGAGGGAGCAAGGATTTGGATGTGCTACGCTCAACTTGGCCTGCCTTTTGCATGGTGAGTATCCCTGGAGCTCCTGGCTTTGTGGTTTTGTGAACCCTAACCCTAGGCAGAACCCTAACCCTAGCCCTAAGCCTAAACCTAGACTTAGGCAGAAATCGGGCATTGGGCTGTGGGGAGTTCCGAGCAGAATGAAGAAGAGGGAGCAAGGATTTGGATGTGCTACGCTCAACTTGGCCTGCCTTTTGCATGGTGAGTATCCCTGGAGCTCCTGGCTTTGTGGTTTTGTGAACCCTAACCCTAGGCATAACCCTAACCCTAGCCCTAAGCCTAACCCTAGACTGAGGCAGAAATCGGGCATTGGGCTGTGGTGAGTTCCGAGCAGAATGACGAAGAGGGAGCAAGGATTTGGATGTGCTACGCTCAACTTGGCCTGCCTTTTGCATGGTGAGTATCCCTGGAGCTCCTGGCTTTGTGGTTTTGTGAACCCTAACCCTAGGCAGAACCCTAACCCTAGGCATAACCCTAACCCTAGCCCTAAGCCTAACCCTAGACTGAGGCAGAAATCGGGCATTGGGCTGTGGTGAGTTCCGAGCAGAATGACAAAGAGGGAGCAAGGATTTGGATGTACTACGCTCAACTCGGCCTGCCTTTTGCATGGTGAGTATCCCAGGAGCTCCTGGCTTTGTGGTTTTCTGAAGCCTAACCCTAGGCATAACCCTAACCCTAGCCCTAAGCCTAACCCTAGACGGAGGCAGAAATCGGGCATTGGGCTGTGGGGAGTTCCGAGCAGAATGAAGAAGAGGGAGCAAGGATTTGGATGTGCTACGCTCAACTCGGCCTGCCTTTTGCATGGGGAGTATCCCTGGAGCTCCTGGCTTTGTGGTTTTGTGAACCCTAACCCTAGGCATAACCCTGACCCTAGCCCAAAGCCTAACCCTAGACTGAGGCAGAAATCGGGCATTGGGCTGTGGGGAGTTCCGAGCAGAATGACGGAGCAAGGATTTGGATGTGCCACGCTCAACTTGGCCTGCCTTTTGCATGGTGAGTATCCCAGGAGCTCCTGGCTTTGTGGTTTTCTGAACCCAAACCCTAGCCCTAAGCCTAACCCTAGACTGAGGCAGAAATCGGGCATTGGGCTGTGGTGAGTTCCGAGCAGAATGACGAAGAGGGAGCAAGGATTTGGATGTGCTACGCTCAACTTGGCCTGCCTTTTGCATGGGGAGTATCCCTGGAGCTCCTGGCTTTGTGGTTTTCTGAACCCTAACCTGAGGCAGAACCCTAACCCTAGCCCAAAGCCTAACCCTAGACTGAGGCAGAAATCGGGCATTGGGCTGTGGGGAGTTCCGAGCAGAATGACGAAGAGGGAGCAAGGATTTGGATGTGCTACGCTCAACTTGGCCTGCCTTTTGCATGGGGAGTATCCCTGGAGCTCCTGGCTTTGTGGTTTTGTGAACCCTAACCCTAGGCATAACCCTAACCCTAGCCCTAAGCCTAACCCTAGACTGAGGCAGAAATCGGGCATTGGGCTGTGGTGAGTTCCGAGCAGAATGACGAAGAGGGAGCAAGGATTTGGATGTGCTACGCTCAACTTGGCCTGCCTTTTGCATGGTATCCCTGGAGCTCCTGGCTTTGTGGTTTTGTGAACCCTAACCCTAGGCAGAACCCTAACCCTAGCCCTAAGCCTAACCCTAGACTGAGGCAGAAATCGGGCATTGGGCTGTGGGGAGTTCCGAGCAGAATGACGAAGAGGGAGAGGGGATTTGGATGTGCTACGCTCAACATGGCCTGCCTTTTGCATGGTGAGTATCCCTGGAGCTCCTGGCTTTGTGGTTTTGTGAACCCTAACCCTAGGCATAACCCTAACCCTAGCCCTAAGCCTAACCCTAGACTGAGGCAGAAATCGGGCATTGGGCTGTGCTGAGTTCCGAGCAGAATGACAAAGAGGGAGCAAGGATTTGGATGTGCTATGCTCAACTTGGCCTGCATTTTGCATGGTGAGTATCCCTGGAGCTCCTGGCTTTGTGGTTTTGTGAACCCTAACCCTAGGCATAACCCTAACCCTAGCCCTAAGCCTAACCCTAGACTGAGGCAGAAATCGGGCATTGGGCTGTGGGGAGTTCCGAGCAGAATGATGAAGAGGGAGAGGGGATTTGGATGTGCTACGCTCAACTTGGCCTGCCTTTTGCATGGTGAGTATCCCTGGAGCTCCTGGCTTTGTGGTTTTCTGAACCCTAACCCTAGGCATAACCCTAACCCTAGCCCTAAGCCTAACCCTAGACTGAGGCAGAAATCGGGCATTGGGCTGTGGTGAGTTCCGAGCAGAATGACGAAGAGGGAGCAAGGATTTGGATGTGCTACGCTCAACTTGGCCTGCCTTTTGCATGGTGAGTATCCCTGGAGCTCCTGGCTTTGTGGTTTTGTGAACCCTAACCTGAGGCAGAACCCTAACCCTAGCCCTAAGCCTAACCCTAGACTTAGGCAGAAATCGGGCATTGGGCTGTGGGGAGTTCCGAGCAGAATGACGAAGAGGGAGCAAGGATTTGGATGTGCTACGCTCAACTTGGCCTGCCTTTTGCATGGTGAGTATCCCTGGAGATCCTGGCTTTGTGGTTTTCTGAAGCCTAACCCTAGGCATAACCCTAACCCTAGCCCTAAGCCTAACCCTAGACTGAGGCAGAAATCGGGCATTGGGCTGTGGGGAGTTCCGAGCAGAATGAAGAAGAGGGAGCAAGGATTTGGATGTGCTACGCTCAACTTGGCCTGCCTTTTGCATGGTGAGTATCCCTGGAGCTCCTGGCTTTGTGGTTTTCTGAACCCTAACCCTAGCCCTAAGCCTACCCCTAGCCCTAAGCCTACCCCTAGACTGAGGCAGTAATCGGGCATTGGGCTGTGGTGAGTTCCGAGCAGAATGACGAAGAGGGAGCAAGGATTTGGATGTGCTACGCTCAACTTGGCCTGCCTTTTGCATGGTGAGTATCCCTGGAGCTCCTGGCTTTGTGGTTTTCTGAACCCTAACCCTAGGCATAAACCTAACCCTAGCCCAAAGCCTAAACCTAGACTGAGGCAGAAATCGGGCATTGGGCTGTGGTGAGTTCCGAGCAGAATGACAAAGAGGGAGCAAGGATTTGGATGTGCTACGCTCAACTTGGCCTGCCTTTTGCATGGTGAGTATCCCTGGAGCTCCTGGCTTTGTGGTTTTCTGAACCCTAACCCTAGCCCTAAGCCTACCCCCAGCCCTAAGCCTACCCCTAGACTGAGGCAGTAATCGGGCATTGGGCTGTGGTGAGTTCCGAGCAGAATGACAAAGAGGGAGCAAGGATTTGGATGTGCTACGCTCAACTTGGCCTGCCTTTTGCATGGTGAGTATCCCTGGAGCTCCTGGCTTTGTGGTTTTCTGAACCCTAACCCTAGGCATAAACCTAACCCTAGCCGAAAGCCTAAACCTAGACTGAGGCAGAAATCGGGCATTGGGCTGTGGTGAGTTCCGAGCAGAATGACAAAGAGGGAGCAAGGATTTGGATGTGCTACGCTCAACTTGGCCTGCCTTTTGCATGGTGAGTATCCCTGGAGCTCCTGGCTTTGTGGTTTTCTGAAGCCTAACCCTAGGCAGAACCCTAGCCCTAGCCCTAAGCCTAACCCTAGACTGAGCCAGTAATCGGACATTGGGCTGTGGGGAGTTCCGAGCAGAATGACAAAGAGGGAGAGGGGATTTGGATGTGCCACGCTCAACTTGGCCTGCCTTTTGCATGGTGAGTATCCCTGGAGCTCCTGGCTTTGTGGTTTTCTGAACCCAAACCCTAGCCCTAAGCCTAACCCTAGACTGAGGCAGAAATCGGGCATTGGGCTGTGGTGAGTTCCGAGCAGAATGACGAAGAGGGAGCAAGGATTTGGATGTGCTACGCTCAACTTGGCCTGCCTTTTGCATGGTGCGTATCCCTGGAGCTCCTGGCTTTGTGGTTTTCTGAACCCTAACCTGAGGCATAACCCTAACCCTAGGCATAACCCTAACCCTAGCCCTAAGCCTAACCCTAGACTGAGGCAGAAATCGGGCATTGGGCTGTGGTGAGTTCCGAGCAGAATGACGAAGAGGGAGAGGGGATTTGGATGTGCTACGCTCAACTTGGCCTGCCTTTTGCATGGTGAGTATCCCTGGAGCTCCTGGCTTTGTGGTTTTGTGAACCCTAACCCTAGGCAGAACCCTAACCGTAGCCCCAAGCCTAACCCTAGACTGAGGCAGTAATCGGGCATTGGACTGTGGTGAGTTCCGAGCAGAATGACGAAGAGGGAGCAAGGATTTGAATGTGCTACGCTCAACTTGGCCTGCCTTTTGCATGGTGAGTATCCCTGGAGCTCCAGGCTTTGTGGTTTTGTGAAGCCTAACCCTAGGCATAAACCTAACCCTAGCCCCAAGCCTAACCCTTGACTGAGGCAGAAATCGGGCATTGGGCTGTGGTGAGTTCCGAGCAGAATGACGAAGAGGGAGCAAGGATTTGGATGTGCTACGCTCAACTTGGCCTGCCTTTTGCATGGTATCCCTGGAGCTCCTGGCTTTGTGGTTTTCTGAACCCTAACCCTAGGCATAAACCTAACCCTAGCCCTAAGCCTAACCCTAGACTGAGGCAGAAATCGGGCATTGGGCTGTGGTGAGTTCCGAGCAGAATGACGAAGAGGGAGCAAGGATTTGGATGTGCTACGCTCAACTTGGCCTGCCTTTTGCATGGTGAGTATCCCTGGAGCTCCTGGCTTTGTGGTTTTGTGAAGCCTAACCCTAGGCATAACCCTAACCCCAGCCCTAAGCCTAACCCTAGACTGAGGCAGAAATCGGGCATTGGGCTGTGGTGAGTTCCGAGCAGAATGACGAAGAGGGAGCAAGGATTTGGATGTGCTACGCTCAACTTGGCCTGCCTTTTGCATGGTGAGTATCCCTGGAGCTCCTGGCTTTGTGGTTTTGTGAACCCTAACCCTAGGCAGAACCCTAACCCTAGGCATAACCCTAACCCTAGCCCTAAGCCTAACCCTAGACTGAGGCAGAAATCGGGCATTGGGCTGTGGTGAGTTCCGAGCAGAATGACAAAGAGGGAGCAAGGATTTGGATGTACTACGCTCAACTCGGCCTGCCTTTTGCATGGTGAGTATCCCAGGAGCTCCTGGCTTTGTGGTTTTCTGAAGCCTAACCCTAGGCATAACCCTAACCCTAGCCCTAAGCCTAACCCTAGACGGAGGCAGAAATCGGGCATTGGGCTGTGGGGAGTTCCGAGCAGAATGAAGAAGAGGGAGCAAGGATTTGGATGTGCTACGCTCAACTCGGCCTGCCTTTTGCATGGGGAGTATCCCTGGAGCTCCTGGCTTTGTGGTTTTGTGAACCCTAACCCTAGGCATAACCCTGACCCTAGCCCAAAGCCTAACCCTAGACTGAGGCAGAAATCGGGCATTGGGCTGTGGGGAGTTCCGAGCAGAATGACGGAGCAAGGATTTGGATGTGCCACGCTCAACTTGGCCTGCCTTTTGCATGGTGAGTATCCCAGGAGCTCCTGGCTTTGTGGTTTTCTGAACCCAAACCCTAGCCCTAAGCCTAACCCTAGACTGAGGCAGAAATCGGGCATTGGGCTGTGGTGAGTTCCGAGCAGAATGACGAAGAGGGAGCAAGGATTTGGATGTGCTACGCTCAACTTGGCCTGCCTTTTGCATGGGGAGTATCCCTGGAGCTCCTGGCTTTGTGGTTTTCTGAACCCTAACCTGAGGCAGAACCCTAACCCTAGCCCAAAGCCTAACCCTAGACTGAGGCAGAAATCGGGCATTGGGCTGTGGTGAGTTCCGAGCAGAATGACGAAGAGGGAGAGGGGATTTGGATGTGCTACGCTCAACTTGGCCTGCCTTTTGCATGGTGAGTATCCCTGGAGCTCCTGGCTTTGTGGTTTTCTGAACCCTAACCTGAGGCATAACCCTAACCCTAGGCATAACCCTAACCCTAGCCCTAAGCCTAACCCTAGACTGAGGCAGAAATCGGGCATTGGGCTGTGCTGAGTTCCGAGCAGAATGACAAAGAGGGAGCAAGGATTTGGATGTGCTATGCTCAACTTGGCCTGCATTTTGCATGGTGAGTATCCCTGGAGCTCCTGGCTTTGTGGTTTTGTGAACCCTAACCCTAGGCATAACCCTAACCCTAGCCCTAAGCCTAACCCTAGACTGAGGCAGAAATCGGGCATTGGGCTGTGGGGAGTTCCGAGCAGAATGATGAAGAGGGAGAGGGGATTTGGATGTGCTACGCTCAACTTGGCCTGCCTTTTGCATGGTGAGTATCCCTGGAGCTCCTGGCTTTGTGGTTTTCTGAACCCTAACCCTAGGCATAACCCTAACCCTAGCCCTAAGCCTAACCCTAGACTGAGGCAGAAATCGGGCATTGGGCTGTGGGGAGTTCCGAGAAGAATGACGAAGAGGGAGCAAGGATTTGGATGTGCCACGCTCAACTTGGCCTGCCTTTTGCATGGTGAGTATCCCTGGAGCTCCTGGCTTTGTGGTTTTGTGAACCCTAACCCTAGGCATAACCCTAACCCTAGGCATAACCCTAACCCTAGCCCTAAGCCTAACCCTAGACTGAGGCAGAAATCGGGCATTGGGCTGTGGTGAGTTCCGAGCAGAATGACGAAGAGGGAGAGGGGATTTGGATGTGCTACGCTCAACTTGGCCTGCCTTTTGCATGGTGAGTATCCCTGGAGCTCCTGGCTTTGTGGTTTTGTGAACCCTAACCTGAGGCAGAACCCTAACCCTAGCCCTAAGCCTAACCCTAGACTTAGGCAGAAATCGGGCATTGGGCTGTGGGGAGTTCCGAGCAGAATGACGAAGAGGGAGCAAGGATTTGGATGTGCTACGCTCAACTTGGCCTGCCTTTTGCATGGTGAGTATCCCTGGAGATCCTGGCTTTGTGGTTTTCTGAAGCCTAACCCTAGGCATAACCCTAACCCTAGCCCTAAGCCTAACCCTAGACTGAGGCAGAAATCGGGCATTGGGCTGTGGGGAGTTCCGAGCAGAATGAAGAAGAGGGAGCAAGGATTTGGATGTGCTACGCTCAACTTGGCCTGCCTTTTGCATGGTGAGTATCCCTGGAGCTCCTGGCTTTGTGGTTTTCTGAACCCTAACCCTAGCCCTAAGCCTACCCCTAGCCCTAAGCCTACCCCTAGACTGAGGCAGTAATCGGGCATTGGGCTGTGGTGAGTTCCGAGCAGAATGACAAAGAGGGAGCAAGGATTTGGATGTGCTACGCTCAACTTGGCCTGCCTTTTGCATGGTGAGTATCCCTGGAGCTCCTGGCTTTGTGGTTTTCTGAACCCTAACCCTAGCCCTAAGCCTACCCCCAGCCCTAAGCCTACCCCTAGACTGAGGCAGTAATCGGGCATTGGGCTGTGGTGAGTTCCGAGCAGAATGACGAAGAGGGAGCAAGGATTTGGATGTGCTACGCTCAACTTGGCCTGCCTTTTGCATGGTGAGTATCCCTGGAGCTCCTGGCTTTGTGGTTTTCTGAACCCTAACCCTAGGCATAAACCTAACCCTAGCCGAAAGCCTAAACCTAGACTGAGGCAGAAATCGGGCATTGGGCTGTGGTGAGTTCCGAGCAGAATGACAAAGAGGGAGCAAGGATTTGGATGTGCTACGCTCAACTTGGCCTGCCTTTTGCATGGTGAGTATCCCTGGAGCTCCTGGCTTTGTGGTTTTCTGAAGCCTAACCCTAGGCAGAACCCTAGCCCTAGCCCTAAGCCTAACCCTAGACTGAGCCAGTAATCGGACATTGGGCTGTGGGGAGTTCCGAGCAGAATGACAAAGAGGGAGAGGGGATTTGGATGTGCCACGCTCAACTTGGCCTGCCTTTTGCATGGTGAGTATCCCTGGAGCTCCTGGCTTTGTGGTTTTCTGAACCCAAACCCTAGCCCTAAGCCTAACCCTAGACTGAGGCAGAAATCGGGCATTGGACTGTGGTGAGTTCCGAGCAGAATGACGAAGAGGGAGCAAGGATTTGGATGTGCTACGCTCAACTTGGCCTGCCTTTTGCATGGTGCGTATCCCTGGAGCTCCTGGCTTTGTGGTTTTCTGAAACCTAACCTGAGGCATAACCCTAACCCTAGGCATAACCCTAACCCTAGCCCTAAGCCTAACCCTAGACTGAGGCAGAAATCGGGCATTGGGCTGTGGTGAGTTCCGAGCAGAATGACGAAGAGGGAGAGGGGATTTGGATGTGCTACGCTCAACTTGGCCTGCCTTTTGCATGGTGAGTATCCCTGGAGCTCCTGGCTTTGTGGTTTTGTGAACCCTAACCCTAGGCAGAACCCTAACCGTAGCCCCAAGCCTAACCCTAGACTGAGGCAGTAATCGGGCATTGGACTGTGGTGAGTTCCGAGCAGAATGACGAAGAGGGAGCAAGGATTTGAATGTGCTACGCTCAACTTGGCCTGCCTTTTGCATGGTGAGTATCCCTGGAGCTCCTGGCTTTGTGGTTTTGTGAAGCCTAACCCTAGGCATAACCCTAACCCTAGCCCTAAGCCTAAACCTAGACTTAGGCAGAAATCGGGCATTGGGCTGTGGGGAGTTCCGAGCAGAATGAAGAAGAGGGAGCAAGGATTTGGATGTGCTACGCTCAACTTGGCCTGCCTTTTGCATGGTGAGTATCCCTGGAGCTCCTGGCTTTGTGGTTTTGTGAACCCTAACCCTAGGCATAACCCTAACCCTAGCCCTAAGCCTAACCCTAGACTGAGGCAGAAATCGGGCATTGGGCTGTGGTGAGTTCCGAGCAGAATGACGAAGAGGGAGCAAGGATTTGGATGTACTACGCTCAACTCGGCCTGCCTTTTGCATGGTGAGTATCCCAGGAGCTCCTGGCTTTGTGGTTTTCTGAAGCCTAACCCTAGGCATAACCCTAACCCTAGCCCTAAGCCTAACCCTAGACTTAGGCAGAAATCGGGCATTGGGCTGTGGGGAGTTCCGAGCAGAATGACGAAGAGGGAGCAAGGATTTGGATGTGCTACGCTCAACTTGGCCTGCCTTTTGCATGGTGAGTATCCCTGGAGATCCTGGCTTTGTGGTTTTCTGAAGCCTAACCCTAGGCATAACCCTAACCCTAGCCCTAAGCCTAACCCTAGACTGAGGCAGAAATCGGGCATTGGGCTGTGGGGAGTTCCGAGCAGAATGAAGAAGAGGGAGCAAGGATTTGGATGTGCTACGCTCAACTTGGCCTGCCTTTTGCATGGTGAGTATCCCTGGAGCTCCTGGCTTTGTGGTTTTCTGAACCCTAACCCTAGCCCTAAGCCTACCCCTAGCCCTAAGCCTACCCCTAGACTGAGGCAGTAATCGGGCATTGGGCTGTGGTGAGTTCCGAGCAGAATGACAAAGAGGGAGCAAGGATTTGGATGTGCTACGCTCAACTTGGCCTGCCTTTTGCATGGTGAGTATCCCTGGAGCTCCTGGCTTTGTGGTTTTCTGAACCCTAACCCTAGGCATAAACCTAACCCTAGCCCAAAGCCTAAACCTAGACTGAGGCAGAAATCGGGCATTGGGCTGTGGGGAGTTCCGAGCAGAATGACAAAGAGGGAGCAAGGATTTGGATGTGCTACGCTCAACTTGGCCTGCCTTTTGCATGGTGAGTATCCCTGGAGCTCCTGGCTTTGTGGTTTTCTGAACCCTAACCCTAGCCCTAAGCCTACCCCCAGCCCTAAGCCTACCCCTAGACTGAGGCAGTAATCGGGCATTGGGCTGTGGTGAGTTCCGAGCAGAATGACGAAGAGGGAGCAAGGATTTGGATGTGCTACGCTCAACTTGGCCTGCCTTTTGCATGGTGAGTATCCCTGGAGCTCCTGGCTTTGTGGTTTTCTGAACCCTAACCCTAGGCATAAACCTAACCCTAGCCCAAAGCCTAAACCTAGACTGAGGCAGAAATCGGGCATTGGGCTGTGGTGAGTTCCGAGCAGAATGACAAAGAGGGAGCAAGGATTTGGATGTGCTACGCTCAACTTGGCCTGCCTTTTGCATGGTGAGTATCCCTGGAGCTCCTGGCTTTGTGGTTTTCTGAAGCCTAACCCTAGGCAGAACCCTAGCCCTAGCCCTAAGCCTAACCCTAGACTGAGCCAGTAATCGGACATTGGGCTGTGGGGAGTTCCGAGCAGAATGACAAAGAGGGAGAGGGGATTTGGATGTGCCACGCTCAACTTGGCCTGCCTTTTGCATGGTGAGTATCCCTGGAGCTCCTGGCTTTGTGGTTTTCTGAACCCAAACCCTAGCCCTAAGCCTAACCCTAGACTGAGGCAGAAATCGGGCATTGGACTGTGGTGAGTTCCGAGCAGAATGACGAAGAGGGAGCAAGGATTTGGATGTGCTACGCTCAACTTGGCCTGCCTTTTGCATGGTGCGTATCCCTGGAGCTCCTGGCTTTGTGGTTTTCTGAACCCTAACCTGAGGCATAACCCTAACCCTAGGCATAACCCTAACCCTAGCCCTAAGCCTAACCCTAGACTGAGGCAGAAATCGGGCATTGGGCTGTGGTGAGTTCCGAGCAGAATGACGAAGAGGGAGAGGGGATTTGGATGTGCTACGCTCAACTTGGCCTGCCTTTTGCATGGTGAGTATCCCTGGAGCTCCTGGCTTTGTGGTTTTGTGAACCCTAACCCTAGGCAGAACCCTAACCGTAGCCCCAAGCCTAACCCTAGACTGAGGCAGTAATCGGGCATTGGACTGTGGTGAGTTCCGAGCAGAATGACGAAGAGGGAGCAAGGATTTGAATGTGCTACGCTCAACTTGGCCTGCCTTTTGCATGGTGAGTATCCCTGGAGCTCCTGGCTTTGTGGTTTTCTGAACCCTAACCCTAGGCAGAACCTTAACCCTAGGCATAACCCTAACCCTAGCCCTAAGCCTAACCCTAGACTGAGGCAGAAATCGGGCATTGGGCTGTGGTGAGTTCCGAGCAGAATGACGAAGAGGGACCAAGGATTTGGATGTGCTATGCTCAACTTGGCCTGCCTTTTGCATGGTGAGTATCCCTGGAGCTCCTGGCTTTGTGGTTTTGTGAACCCTAACCCTAGGCATAACCCTAACCCTAGCCCTAAGCCTAAACCTAGACTTAGGCAGAAATCGGGCATTGGGCTGTGGGGAGTTCCGAGCAGAATGAAGAAGAGGGAGCAAGGATTTGGATGTGCTACGCTCAACTTGGCCTGCCTTTTGCATGGTGAGTATCCCTGGAGCTCCTGGCTTTGTGGTTTTGTGAACCCTAACCCTAGGCATAACCCTAACCCTAGCCCTAAGCCTAACCCTAGACTGAGGCAGAAATCGGGCATTGGGCTGTGGTGAGTTCCGAGCAGAATGACGAAGAGGGAGAGGGGATTTGGATGTGCTACGCTCAACTTGGCCTGCCTTTTGCATGGTGAGTATCCCTGGAGCTCCTGGCTTTGTGGTTTTGTGAACCCTAACCCTAGGCAGAACCCTAACCCTAGGCATAACCCTAACCCTAGCCCTAAGCCTAACCCTAGACTGAGGCAGAAATCGGGCATTGGGCTGTGGTGAGTTCCGAGCAGAATGACGAAGAGGGAGCAAGGATTTGGATGTACTACGCTCAACTCGGCCTGCCTTTTGCATGGTGAGTATCCCAGGAGCTCCTGGCTTTGTGGTTTTCTGAAGCCTAACCCTAGGCATAACCCTAACCCTAGCCCTAAGCCTAACCCTAGACGGAGGCAGAAATCGGGCATTGGGCTGTGGGGAGTTCGGAGCAGAATGAAGAAGAGGGAGCAAGGATTTGGATGTGCTACGCTCAACTCGGCCTGCCTTTTGCATGGGGAGTATCCCTGGAGCTCCTGGCTTTGTGGTCTTCTGAACCCAAACCCTAGGCATAACCCTGACCCTAGCCCAAAGCCTAACCCTAGACTGAGGCAGAAATCGGGCATTGGGCTGTGGGGAGTTCCGAGCAGAATGACGGAGCAAGGATTTGGATGTGCCACGCTCAACTTGGCCTGCCTTTTGCATGGTGAGTATCCCAGGAGCTCCTGGCTTTGTGGTTTTCTGAACACAAACCCTAGCCCAAAGCCTAACCCTAGACTGAGGCAGAAATCGGGCATTGGGCTGTGGGGAGTTCCGAGCAGAATGACGAAGAGGGAGCAAGGATTTGGATGTGCTACGCTCAACTTGGCCTGCCTTTTGCATGGGGAGTATCCCTGGAGCTCCTGGCTTTGTGGTTTTGTGAACCCTAACCCTAGGCATAACCCTAACCCTAGCCCTAAGCCTAACCCTAGACTGAGGCAGAAATCGGGCATTGGGCTGTGGTGAGTTCCGAGCAGAATGACGAAGAGGGAGCAAGGATTTGGATGTGCTACGCTCAACTTGGCCTGCCTTTTGCATGGTGAGTATCCCTGGAGCTCCTGGCTTTGTGGTTTTGTGAACCCTAACCCTAGGCAGAACCCTAACCCTAGCCCTAAGCCTAACCCTAGACTGAGGCAGAAATCGGGCATTGGGCTGTGGGGAGTTCCGAGCAGAATGACGAAGAGGGAGAGGGGATTTGGATGTGCTACGCTCAACATGGCCTGCCTTTTGCATGGTGAGTATCCCTGGAGCTCCTGGCTTTGTGGTTTTGTGAACCCTAACCCTAGGCATAACCCTAACCCTAACCCTAAGCCTAACCCTAGACTGAGGCAGAAATCGGGCATTGGGCTGTGCTGAGTTCCGAGCAGAATGACAAAGAGGGAGCAAGGATTTGGATGTGCTACGCTCAACTTGGCCTGCATTTTGCATGGTGAGTATCCCTGGAGCTCCTGGCTTTGTGGTTTTGTGAACCCTAACCCTAGGCATAACCCTAACCCTAGCCCTAAGCCTAACCCTAGACTGAGGCAGAAATCGGGCATTGGGCTGTGGGGAGTTCCGAGCAGAATGATGAAGAGGGAGAGGGGATTTGGATGTGCTACGCTCAACTTGGCCTGCATTTTGCATGGTGAGTAGCCCTGGAGCTCCTGGCTTTGTGGTTTTGTGAACCCTAACCCTAGGCATAACCCTAACCCTAGCCCTAAGCCTAACCCTAGACTGAGGCAGAAATCGGGCATTGGGCTGTGGGGAGTTCCGAGCAGAATGACGAAGAGGGAGCAAGGATTTGGATGTGCTACGCTCAACTTGGCCTGCCTTTTGCATGGTATCCCTGGAGCTCCTGGCTTTGTGGTTTTGTGAACCCTAACCCTAGGCATAACCCTAACCCTAGCCCTAAGCCTAACCCTAGACTGAGCCAGTAATCAGGCATTGGGCTGTGGGGAGTTCCGAGCAGAATGACGAAGAGGGAGCAAGGATTTGGATGTGCTACGCTCAACTTGGCCTGCCTTTTGCATGGTGAGTATCCCTGGAGCTCCTGGCTTTGTGGTTTTCTGAAGCCTAACCCTAGGCATAACCCTAACCCTAGCCCTAAGCCTAACCCTAGACTGAGGCAGTAATCGGGCATTGGGCTGTGGGGAGTTCCGAGCAGAATGACGAAGAGGGAGAGGGGATTTGGATGTGCTACGCTCAACTTGGCCTGCCTTTTGCATGGTGAGTATCCCTGGAGCTCCTGGCTTTGTGGTTTTGTGAACCCTAACCCTAGGCATAACCCTAACCCTAGCCCTAAGCCTAACCCTAGACTGAGGCAGAAATCGGGCATTGGGCTGTGGTGAGTTCCGAGCAGAATGACGAAGAGGGAGCAAGGATTTGGATGTGCTACGCTCAACTTGGCCTGCCTTTTGCATGGTGAGTATCCCTGGAGCTCCTGGCTTTGTGGTTTTGTGAACCCTAACCCTAGGCATAACCCTAACCCTAGCCCTAAGCCTAACCCTAGACTGAGGCAGAAATCGGGCATTGGGCTGTGGTGAGTTCCGAGCAGAATGACGAAGAGGGAGCAAGGATTTGGATGTGCTACGCTCAACTTGGCCTGCCTTTTGCATGGTATCCCTGGAGCTCCTGGCTTTGTGGTTTTGTGAACCCTAACCCTAGGCATAACCCTAACCCTAGCCCTAAGCCTAACCCTAGACTGAGGCAGAAATCGGGCATTGGGCTGTGGGGAGTTTCGAGCAGAATGACGAAGAGGGAGCAAGGATTTGGATGTGCTACGCTCAACTTGGCCTGCCTTTTGCATGGTGAGTATCCCTGGAGCTCCTGGCTTTGTGGTTTTGTGAACCCTAACCCTAGGCATAACCCTAACCCTAGCCCTAAGCCTAACCCTAGACTGAGGCAGAAATCGGGCATTGGGCTGTGGTGAGTTCCGAGCAGAATGATGAAGAGGGAGAGGGGATTTGGATGTGCTACGCTCAACTTGGCCTGCCTTTTGCATGGTGAGTATCCCTGGAGCTCCTGGCTTTGTGGTTTTGTGAACCCTAACCCTAGGCATAACCCTAACCCTAGCCCTAAGCCTAACCCTAGACTGAGGCAGTAATCGGGCATTGGGCTGTGCGGAGTTCCGAGCAGAATGACGAAGAGGGAGCAAGGATTTGGATGTGCTACGCTCAACTTGGCCTGCCTTTTGCATGGTGAGTATCCCTGGAGCTCCTGGCTTTGTGGTTTTGTGAACCCTAACCCTAGGCATAACCCTAACCCTAGCCCTAAGCCTAACCCTAGACTGAGGCAGAAATCGGGCATTGGGCTGTGGGGAGTTCCGAGCAGAATGACGAAGAGGGAGCAAGGATTTGGATGTGCTACGCTCAACTTGGCCTGCCTTTTGCATGGTATCCCTGGAGCTCCTGGCTTTGTGGTTTTGTGAACCCTAACCCTAGGCATAACCCTAACCCTAGCCCTAAGCCTAACCCTAGACTGAGGCAGAAATCGGGCATTGGGCTGTGGGGAGTTCCGAGCAGAATGACGAAGAGGGAGCAAGGATTTGGATGTGCTACGCTCAACTTGGCCTGCCTTTTGCATGGTGAGTATCCCTGGAGCTCCTGGCTTTGTGGTTTTGTGAACCATAACCCTAGGCATAACCCTAACCCTAGCCCTAAGCCTAACCCTAGACTGAGGCAGAAATCGGGCATTGGGCTGTGGTGAGTTCCGAGCAGAATGACGAAGAGGGAGCAAGGATTTGGATGTGCTACGCTCAACTTGGCCTGCCTTTTGCATGGTGAGTATCCCTGGAGCTCCTGGCTTTGTGGTTTTGTGAACCCTAACCCTAGGCATAACCCTAACCCTAGCCCTAAGCCTAACCCTAGACTGAGGCAGAAATCGGGCATTGGGCTGTGGGGAGTTCCGAGCAGAATGATGAAGAGGGAGAGGGGATTTGGATGTGCTACGCTCAACTTGGCCTGCCTTTTGCATGGTGAGTATCCCTGGAGCTCCTGGCTTTGTGGTTTTCTGAACCCTAACCCTAGGCATAAACCTAACCCTAGCCCTAAGCCTAACCCTAGACTGAGGCAGAAATCGGGCATTGGGCTGTGGGGAGTTCCGAGCAGAATGACGAAGAGGGAGCAAGGATTTGGATGTGCCACGCTCAACTTGGCCTGCCTTTTGCATGGTGAGTATCCCTGGAGCTCCTGGCTTTGTGGTTTTGTGAACCCTAACCCTAGGCATAACCCTAACCCTAGGCATAACCCTAACCCTAGCCCTAAGCCTAACCCTAGACTGAGGCAGAAATCGGGCATTGGGCTGTGGTGAGTTCCGAGCAGAATGACGAAGAGGGAGAGGGGATTTGGATGTGCTACGCTCAACTTGGCCTGCCTTTTGCATGGTGAGTATCCCTGGAGCTCCTGGCTTTGTGGTTTTGTGAACCCTAACCCTAGGCATAACCCTAACCCTAGCCCTAAGCCTAACCCTAGACTTAGGCAGAAATCGGGCATTGGGCTGTGGGGAGTTCCGAGCAGAATGACGAAGAGGGAGCAAGGATTTGGATGTGCTACGCTCAACTTGGCCTGCCTTTTGCATGGTGAGTATCCCTGGAGATCCTGGCTTTGTGGTTTTCTGAAGCCTAACCCTAGGCATAACCCTAACCCTAGCCCTAAGCCTAACCCTAGACTGAGGCAGAAATCGGGCATTGGGCTGTGGGGAGTTCCGAGCAGAATGAAGAAGAGGGAGCAAGGATTTGGATGTGCTACGCTCAACTTGGCCTGCCTTTTGCATGGTGAGTATCCCTGGAGCTCCTGGCTTTGTGGTTTTCTGAACCCTAACCCTAGCCCTAAGCCTACCCCTAGCCCTAAGCCTACCCCTAGACTGAGGCAGTAATCGGGCATTGGGCTGTGGTGAGTTCCGAGCAGAATGACAAAGAGGGAGCAAGGATTTGAATGTGCTACGCTCAACTTGGCCTGCCTTTTGCATGGTGAGTATCCCTGGAGCTCCTGGCTTTGTGGTTTTCTGAACCCTAACCCTAGGCATAAACCTAACCCTAGCCCAAAGCCTAAACCTAGACTGAGGCAGAAATCGGGCATTGGGCTGTGGTGAGTTCCGAGCAGAATGACAAAGAGGGAGCAAGGATTTGGATGTGCTACGCTCAACTTGGCCTGCCTTTTGCATGGTGAGTATCCCTGGAGCTCCTGGCTTTGTGGTTTTCTGAACCCTAACCCTAGCCCTAAGCCTACCCCCAGCCCTAAGCCTACCCCTAGACTGAGGCAGTAATCGGGCATTGGGCTGTGGTGAGTTCCGAGCAGAATGACAAAGAGGGAGCAAGGATTTGGATGTGCTACGCTCAACTTGGCCTGCCTTTTGCATGGTGAGTATCCCTGGAGCTCCTGGCTTTGTGGTTTTCTGAAGCCTAACCCTAGGCATAAACCTAACCCTAGCCCAAAGCCTAAACCTAGACTGAGGCAGAAATCGGGCATTGGGCTGTGGTGAGTTCCGAGCAGAATGACAAAGAGGGAGCAAGGATTTGGATGTGCTACGCTCAACTTGGCCTGCCTTTTGCATGGTGAGTATCCCTGGAGCTCCTGGCTTTGTGGTTTTCTGAAGCCTAACCCTAGGCAGAACCCTAGCCCTAGCCCAAAGCCTAAACCTAGACTGAGGCAGAAATCGGGCATTGGGCTGTGGGGAGTTCCGAGCAGAATGACGAAGAGGGAGCAAGGATTTGGATGTGCTACGCTCAACTTGGCCTGCCTTTTGCATGGTGCGTATCCCTGGAGCTCCTGGCTTTGTGGTTTTCTGAACCCTAACCTGAGGCATAACCCTAACCCTAGGCATAACCCTAACCCTAGCCCTAAGCCTAACCCTAGACTGAGGCAGAAATCGGGCATTGGGCTGTGGTGAGTTCCGAGCAGAATGACGAAGAGGGAGAGGGGATTTGGATGTGCTACGCTCAACTTGGCCTGCCTTTTGCATGGTGAGTATCCCTGGAGCTCCTGGCTTTGTGGTTTTGTGAACCCTAACCCTAGGCAGAACCCTAACCGTAGCCCCAAGCCTAACCCTAGACTGAGGCAGTAATCGGGCATTGGACTGTGGTGAGTTCCGAGCAGAATGACGAAGAGGGAGCAAGGATTTGAATGTGCTACGCTCAACTTGGCCTGCCTTTTGCATGGTGAGTATCCCTGGAGCTCCTGGCTTTGTGGTTTTCTGAACCCTAACCCTAGGCAGAACCTTAACCCTAGGCATAACCCTAACCCTCGCCCTAAGCCTAACCCTAGACTGAGGCAGAAATCGGGCATTGGGCTGTGGTGAGTTCCGAGCAGAATGACGAAGAGGGACCAAGGATTTGGATGTGCTATGCTCAACTTGGCCTGCCTTTTGCATGGTGAGTATCCCTGGAGCTCCTGGCTTTGTGGTTTTGTGAACCCTAACCTGAGGCAGAACCCTAACCCTAGCCCTAAGCCTAAACCTAGACTTAGGCAGAAATCGGGCATTGGGCTGTGGGGAGTTCCGAGCAGAATGAAGAAGAGGGAGCAAGGATTTGGATGTGCTACGCTCAACTTGGCCTGCCTTTTGCATGGTGAGTATCCCTGGAGCTCCTGGCTTTGTGGTTTTGTGAACCCTAACCCTAGGCATAACCCTAACCCTAGCCCTAAGCCTAACCCTAGACTGAGGCAGAAATCGGGCATTGGGCTGTGGTGAGTTCCGAGCAGAATGACGAAGAGGGAGCAAGGATTTGGATGTGCTACGCTCAACTTGGCCTGCCTTTTGCATGGTGAGTGTCCCTGGAGCTCCTGGCTTTGTGGTTTTGTGAACCCTAACCCTAGGCAGAACCCTAACCCTAGGCATAACCCTAACCCTAGCCCTAAGCCTAACCCTAGACTGAGGCAGAAATCGGGCATTGGGCTGTGGTGAGTTCCGAGCAGAATGACGAAGAGGGAGCAAGGATTTGGATGTACTACGCTCAACTCGGCCTGCCTTTTGCATGGTGAGTATCCCAGGAGCTCCTGGCTTTGTGGTTTTCTGAAGCCTAACCCTAGGCATAACCCTAACCCTAGCCCTAAGCCTAACCCTAGACGGAGGCAGAAATCGGGCATTGGGCTGTGGGGAGTTCCGAGCAGAATGAAGAAGAGGGAGCAAGGATTTGGATGTGCTACGCTCAACTTGGCCTGCCTTTTGCATGGTGAGTATCCCTGGAGCTCCTGGCTTTGTGGTTTTGTGAACCCTAACCCTAGGCATAACCCTAACCCTAGCCCTAAGCCTAACCCTAGACTGAGGCAGAAATCGGGCATTGGGCTGTGGTGAGTTCCGAGCAGAATGACGAAGAGGGAGCAAGGATTTGGATGTGCTACGCTCAACTTGGCCTGCCTTTTGCATGGTGAGTATCCCTGGAGCTCCTGGCTTTGTGGTTTTCTGAACCCTAACCCTAGGCATAACCCTAACCCTAGGCATAACCCTAACCCTAGCCCTAAGCCTAACCCTAGACTGAGGCAGAAATCGGGCATTGGGCTGTGGTGAGTTCCGAGCAGAATGACGAAGAGGGAGCAAGGATTTGGATGTACTACGCTCAACTCGGCCTGCCTTTTGCATGGTGAGTATCCCAGGAGCTCCTGGCTTTGTGGTTTTCTGAAGCCTAACCCTAGGCATAACCCTAACCCTAGCCCTAAGCCTAACCCTAGACGGAGGCAGAAATCGGGCATTGGGCTGTGGGGAGTTCCGAGCAGAATGAAGAAGAGGGAGCAAGGATTTGGATGTGCTACGCTCAACTCGGCCTGCCTTTTGCATGGGGAGTATCCCTGGAGCTCCTGGCTTTGTGGTTTTGTGAACCCTAACCCTAGGCATAACCCTGACCCTAGCCCAAAGCCTAACCCTAGACTGAGGCAGAAATCGGGCATTGGGCTGTGGGGAGTTCCGAGCAGAATGACGGAGCAAGGATTTGGATGTGCCACGCTCAACTTGGCCTGCCTTTTGCATGGTGAGTATCCCAGGAGCTCCTGGCTTTGTGGTTTTCTGAACCCAAACCCTAGCCCAAAGCCTAACCCTAGACTGAGGCAGAAATCGGGCATTGGGCTGTGGGGAGTTCCGAGCAGAATGACGAAGAGGGAGCAAGGATTTGGATGTGCTACGCTCAACTTGGCCTGCCTTTTGCATGGGGAGTATCCCTGGAGCTCCTGGCTTTGTGGTTTTGTGAACCCTAACCCTAGGCATAACCCTAACCCTAGCCCTAAGCCTAACCCTAGACTGAGGCAGAAATCGGGCATTGGGCTGTGGTGAGTTCCGAGCAGAATGACGAAGAGGGAGCAAGGATTTGGATGTGCTACGCTCAACTTGGCCTGCCTTTTGCATGGTATCCCTGGAGCTCCTGGCTTTGTGGTTTTCTGAACCCTAACCCTAGGCATAAACCTAACCCTAGCCCAAAGCCTAACCCTAGACTGAGGCAGAAATCGGGCATTGGGCTGTGGTGAGTTCCGAGCAGAATGACGAAGAGGGAGCAAGGATTTGGATGTGCTACGCTCAACTTGGCCTGCCTTTTGCATGGTATCCCTGGAGCTCCTGGCTTTGTGGTTTTGTGAACCCTAACCCTAGGCATAACCCTAACCCTAGCCCTAAGCCTAACCCTAGACTGAGGCAGAAATCGGGCATTGGGCTGTGGGGAGTTCCGAGCAGAATGACGAAGAGGGAGCAAGGATTTGGATGTGCTACGCTCAACTTGGCCTGCCTTTTGCATGGTGAGTATCCCTGGAGCTCCTGGCTTTGTGGTTTTGTGAACCCTAACCCTAGGCATAACCCTAACCCTAGCCCTAAGCCTAACCCTAGACTGAGGCAGAAATCGGGCATTGGGCTGTGGTGAGTTCCGAGCAGAATGATGAAGAGGGAGAGGGGATTTGGATGTGCTACGCTCAACTTGGCCTGCCTTTTGCATGGTGAGTATCCCTGGAGCTCCTGGCTTTGTGGTTTTGTGAACCCTAACCCTAGGCATAACCCTAACCCTAGCCCTAAGCCTAACCCTAGACTGAGGCAGTAATCGGGCATTGGGCTGTGCGGAGTTCCGAGCAGAATGACGAAGAGGGAGCAAGGATTTGGATGTGCTACGCTCAACTTGGCCTGCCTTTTGCATGGTGAGTATCCCTGGAGCTCCTGGCTTTGTGGTTTTGTGAACCCTAACCCTAGGCATAACCCTAACCCTAGCCCTAAGCCTAACCCTAGACTGAGGCAGAAATCGGGCATTGGGCTGTGGGGAGTTCCGAGCAGAATGACGAAGAGGGAGCAAGGATTTGGATGTGCTACGCTCAACTTGGCCTGCCTTTTGCATGGTATCCCTGGAGCTCCTGGCTTTGTGGTTTTGTGAACCCTAACCCTAGGCATAACCCTAACCCTAGCCCTAAGCCTAACCCTAGACTGAGGCAGAAATCGGGCATTGGGCTGTGGGGAGTTCCGAGCAGAATGACGAAGAGGGAGCAAGGATTTGGATGTGCTACGCTCAACTTGGCCTGCCTTTTGCATGGTGAGTATCCCTGGAGCTCCTGGCTTTGTGGTTTTGTGAACCATAACCCTAGGCATAACCCTAACCCTAGCCCTAAGCCTAACCCTAGACTGAGGCAGAAATCGGGCATTGGGCTGTGGTGAGTTCCGAGCAGAATGACGAAGAGGGAGCAAGGATTTGGATGTGCTACGCTCAACTTGGCCTGCCTTTTGCATGGTGAGTATCCCTGGAGCTCCTGGCTTTGTGGTTTTGTGAACCCTAACCCTAGGCATAACCCTAACCCTAGCCCTAAGCCTAACCCTAGACTGAGGCAGAAATCGGGCATTGGGCTGTGGGGAGTTCCGAGCAGAATGATGAAGAGGGAGAGGGGATTTGGATGTGCTACGCTCAACTTGGCCTGCCTTTTGCATGGTGAGTATCCCTGGAGCTCCTGGCTTTGTGGTTTTCTGAACCCTAACCCTAGGCATAACCCTAACCCTAGCCCTAAGCCTAACCCTAGACTGAGGCAGAAATCGGGCATTGGGCTGTGGGGAGTTCCGAGCAGAATGACGAAGAGGGAGCAAGGATTTGGATGTGCCACGCTCAACTTGGCCTGCCTTTTGCATGGTGAGTATCCCTGGAGCTCCTGGCTTTGTGGTTTTGTGAACCCTAACCCTAGGCATAACCCTAACCCTAGGCATAACCCTAACCCTAGCCCTAAGCCTAACCCTAGACTGAGGCAGAAATCGGGCATTGGGCTGTGGTGAGTTCCGAGCAGAATGACGAAGAGGGAGAGGGGATTTGGATGTGCTACGCTCAACTTGGCCTGCCTTTTGCATGGTGAGTATCCCTGGAGCTCCTGGCTTTGTGGTTTTGTGAACCCTAACCCTAGGCATAACCCTAACCCTAGCCCTAAGCCTAACCCTAGACTTAGGCAGAAATCGGGCATTGGGCTGTGGGGAGTTCCGAGCAGAATGACGAAGAGGGAGCAAGGATTTGGATGTGCTACGCTCAACTTGGCCTGCCTTTTGCATGGTGAGTATCCCTGGAGATCCTGGCTTTGTGGTTTTCTGAAGCCTAACCCTAGGCATAACCCTAACCCTAGCCCTAAGCCTAACCCTAGACTGAGGCAGAAATCGGGCATTGGGCTGTGGGGAGTTCCGAGCAGAATGAAGAAGAGGGAGCAAGGATTTGGATGTGCTACGCTCAACTTGGCCTGCCTTTTGCATGGTGAGTATCCCTGGAGCTCCTGGCTTTGTGGTTTTCTGAACCCTAACCCTAGCCCTAAGCCTACCCCTAGCCCTAAGCCTACCCCTAGACTGAGGCAGTAATCGGGCATTGGGCTGTGGTGAGTTCCGAGCAGAATGACAAAGAGGGAGCAAGGATTTGAATGTGCTACGCTCAACTTGGCCTGCCTTTTGCATGGTGAGTATCCCTGGAGCTCCTGGCTTTGTGGTTTTCTGAACCCTAACCCTAGGCATAAACCTAACCCTAGCCCAAAGCCTAAACCTAGACTGAGGCAGAAATCGGGCATTGGGCTGTGGTGAGTTCCGAGCAGAATGACAAAGAGGGAGCAAGGATTTGGATGTGCTACGCTCAACTTGGCCTGCCTTTTGCATGGTGAGTATCCCTGGAGCTCCTGGCTTTGTGGTTTTCTGAACCCTAACCCTAGCCCTAAGCCTACCCCCAGCCCTAAGCCTACCCCTAGACTGAGGCAGTAATCGGGCATTGGGCTGTGGTGAGTTCCGAGCAGAATGACAAAGAGGGAGCAAGGATTTGGATGTGCTACGCTCAACTTGGCCTGCCTTTTGCATGGTGAGTATCCCTGGAGCTCCTGGCTTTGTGGTTTTCTGAAGCCTAACCCTAGGCATAAACCTAACCCTAGCCCAAAGCCTAAACCTAGACTGAGGCAGAAATCGGGCATTGGGCTGTGGTGAGTTCCGAGCAGAATGACAAAGAGGGAGCAAGGATTTGGATGTGCTACGCTCAACTTGGCCTGCCTTTTGCATGGTGAGTATCCCTGGAGCTCCTGGCTTTGTGGTTTTCTGAAGCCTAACCCTAGGCAGAACCCTAGCCCTAGCCCTAAGCCTAACCCTAGACTGAGCCAGTAATCGGACATTGGGCTGTGGGGAGTTCCGAGCAGAATGACAAAGAGGGAGAGGGGATTTGGATGTGCCACGCTCAACTTGGCCTGCCTTTTGCATGGTGAGTATCCCTGGAGCTCCTGGCTTTGTGGTTTTCTGAACCCAAACCCTAGCCCTAAGCCTAACCCTAGACTGAGGCAGAAATCGGGCATTGGGCTGTGGTGAGTTCCGAGCAGAATGACGAAGAGGGAGCAAGGATTTGGATGTGCTACGCTCAACTTGGCCTGCCTTTTGCATGGTGCGTATCCCTGGAGCTCCTGGCTTTGTGGTTTTCTGAACCCTAACCTGAGGCATAACCCTAACCCTAGGCATAACCCTAACCCTAGCCCTAAGCCTAACCCTAGACTGAGGCAGAAATCGGGCATTGGGCTGTGGTGAGTTCCGAGCAGAATGACGAAGAGGGAGAGGGGATTTGGATGTGCTACGCTCAACTTGGCCTGCCTTTTGCATGGTGAGTATCCCTGGAGCTCCTGGCTTTGTGGTTTTGTGAACCCTAACCCTAGGCAGAACCCTAACCGTAGCCCCAAGCCTAACCCTAGACTGAGGCAGTAATCGGGCATTGGACTGTGGTGAGTTCCGAGCAGAATGACGAAGAGGGAGCAAGGATTTGAATGTGCTACGCTCAACTTGGCCTGCCTTTTGCATGGTGAGTATCCCTGGAGCTCCTGGCTTTGTGGTTTTCTGAACCCTAACCCTAGGCAGAACCTTAACCCTAGGCATAACCCTAACCCTCGCCCTAAGCCTAACCCTAGACTGAGGCAGAAATCGGGCATTGGGCTGTGGTGAGTTCCGAGCAGAATGACGAAGAGGGACCAAGGATTTGGATGTGCTATGCTCAACTTGGCCTGCCTTTTGCATGGTGAGTATCCCTGGAGCTCCTGGCTTTGTGGTTTTGTGAACCCTAACCTGAGGCAGAACCCTAACCCTAGCCCTAAGCCTAAACCTAGACTTAGGCAGAAATCGGGCATTGGGCTGTGGGGAGTTCCGAGCAGAATGAAGAAGAGGGAGCAAGGATTTGGATGTGCTACGCTCAACTTGGCCTGCCTTTTGCATGGTGAGTATCCCTGGAGCTCCTGGCTTTGTGGTTTTGTGAACCCTAACCCTAGGCATAACCCTAACCCTAGCCCTAAGCCTAACCCTAGACTGAGGCAGAAATCGGGCATTGGGCTGTGGTGAGTTCCGAGCAGAATGACGAAGAGGGAGCAAGGATTTGGATGTGCTACGCTCAACTTGGCCTGCCTTTTGCATGGTGAGTATCCCTGGAGCTCCTGGCTTTGTGGTTTTGTGAACCCTAACCCTAGGCAGAACCCTAACCCTAGGCATAACCCTAACCCTAGCCCTAAGCCTAACCCTAGACTGAGGCAGAAATCGGGCATTGGGCTGTGGTGAGTTCCGAGCAGAATGACGAAGAGGGAGCAAGGATTTGGATGTACTACGCTCAACTCGGCCTGCCTTTTGCATGGTGAGTATCCCAGGAGCTCCTGGCTTTGTGGTTTTCTGAAGCCTAACCCTAGGCATAACCCTAACCCTAGCCCTAAGCCTAACCCTAGACGGAGGCAGAAATCGGGCATTGGGCTGTGGGGAGTTCCGAGCAGAATGAAGAAGAGGGAGCAAGGATTTGGATGTGCTACGCTCAACTTGGCCTGCCTTTTGCATGGTGAGTATCCCTGGAGCTCCTGGCTTTGTGGTTTTGTGAACCCTAACCCTAGGCATAACCCTAACCCTAGCCCTAAGCCTAACCCTAGACTGAGGCAGAAATCGGGCATTGGGCTGTGGTGAGTTCCGAGCAGAATGACGAAGAGGGAGCAAGGATTTGGATGTGCTACGCTCAACTTGGCCTGCCTTTTGCATGGTGAGTATCCCTGGAGCTCCTGGCTTTGTGGTTTTGTGAACCCTAACCCTAGGCATAACCCTAACCCTAGGCATAACCCTAACCCTAGCCCTAAGCCTAACCCTAGACTGAGGCAGAAATCGGGCATTGGGCTGTGGTGAGTTCCGAGCAGAATGACGAAGAGGGAGCAAGGATTTGGATGTACTACGCTCAACTCGGCCTGCCTTTTGCATGGTGAGTATCCCAGGAGCTCCTGGCTTTGTGGTTTTCTGAAGCCTAACCCTAGGCATAACCCTAACCCTAGCCCTAAGCCTAACCCTAGACGGAGGCAGAAATCGGGCATTGGGCTGTGGGGAGTTCCGAGCAGAATGAAGAAGAGGGAGCAAGGATTTGGATGTGCTACGCTCAACTCGGCCTGCCTTTTGCATGGGGAGTATCCCTGGAGCTCCTGGCTTTGTGGTTTTGTGAACCCTAACCCTAGGCATAACCCTGACCCTAGCCCAAAGCCTAACCCTAGACTGAGGCAGAAATCGGGCATTGGGCTGTGGGGAGTTCCGAGCAGAATGACGGAGCAAGGATTTGGATGTGCCACGCTCAACTTGGCCTGCCTTTTGCATGGTGAGTATCCCAGGAGCTCCTGGCTTTGTGGTTTTCTGAACCCAAACCCTAGCCCAAAGCCTAACCCTAGACTGAGGCAGAAATCGGGCATTGGGCTGTGGGGAGTTCCGAGCAGAATGACGAAGAGGGAGCAAGGATTTGGATGTGCTACGCTCAACTTGGCCTGCCTTTTGCATGGGGAGTATCCCTGGAGCTCCTGGCTTTGTGGTTTTGTGAACCCTAACCCTAGGCATAACCCTAACCCTAGCCCTAAGCCTAACCCTAGACTGAGGCAGAAATCGGGCATTGGGCTGTGGTGAGTTCCGAGCAGAATGACGAAGAGGGAGCAAGGATTTGGATGTGCTACGCTCAACTTGGCCTGCCTTTTGCATGGTATCCCTGGAGCTCCTGGCTTTGTGGTTTTCTGAACCCTAACCCTAGGCATAAACCTAACCCTAGCCCAAAGCCTAACCCTAGACTGAGGCAGAAATCGGGCATTGGGCTGTGGGGAGTTCCGAGCAGAATGACAAAGAGGGAGCAAGGATTTGGATGTGCTACGCTCAACTTGGCCTGCCTTTTGCATGGTGAGTATCCCTGGAGCTCCTGGCTTTGTGGTTTTCTGAACCCTAACCCTAGGCAGAACCCTAACCCTAGCCCTAAGCCTAACCCTAGACTGAGGCAGAAATCGGGCATTGGGCTGTGGGGAGTTCCGAGCAGAATGACGAAGAGGGAGAGGGGATTTGGATGTACTACGCTCAACATGGCCTGCCTTTTGCATGGTGAGTATCCCTGGAGCTCCTGGCTTTGTGGTTTTGTGAACCCTAACCCTAGGCATAACCCTAACCCTAACCCTAAGCCTAACCCTAGACTGAGGCAGAAATCGGGCATTGGGCTGTGCTGAGTTCCGAGCAGAATGACAAAGAGGGAGCAAGGATTTGGATGTGCTATGCTCAACTTGGCCTGCATTTTGCATGGTGAGTATCCCTGGAGCTCCTGGCTTTGTGGTTTTGTGAACCCTAACCCTAGGCATAACCCTAACCCTAGCCCTAAGCCTAACCCTAGACTGAGGCAGAAATCGGGCATTGGGCTGTGGGGAGTTCCGAGCAGAATGATGAAGAGGGAGAGGGGATTTGGATGTGCTACGCTCAACTTGGCCTGCATTTTGCATGGTGAGTAGCCCTGGAGCTCCTGGCTTTGTGGTTTTGTGAACCCTAACCCTAGGCATAACCCTAACCCTAGCCCTAAGCCTAACCCTAGACTGAGGCAGAAATCGGGCATTGGGCTGTGGGGAGTTCCGAGCAGAATGACGAAGAGGGAGCAAGGATTTGGATGTGCTACGCTCAACTTGGCCTGCCTTTTGCATGGTATCCCTGGAGCTCCTGGCTTTGTGGTTTTGTGAACCCTAACCCTAGGCATAACCCTAACCCTAGCCCTAAGCCTAACCCTAGACTGAGCCAGTAATCAGGCATTGGGCTGTGGGGAGTTCCGAGCAGAATGACGAAGAGGGAGCAAGGATTTGGATGTGCTACGCTCAACTTGGCCTGCCTTTTGCATGGTGAGTATCCCTGGAGCTCCTGGCTTTGTGGTTTTCTGAAGCCTAACCCTAGGCATAACCCTAACCCTAGCCCTAAGCCTAACCCTAGACTGAGGCAGTAATCGGGCATTGGGCTGTGGGGAGTTCCGAGCAGAATGACGAAGAGGGAGAGGGGATTTGGATGTGCTACGCTCAACTTGGCCTGCCTTTTGCATGGTGAGTATCCCTGGAGCTCCTGGCTTTGTGGTTTTGTGAACCCTAACCCTAGGCATAACCCTAACCCTAGCCCTAAGCCTAACCCTAGACTGAGCCAGTAATCGGGCATTGGGCTGTGGGGAGTTCCGAGCAGAATGAAGAAGAGGGAGCAAGGATTTGGATGTGCTACGCTCAACTTGGCCTGCATTTTGCATGGTGAGTATCCCTGGAGCTCCTGGCTTTGTGGTTTTGTGAACCCTAAGCCTAGGCATAACCCTAACCCTAGCCCTAAGCCTAACCCTAGACTGAGGCAGAAATCGGGCATTGGGCTGTGGTGAGTTCCGAGCAGAATGATGAAGAGGGAGAGGGGATTTGGATGTGCTACGCTCAACTTGGCCTGCCTTTTGCATGGTGAGTATCCCTGGAGCTCCTGGCTTTGTGGTTTTGTGAACCCTAACCCTAGGCATAACCCTAACCCTAGCCCTAAGCCTAACCCTAGACTGAGGCAGAAATCGGGCATTGGGCTGTGCGGAGTTCCGAGCAGAATGACGAAGAGGGAGCAAGGATTTGGATGTGCTACGCTCAACTTGGCCTGCCTTTTGCATGGTGAGTATCCCTGGAGCTCCTGGCTTTGTGGTTTTGTGAACCCTAACCCTAGGCATAACCCTAACCCTAGCCCTAAGCCTAACCCTAGACTGAGGCAGAAATCGGGCATTGGGCTGTGGTGAGTTCCGAGCAGAATGACGAAGAGGGAGCAAGGATTTGGATGTGCTACGCTCAACTTGGCCTGCCTTTTGCATGGTATCCCTGGAGCTCCTGGCTTTGTGGTTTTGTGAACCCTAACCCTAGGCATAACCCTAACCCTAGCCCTAAGCCTAACCCTAGACTGAGGCAGAAATCGGGCATTGGGCTGTGGGGAGTTCCGAGCAGAATGACGAAGAGGGAGCAAGGATTTGGATGTGCTACGCTCAACTTGGCCTGCCTTTTGCATGGTGAGTATCCCTGGAGCTCCTGGCTTTGTGGTTTTGTGAACCCTAACCCTAGGCATAACCCTAACCCTAGCCCTAAGCCTAACCCTAGACTGAGGCAGAAATCGGGCATTGGGCTGTGGTGAGTTCCGAGCAGAATGACGAAGAGGGAGCAAGGATTTGGATGTGCTACGCTCAACTTGGCCTGCCTTTTGCATGGTGAGTATCCCTGGAGCTCCTGGCTTTGTGGTTTTGTGAACCCTAACCCTAGGCATAACCCTAACCCTAGCCCTAAGCCTAACCCTAGACTGAGGCAGTAATTGGGCATTGGGCTGTGCGGAGTTCCGAGCAGAATGACGAAGAGGGAGCAAGGATTTGGATGTGCTACGCTCAACTTGGCCTGCCTTTTGCATGGTGAGTATCCCTGGAGCTCCTGGCTTTGTGGTTTTGTGAACCCTAAGCCTAGGCATAACCCTAACCCTAGCCCTAAGCCTAACCCTAGACTGAGGCAGAAATCGGGCATTGGGCTGTGGTGAGTTCCGAGCAGAATGATGAAGAGGGAGAGGGGATTTGGATGTGCTACGCTCAACTTGGCCTGCCTTTTGCATGGTGAGTATCCCTGGAGCTCCTGGCTTTGTGGTTTTGTGAACCCTAACCCTAGGCATAACCCTAACCCTAGCCCTAAGCCTAACCCTAGACTGAGGCAGTAATCGGGCATTGGGCTGTGGGGAGTTCCGAGCAGAATGACGAAGAGGGAGCAAGGATTTGGATGTGCTACGCTCAACTTGGCCTGCCTTTTGCATGGTGAGTATCCCTGGAGCTCCTGGCTTTGTGGTTTTGTGAACCCTAACCCTAGGCATAACCCTAACCCTAGCCCTAAGCCTAACCCTAGACTGAGGCAGAAATCGGGCATTGGGCTGTGGGGAGTTCCGAGCAGAATGACGAAGAGGGAGCAAGGATTTGGATGTGCTACGCTCAACTTGGCCTGCCTTTTGCATGGTATCCCTGGAGCTCCTGGCTTTGTGGTTTTGTGAACCCTAACCCTAGGCATAACCCTAACCCTAGCCCTAAGCCTAACCCTAGACTGAGGCAGAAATCGGGCATTGGGCTGTGGGGAGTTCCGAGCAGAATGACGAAGAGGGAGCAAGGATTTGGATGTGCTACGCTCAACTTGGCCTGCCTTTTGCATGGTGAGTATCCCTGGAGCTCCTGGCTTTGTGGTTTTGTGAACCATAACCCTAGGCATAACCCTAACCCTAGCCCTAAGCCTAACCCTAGACTGAGGCAGAAATCGGGCATTGGGCTGTGGTGAGTTCCGAGCAGAATGACGAAGAGGGAGCAAGGATTTGGATGTGCTACGCTCAACTTGGCCTGCCTTTTGCATGGTGAGTATCCCTGGAGCTCCTGGCTTTGTGGTTTTGTGAACCCTAACCCTAGGCATAACCCTAACCCTAGCCCTAAGCCTAACCCTAGACTGAGGCAGTAATCGGGCATTGGGCTGTGCGGAGTTCCGAGCAGAATGACGAAGAGGGAGCAAGGATTTGGATGTGCTACGCTCAACTTGGCCTGCCTTTTGCATGGTGAGTATCCCTGGAGCTCCTGGCTTTGTGGTTTTGTGAACCCTAACCCTAGGCATAACCCTAACCCTAGCCCTAAGCCTAACCCTAGACTGAGGCAGTAATCGGGCATTGGGCTGTGCGGAGTTCCGAGCAGAATGACGAAGAGGGAGCAAGGATTTGGATGTGCTACGCTCAACTTGGCCTGCCTTTTGCATGGTGAGTATCCCTGGAGCTCCTGGCTTTGTGGTTTTCTGAACCCTAACCCTAGGCAGAACCTTAACCCTAGGCATAACCCTAACCCTAGCCCTAAGCCTAACCCTAGACTGAGGCAGAAATCGGGCATTGGGCTGTGGTGAGTTCCGAGCAGAATGACGAAGAGGGACCAAGGATTTGGATGTGCTATGCTCAACTTGGCCTGCCTTTTGCATGGTGAGTATCCCTGGAGCTCCTGGCTTTGTGGTTTTGTGAACCCTAACCTGAGGCAGAACCCTAACCCTAGCCCTAAGCCTAAACCTAGACTTAGGCAGAAATCGGGCATTGGGCTGTGGGGAGTTCCGAGCAGAATGAAGAAGAGGGAGCAAGGATTTGGATGTGCTACGCTCAACTTGGCCTGCCTTTTGCATGGTGAGTATCCCTGGAGCTCCTGGCTTTGTGGTTTTGTGAACCCTAACCCTAGGCATAACCCTAACCCTAGCCCTAAGCCTAACCCTAGACTGAGGCAGAAATCGGGCATTGGGCTGTGGTGAGTTCCGAGCAGAATGACGAAGAGGGAGCAAGGATTTGGATGTGCTACGCTCAACTTGGCCTGCCTTTTGCATGGTGAGTATCCCTGGAGCTCCTGGCTTTGTGGTTTTGTGAACCCTAACCCTAGGCAGAACCCTAACCCTAGGCATAACCCTAACCCTAGCCCTAAGCCTAACCCTAGACTGAGGCAGAAATCGGGCATTGGGCTGTGGTGAGTTCCGAGCAGAATGACAAAGAGGGAGCAAGGATTTGGATGTACTACGCTCAACTCGGCCTGCCTTTTGCATGGTGAGTATCCCAGGAGCTCCTGGCTTTGTGGTTTTCTGAAGCCTAACCCTAGGCATAACCCTAACCCTAGCCCTAAGCCTAACCCTAGACGGAGGCAGAAATCGGGCATTGGGCTGTGGGGAGTTCCGAGCAGAATGAAGAAGAGGGAGCAAGGATTTGGATGTGCTACGCTCAACTCGGCCTGCCTTTTGCATGGGGAGTATCCCTGGAGCTCCTGGCTTTGTGGTTTTGTGAACCCTAACCCTAGGCATAACCCTGACCCTAGCCCAAAGCCTAACCCTAGACTGAGGCAGAAATCGGGCATTGGGCTGTGGGGAGTTCCGAGCAGAATGACGGAGCAAGGATTTGGATGTGCCACGCTCAACTTGGCCTGCCTTTTGCATGGTGAGTATCCCAGGAGCTCCTGGCTTTGTGGTTTTCTGAACCCAAACCCTAGCCCAAAGCCTAACCCTAGACTGAGGCAGAAATCGGGCATTGGGCTGTGGTGAGTTCCGAGCAGAATGATGAAGAGGGAGCAAGGATTTGGATGTGCTACGCTCAACTTGGCCTGCCTTTTGCATGGTGAGTATCCCTGGAGCTCCTGGCTTTGTGGTTTTCTGAACCCTAACCTGAGGCAGAACCCTAACCCTAGCCCAAAGCCTAACCCTAGACTGAGGCAGAAATCGGGCATTGGGCTGTGGGGAGTTCCGAGCAGAATGACGAAGAGGGAGCAAGGATTTGGATGTGCTACGCTCAACTTGGCCTGCCTTTTGCATGGGGAGTATCCCTGGAGCTCCTGGCTTTGTGGTTTTGTGAACCCTAACCCTAGGCATAACCCTAACCCTAGCCCTAAGCCTAACCCTAGACTGAGGCAGAAATCGGGCATTGGGCTGTGGTGAGTTCCGAGCAGAATGACGAAGAGGGAGCAAGGATTTGGATGTGCTACGCTCAACTTGGCCTGCCTTTTGCATGGTATCCCTGGAGCTCCTGGCTTTGTGGTTTTCTGAACCCTAACCCTAGGCATAAACCTAACCCTAGCCCAAAGCCTAACCCTAGACTGAGGCAGAAATCGGGCATTGGGCTGTGGGGAGTTCCGAGCAGAATGACAAAGAGGGAGCAAGGATTTGGATGTGCTACGCTCAACTTGGCCTGCCTTTTGCATGGTGAGTATCCCTGGAGCTCCTGGCTTTGTGGTTTTGTGAACCCTAACCCTAGGCAGAACCCTAACCCTAGCCCTAAGCCTAACCCTAGACTGAGGCAGAAATCGGGCATTGGGCTGTGGGGAGTTCCGAGCAGAATGACGAAGAGGGAGAGGGGATTTGGATGTGCTACGCTCAACATGGCCTGCCTTTTGCATGGTGAGTATCCCTGGAGCTCCTGGCTTTGTGGTTTTGTGAACCCTAACCCTAGGCATAACCCTAACCCTAGCCCTAAGCCTAACCCTAGACTGAGGCAGAAATCGGGCATTGGGCTGTGCTGAGTTCCGAGCAGAATGACAAAGAGGGAGCAAGGATTTGGATGTGCTATGCTCAACTTGGCCTGCATTTTGCATGGTGAGTATCCCTGGAGCTCCTGGCTTTGTGGTTTTGTGAACCCTAAGCCTAGGCATAACCCTAACCCTAGCCCTAAGCCTAACCCTAGACTGAGGCAGAAATCGGGCATTGGGCTGTGGGGAGTTCCGAGCAGAATGATGAAGAGGGAGAGGGGATTTGGATGTGCTACGCTCAACTTGGCCTGCATTTTGCATGGTGAGTAGCCCTGGAGCTCCTGGCTTTGTGGTTTTGTGAACCCTAACCCTAGGCATAACCCTAACCCTAGCCCTAAGCCTAACCCTAGACTGAGGCAGAAATCGGGCATTGGGCTGTGGGGAGTTCCGAGCAGAATGACGAAGAGGGAGCAAGGATTTGGATGTGCTACGCTCAACTTGGCCTGCCTTTTGCATGGTATCCCTGGAGCTCCTGGCTTTGTGGTTTTGTGAACCCTAACCCTAGGCATAACCCTAACCCTAGCCCTAAGCCTAACCCTAGACTGAGCCAGTAATCAGGCATTGGGCTGTGGGGAGTTCCGAGCAGAATGACGAAGAGGGAGCAAGGATTTGGATGTGCTACGCTCAACTTGGCCTGCCTTTTGCATGGTGAGTATCCCTGGAGCTCCTGGCTTTGTGGTTTTCTGAAGCCTAACCCTAGGCATAACCCTAACCCTAGCCCTAAGCCTAACCCTAGACTGAGGCAGTAATCGGGCATTGGGTTGTGGGGAGTTCCGAGCAGAATGACGAAGAGGGAGAGGGGATTTGGATGTGCTACGCTCAACTTGGCCTGCATTTTGCATGGTGAGTATCCCTGGAGCTCCTGGCTTTGTGGTTTTGTGAACCCTAACCCTAGGCATAACCCTAACCCTAACCCTAAGCCTAACCCTAGACTGAGGCAGAAATTGGGCATTGGGCTGTGGTGAGTTCTGAGCAGAATGACGAAGAGGGAGAGGGGATTTGGATGTGCTATGCTCAACTTGGCCTGCCTTTTGCATGGTGAGTATCCCTGGAGCTCCTGGCTTTGTGGTTTTGTGAACCCTAACCCTAGGCATAACCCTAACCCTAGCCCTAAGCCTAACCCTAGACTGAGGCAGAAATCGGGCATTGGGCTGTGGGGAGTTCCGAGCAGAATGACGAAGAGGGAGCAAGGATTTGGATGTGCTACGCTCAACTTGGCCTGCCTTTTGCATGGTGAGTATCCCTGGAGCTCCTGGCTTTGTGGTTTTCTGAACCCTAACCCTAGGCATAACCCTAACCCTAGCCCTAAGCCTAACCCTAGACTGAGGCAGAAATCGGGCATTGGGCTGTGGGGAGTTCCGAGCAGAATGACGAAGAGGGAGCAAGGATTTGGATGTGCTACGCTCAACTTGGCCTGCCTTTTGCATGGTGAGTATCCCTGGAGCTCCTGGCTTTGTGGTTTTGTGAACCCTAACCCTAGGCATAACCCTAACCCTAGCCCTAAGCCTAACCCTAGACTGAGCCAGTAATCGGGCATTGGGCTGTGGGGAGTTCCGAGCAGAATGAAGAAGAGGGAGAGGGAATTTGGATGTGCTACGCTCAACTTGGCCTGCCTTTTGCATGGTGAGTATCCCTGGAGCTCCTGGCTTTGTGGTTTTCTGAACCCTAACCCTAGGCATAACCCTAACCCTAGCCCTAAGCCCAACCCTAGACTGAGCCAGTAATCGGGCATTGGGCTGTGGGGAGTTCCGAGCAGAATGACGAAGAGGGAGAGGGGATTTGGATGTGCTACGCTCAACATGGCCTGCCTTTTGCATGGTGAGTATCCCTGGAGCTCCTGGCTTTGTGGTTTTGTGAACCCTAACCCTAAGCATAACCCTAACCCTAACCCTAAGCCTAACCCTAGACTGAGGCAGAAATCGGGCATTGGGCTGTGGTGAGTTCCGAGCAGAATGACGAAGAGGGAGAGGGGATTTGGATGTGCTACGCTCAACATGGCCTGCCTTTTGCATGGTGAGTATCCCTGGAGCTCCTGGCTTTGTGGTTTTGTGAACCCTAACCCTAGGCATAACCCTAACCCTAACCCTAAGCCTAACCCTAGACTGAGGCAGAAATCGGGCATTGGGCTGTGGTGAGTTCCGAGCAGAATGACGAAGAGAGAGAGGGGATTTGGATGTGCTACGCTCAACTTGGCCTGCCTTTTGCATGGTGAGTATCCCTGGAGCTCCTGGCTTTGTGGTTTTGTGAACCCTAACCCTAGGCATAACCCTAACCCTAGCCCTAAGCCTAACCCTAGACTGAGCCAGTAATCGGGCATTGGGCTGTGGTGAGTTCCGAGCAGAATGACAAAGAGGGAGCAAGGATTGGGATGTGCTACACTCAACTCGGCCTGCCTTTTGCATGGTGAGTATCCCTGGAGCTCCTGGCTTTGTGGTTTTGTGAACCCTAACCCTAGGCATAACCCTAACCCTAGCCCTAAGCCTAACCCTAGACTGAGGCAGAAATCGGGCATTGGGCTGTGGGGAGTTCCGAGCAGAATGACGAAGAGGGAGCAAGGATTTGGATGTGCTACGCTCAACTTGGCCTGCCTTTTGCATGGTATCCCTGGAGCTCCTGGCTTTGTGGTTTTGTGAACCCTAACCCTAGGCATAACCCTAACCCTAGCCCTAAGCCTAACCCTAGACTGAGCCAGTAATCAGGCATTGGGCTGTGGGGAGTTCCGAGCAGAATGACGAAGAGGGAGCAAGGATTTGGATGTGCTACGCTCAACTTGGCCTGCCTTTTGCATGGTGAGTATCCCTGGAGCTCCTGGCTTTGTGGTTTTGTGAACCCTAACCCTAGGCATAACCCTAACCCTAGCCCTAAGCCTAACCCTAGACTGAGGCAGTAATCGGGCATTGGGCTGTGGGGAGTTCCGAGCAGAATGACGAAGAGGGAGAGGGGATTTGGATGTGCTACGCTCAACATGGCCTGCCTTTTGCATGGTGAGTATCCCTGGAGCTCCTGGCTTTGTGGTTTTGTGAACCCTAACCCTAGGCATAACCCTAACCCTAGCCCTAAGCCTAACCCTAGACTGAGGCAGTAATCGGGCATTGGGCTGTGGGGAGTTCCGAGCAGAATGAAGAAGAGGGAGCAAGGATTTGGATGTGCTACGCTCAACTTGGCCTGCATTTTGCATGGTGAGTATCCCTGGAGCTCCTGGCTTTGTGGTTTTGTGAACCCTAAGCCTAGGCATAACCCTAACCCTAGCCCTAAGCCTAACCCTAGACTGAGGCAGAAATCGGGCATTGGGCTGTGGTGAGTTCCGAGCAGAATGATGAAGAGGGAGAGGGGATTTGGATGTGCTACGCTCAACTTGGCCTGCCTTTTGCATGGTGAGTATCCCTGGAGCTCCTGGCTTTGTGGTTTTGTGAACCCTAACCCTAGGCATAACCCTAACCCTAGCCCTAAGCCTAACCCTAGACTGAGGCAGAAATCGGGCATTGGGCTGTGCGGAGTTCCGAGCAGAATGACGAAGAGGGAGCAAGGATTTGGATGTGCTACGCTCAACTTGGCCTGCCTTTTGCATGGTGAGTATCCCTGGAGCTCCTGGCTTTGTGGTTTTGTGAACCCTAACCCTAGGCATAACCCTAACCCTAGCCCTAAGCCTAACCCTAGACTGAGGCAGAAATCGGGCATTGGGCTGTGGTGAGTTCCGAGCAGAATGACAAAGAGGGAGCAAGGATTTGGATGTGCTACGCTCAACTTGGCCTGCCTTTTGCATGGTATCCCTGGAGCTCCTGGCTTTGTGGTTTTCTGAACCCTAACCCTAGGCATAACCCTAACCCTAGCCCTAAGCCTAACCCTAGACTGAGGCAGAAATCGGGCATTGGGCTGTGGGGAGTTCCGAGCAGAATGACGAAGAGGGAGCAAGGATTTGGATGTGCTACGCTCAACTTGGCCTGCCTTTTGCATGGTGAGTATCCCTGGAGCTCCTGGCTTTGTGGTTTTGTGAACCCTAACCCTAGGCATAACCCTAACCCTAGCCCTAAGCCTAACCCTAGACTGAGGCAGAAATCGGGCATTGGGCTGTGGTGAGTTCCGAGCAGAATGACGAAGAGGGAGCAAGGATTTGGATGTGCTACGCTCAACTTGGCCTGCCTTTTGCATGGTGAGTATCCCTGGAGCTCCTGGCTTTGTGGTTTTGTGAACCCTAACCCTAGGCATAACCCTAACCCTAGCCCTAAGCCCAACCCTAGACTGAGGCAGTAATCGGGCATTGGGCTGTGCGGAGTTCCGAGCAGAATGACGAAGAGGGAGCAAGGATTTGGATGTGCTACGCTCAACTTGGCCTGCCTTTTGCATGGTGAGTATCCCTGGAGCTCCTGGCTTTGTGGTTTTGTGAACCCTAACCCTAGGCATAACCCTAACCCTAGCCCTAAGCCTAACCCTAGACTGAGGCAGAAATCGGGCATTGGGCTGTGGGGAGTTCCGAGCAGAATGACGAAGAGGGAGCAAGGATTTGGATGTGCTACGCTGAACTTGGCCTGCCTTTTGCATGGTATCCCTGGAGCTCCTGGCTTTGTGGTTTTGTGAACCCTAACCCTAGGCATAACCCTAACCCTAGCCCTAAGCCTAACCCTAGACTGAGGCAGAAATCGGGCATTGGGCTGTGGTGAGTTCCGAGCAGAATGACGAAGAGGGAGCAAGGATTTGGATGTGCTACGCTCAACTTGGCCTGCCTTTTGCATGGTGAGTATCCCTGGAGCTCCTGGCTTTGTGGTTTTGTGAACCCTAACCCTAGGCATAACCCTAACCCTAGCCCTAAGCCTAACCCTAGACTGAGGCAGTAATCGGGCATTGGGCTGTGCGGAGTTCCGAGCAGAATGACGAAGAGGGAGCAAGGATTTGGATGTGCTACGCTCAACTTGGCCTGCCTTTTGCATGGTGAGTATCCCTGGAGCTCCTGGCTTTGTGGTTTTGTGAACCCTAACCCTAGGCATAACCCTAACCCTAGGCATAACCCTAACCCTAGCCCTAAGCATAACCCTAGACTGAGGCAGAAATCGGGCATTGAGCTGTGGTGAGTTCCGAGCAGAATGACGAAGACGGAGCAAGGATTTGGATGTGCTACGCTCAACTTGGCCTGCCTTTTGCATGGTGAGTATCCCTGGAGCTCCTGGCTTTGTGGTTTTCTGAAGCCTAACCCTAGGCATAACCCTAACCCTAGCCCTAACCATAACCCTAGACTGAGGCAGAAATCGGGCATTGGGCTGTGGTGAGTTCCGAGCAGAATGACGAAGAGGGAGCAAGGATTTGGATGTGCTACGCTCAACTTGGCCTGCCTTTTGCATGGTGAGTATCCCTGGAGCTCCTGGCTTTGTGGTTTTCTGAACCCTAACCCTAGGCATAACCCTAACCCTAGCCCTAAGGCTAACCCTAGACTGAGGCAGAAATCGGGCATTGGGCTGTGGGGAGTTCCGAGCAGAATGACGAAGAGGGAGCAAGGATTTGGATGTGCTACGCTCAACTTGGCCTGCCTTTTGCATGGTGAGTATCCCTGGAGCTCCTGGCTTTGTGGTTTTGTGAACCCTAACCCTAGGCATAACCCTAACCCTAGGCATAACCCTAACCCTAGCCCTAAGCATAACCCTAGACTGAGGCAGAAATCGGGCATTGGGCTGTGGTGAGTTCCGAGCAGAATGACGAAGACGGAGCAAGGATTTGGATGTGCTACGCTCAACTTGGCCTGCCTTTTGCATGGTGAGTATCCCTGGAGCTCCTGGCTTTGTGGTTTTGTGAACCCTAACCCTAGGCATAACCCTAACCCTAGCCCTAAGCCTAACCCTAGACTGAGGCAGAAATCGGGCATTGGGCTGTGGTGAGTTCCGAGCAGAATGACGAAGAGGGAGCAAGGATTTGGATGTGCTACGCTCAACTTGGCCTGCCTTTTGCATGGTGAGTATCCCTGGAGCTCCTGGCTTTGTGGTTTTGTGAACCCTAACCCTAGGCATAACCCTAACCCTAGCCCTAAGCCTAACCCTAGACTGAGGCAGAAATCGGGCATTGGGCTGTGGGGAGTTCCGAGCAGAATGACGAAGAGGGAGCAAGGATTTGGATGTGCTACGCTCAACTTGGCCTGCCTTTTGCATGGTGAGTATCCCTGGAGCTCGTGGCTTTGTGGTTTTGTGAACCCTAACCCTAAGCATAACCCTAACCCTAACCCTAAGCCTAACCCTAGACTGAGGCAGAAATCGGGCATTGGGCTGTGGTGAGTTCCGAGCAGAATGACGAAGAGGGAGCAAGGATTTGGATGTGCTACGCTCAACTTGGCCTGCATTTTGCATGGTGAGTATCCCTGGAGCTCCTGGCTTTGTGGTTTTGTGAACCCTAACCCTAGGCATAACCCTAACCCTAACCCTAAGCCTAACCCTAGACTGAGGCAGAAATTGGGCATTGGGCTGTGGTGAGTTCTGAGCAGAATGACGAAGAGGGAGAGGGGATTTGGATGTGCTATGCTCAACTTGGCCTGCCTTTTGCATGGTGAGTATCCCTGGAGCTCCTGGCTTTGTGGTTTTGTGAACCCTAACCCTAGGCATAACCCTAACCCTAGCCCTAAGCCTAACCCTAGACTGAGGCAGAAATCGGGCATTGGGCTGTGGGGAGTTCCGAGCAGAATGACGAAGAGGGAGCAAGGATTTGGATGTGCTACGCTCAACTTGGCCTGCCTTTTGCATGGTGAGTATCCCTGGAGCTCCTGGCTTTGTGGTTTTCTGAACCCTAACCCTAGGCATAACCCTAACCCTAGCCCTAAGCCTAACCCTAGACTGAGGCAGAAATCGGGCATTGGGCTGTGGGGAGTTCCGAGCAGAATGACGAAGAGGGAGCAAGGATTTGGATGTGCTACGCTCAACTTGGCCTGCCTTTTGCATGGTGAGTATCCCTGGAGCTCCTGGCTTTGTGGTTTTGTGAACCCTAACCCTAGGCATAACCCTAACCCTAGCCCTAAGCCTAACCCTAGACTGAGCCAGTAATCGGGCATTGGGCTGTGGGGAGTTCCGAGCAGAATGAAGAAGAGGGAGAGGGAATTTGGATGTGCTACGCTCAACTTGGCCTGCCTTTTGCATGGTGAGTATCCCTGGAGCTCCTGGCTTTGTGGTTTTCTGAACCCTAACCCTAGGCATAACCCTAACCCTAGCCCTAAGCCCAACCCTAGACTGAGCCAGTAATCGGGCATTGGGCTGTGGGGAGTTCCGAGCAGAATGACGAAGAGGGAGAGGGGATTTGGATGTGCTACGCTCAACATGGCCTGCCTTTTGCATGGTGAGTATCCCTGGAGCTCCTGGCTTTGTGGTTTTGTGAACCCTAACCCTAAGCATAACCCTAACCCTAACCCTAAGCCTAACCCTAGACTGAGGCAGAAATCGGGCATTGGGCTGTGGTGAGTTCCGAGCAGAATGACGAAGAGGGAGAGGGGATTTGGATGTGCTACGCTCAACATGGCCTGCCTTTTGCATGGTGAGTATCCCTGGAGCTCCTGGCTTTGTGGTTTTGTGAACCCTAACCCTAGGCATAACCCTAACCCTAACCCTAAGCCTAACCCTAGACTGAGGCAGAAATCGGGCATTGGGCTGTGGTGAGTTCCGAGCAGAATGACGAAGAGAGAGAGGGGATTTGGATGTGCTACGCTCAACTTGGCCTGCCTTTTGCATGGTGAGTATCCCTGGAGCTCCTGGCTTTGTGGTTTTGTGAACCCTAACCCTAGGCATAACCCTAACCCTAGCCCTAAGCCTAACCCTAGACTGAGCCAGTAATCGGGCATTGGGCTGTGGTGAGTTCCGAGCAGAATGACAAAGAGGGAGCAAGGATTGGGATGTGCTACACTCAACTCGGCCTGCCTTTTGCATGGTGAGTATCCCTGGAGCTCCTGGCTTTGTGGTTTTCTGAACCCTAACCCTAGGCATAACCCTAACCCTAGCCCTAAGCCTAACCCTAGACTGAGGCAGAAATCAGGCATTGGGCTGTGGGGAGTTCCGAGCAGAATGACGAAGAGGGAGCAAGGATTTGGATGTGCTACGCTCAACTTGGCCTGCCTTTTGCATGGTGAGTATCCCTGGAGCTCCTGGCTTTGTGGTTTTCTGAAGCCTAACCCTAGGCATAACCCTAACCCTAGCCCTAAGCCTAACCCTAGACTGAGGCAGTAATCGGGCATTGGGCTGTGGGGAGTTCCGAGCAGAATGACGAAGAGGGAGAGGGGATTTGGATGTGCTACGCTCAACTTGGCCTGCCTTTTGCATGGTGAGTATCCCTGGAGCTCCTGGCTTTGTGGTTTTGTGAACCCTAACCCTAGGCATAACCCTAACCCTAGCCCTAAGCCTAACCCTAGACTGAGCCAGTAATCGGGCATTGGGCTGTGGGGAGTTCCGAGCAGAATGAAGAAGAGGGAGCAAGGATTTGGATGTGCTACGCTCAACTTGGCCTGCATTTTGCATGGTGAGTATCCCTGGAGCTCCTGGCTTTGTGGTTTTGTGAACCCTAAGCCTAGGCATAACCCTAACCCTAGCCCTAAGCCTAACCCTAGACTGAGGCAGAAATCGGGCATTGGGCTGTGGTGAGTTCCGAGCAGAATGATGAAGAGGGAGAGGGGATTTGGATGTGCTACGCTCAACTTGGCCTGCCTTTTGCATGGTGAGTATCCCTGGAGCTCCTGGCTTTGTGGTTTTGTGAACCCTAACCCTAGGCATAACCCTAACCCTAGCCCTAAGCCTAACCCTAGACTGAGGCAGAAATCGGGCATTGGGCTGTGCGGAGTTCCGAGCAGAATGACGAAGAGGGAGCAAGGATTTGGATGTGCTACGCTCAACTTGGCCTGCCTTTTGCATGGTGAGTATCCCTGGAGCTCCTGGCTTTGTGGTTTTGTGAACCCTAACCCTAGGCATAACCCTAACCCTAGCCCTAAGCCTAACCCTAGACTGAGGCAGAAATCGGGCATTGGGCTGTGGTGAGTTCCGAGCAGAATGACGAAGAGGGAGCAAGGATTTGGATGTGCTACGCTCAACTTGGCCTGCCTTTTGCATGGTATCCCTGGAGCTCCTGGCTTTGTGGTTTTGTGAACCCTAACCCTAGGCATAACCCTAACCCTAGCCCTAAGCCTAACCCTAGACTGAGGCAGAAATCGGGCATTGGGCTGTGGGGAGTTCCGAGCAGAATGACGAAGAGGGAGCAAGGATTTGGATGTGCTACGCTCAACTTGGCCTGCCTTTTGCATGGTGAGTATCCCTGGAGCTCCTGGCTTTGTGGTTTTGTGAACCCTAACCCTAGGCATAACCCTAACCCTAGCCCTAAGCCTAACCCTAGACTGAGGCAGAAATCGGGCATTGGGCTGTGGTGAGTTCCGAGCAGAATGACGAAGAGGGAGCAAGGATTTGGATGTGCTACGCTCAACTTGGCCTGCCTTTTGCATGGTGAGTATCCCTGGAGCTCCTGGCTTTGTGGTTTTGTGAACCCTAACCCTAGGCATAACCCTAACCCTAGCCCTAAGCCTAACCCTAGACTGAGGCAGTAATTGGGCATTGGGCTGTGCGGAGTTCCGAGCAGAATGACGAAGAGGGAGCAAGGATTTGGATGTGCTACGCTCAACTTGGCCTGCCTTTTGCATGGTGAGTATCCCTGGAGCTCCTGGCTTTGTGGTTTTGTGAACCCTAAGCCTAGGCATAACCCTAACCCTAGCCCTAAGCCTAACCCTAGACTGAGGCAGAAATCGGGCATTGGGCTGTGGTGAGTTCCGAGCAGAATGATGAAGAGGGAGAGGGGATTTGGATGTGCTACGCTCAACTTGGCCTGCCTTTTGCATGGTGAGTATCCCTGGAGCTCCTGGCTTTGTGGTTTTGTGAACCCTAACCCTAGGCATAACCCTAACCCTAGCCCTAAGCCTAACCCTAGACTGAGCCAGTAATCGGGCATTGGGCTGTGGTGAGTTCCGAGCAGAATGACAAAGAGGGAGCAAGGATTGGGATGTGCTACACTCAACTCGGCCTGCCTTTTGCATGGTGAGTATCCCTGGAGCTCCTGGCTTTGTGGTTTTGTGAACCCTAACCCTAGGCATAACCCTAACCCTAGCCCTAAGCCTAACCCTAGACTGAGGCAGAAATCGGGCATTGGGCTGTGGGGAGTTCCGAGCAGAATGACGAAGAGGGAGCAAGGATTTGGATGTGCTACGCTCAACTTGGCCTGCCTTTTGCATGGTATCCCTGGAGCTCCTGGCTTTGTGGTTTTGTGAACCCTAACCCTAGGCATAACCCTAACCCTAGCCCTAAGCCTAACCCTAGACTGAGCCAGTAATCAGGCATTGGGCTGTGGGGAGTTCCGAGCAGAATGACGAAGAGGGAGCAAGGATTTGGATGTGCTACGCTCAACTTGGCCTGCCTTTTGCATGGTGAGTATCCCTGGAGCTCCTGGCTTTGTGGTTTTGTGAACCCTAACCCTAGGCATAACCCTAACCCTAGCCCTAAGCCTAACCCTAGACTGAGGCAGTAATCGGGCATTGGGCTGTGGGGAGTTCCGAGCAGAATGACGAAGAGGGAGAGGGGATTTGGATGTGCTACGCTCAACATGGCCTGCCTTTTGCATGGTGAGTATCCCTGGAGCTCCTGGCTTTGTGGTTTTGTGAACCCTAACCCTAGGCATAACCCTAACCCTAGCCCTAAGCCTAACCCTAGACTGAGGCAGTAATCGGGCATTGGGCTGTGGGGAGTTCCGAGCAGAATGAAGAAGAGGGAGCAAGGATTTGGATGTGCTACGCTCAACTTGGCCTGCATTTTGCATGGTGAGTATCCCTGGAGCTCCTGGCTTTGTGGTTTTGTGAACCCTAAGCCTAGGCATAACCCTAACCCTAGCCCTAAGCCTAACCCTAGACTGAGGCAGAAATCGGGCATTGGGCTGTGGTGAGTTCCGAGCAGAATGATGAAGAGGGAGAGGGGATTTGGATGTGCTACGCTCAACTTGGCCTGCCTTTTGCATGGTGAGTATCCCTGGAGCTCCTGGCTTTGTGGTTTTGTGAACCCTAACCCTAGGCATAACCCTAACCCTAGCCCTAAGCCTAACCCTAGACTGAGGCAGAAATCGGGCATTGGGCTGTGCGGAGTTCCGAGCAGAATGACGAAGAGGGAGCAAGGATTTGGATGTGCTACGCTCAACTTGGCCTGCCTTTTGCATGGTGAGTATCCCTGGAGCTCCTGGCTTTGTGGTTTTGTGAACCCTAACCCTAGGCATAACCCTAACCCTAGCCCTAAGCCTAACCCTAGACTGAGGCAGAAATCGGGCATTGGGCTGTGGTGAGTTCCGAGCAGAATGACAAAGAGGGAGCAAGGATTTGGATGTGCTACGCTCAACTTGGCCTGCCTTTTGCATGGTATCCCTGGAGCTCCTGGCTTTGTGGTTTTCTGAACCCTAACCCTAGGCATAACCCTAACCCTAGCCCTAAGCCTAACCCTAGACTGAGGCAGAAATCGGGCATTGGGCTGTGGGGAGTTCCGAGCAGAATGACGAAGAGGGAGCAAGGATTTGGATGTGCTACGCTCAACTTGGCCTGCCTTTTGCATGGTGAGTATCCCTGGAGCTCCTGGCTTTGTGGTTTTGTGAACCCTAACCCTAGGCATAACCCTAACCCTAGCCCTAAGCCTAACCCTAGACTGAGGCAGAAATCGGGCATTGGGCTGTGGTGAGTTCCGAGCAGAATGACGAAGAGGGAGCAAGGATTTGGATGTGCTACGCTCAACTTGGCCTGCCTTTTGCATGGTGAGTATCCCTGGAGCTCCTGGCTTTGTGGTTTTGTGAACCCTAACCCTAGGCATAACCCTAACCCTAGCCCTAAGCCCAACCCTAGACTGAGGCAGTAATCGGGCATTGGGCTGTGCGGAGTTCCGAGCAGAATGACGAAGAGGGAGCAAGGATTTGGATGTGCTACGCTCAACTTGGCCTGCCTTTTGCATGGTGAGTATCCCTGGAGCTCCTGGCTTTGTGGTTTTGTGAACCCTAACCCTAGGCATAACCCTAACCCTAGCCCTAAGCCTAACCCTAGACTGAGGCAGAAATCGGGCATTGGGCTGTGGGGAGTTCCGAGCAGAATGACGAAGAGGGAGCAAGGATTTGGATGTGCTACGCTGAACTTGGCCTGCCTTTTGCATGGTATCCCTGGAGCTCCTGGCTTTGTGGTTTTGTGAACCCTAACCCTAGGCATAACCCTAACCCTAGCCCTAAGCCTAACCCTAGACTGAGGCAGAAATCGGGCATTGGGCTGTGGTGAGTTCCGAGCAGAATGACGAAGAGGGAGCAAGGATTTGGATGTGCTACGCTCAACTTGGCCTGCCTTTTGCATGGTGAGTATCCCTGGAGCTCCTGGCTTTGTGGTTTTGTGAACCCTAACCCTAGGCATAACCCTAACCCTAGCCCTAAGCCTAACCCTAGACTGAGGCAGTAATCGGGCATTGGGCTGTGCGGAGTTCCGAGCAGAATGACGAAGAGGGAGCAAGGATTTGGATGTGCTACGCTCAACTTGGCCTGCCTTTTGCATGGTGAGTATCCCTGGAGCTCCTGGCTTTGTGGTTTTGTGAACCCTAACCCTAGGCATAACCCTAACCCTAGGCATAACCCTAACCCTAGCCCTAAGCATAACCCTAGACTGAGGCAGAAATCGGGCATTGAGCTGTGGTGAGTTCCGAGCAGAATGACGAAGACGGAGCAAGGATTTGGATGTGCTACGCTCAACTTGGCCTGCCTTTTGCATGGTGAGTATCCCTGGAGCTCCTGGCTTTGTGGTTTTCTGAAGCCTAACCCTAGGCATAACCCTAACCCTAGCCCTAACCATAACCCTAGACTGAGGCAGAAATCGGGCATTGGGCTGTGGTGAGTTCCGAGCAGAATGACGAAGAGGGAGCAAGGATTTGGATGTGCTACGCTCAACTTGGCCTGCCTTTTGCATGGTGAGTATCCCTGGAGCTCCTGGCTTTGTGGTTTTCTGAACCCTAACCCTAGGCATAACCCTAACCCTAGCCCTAAGGCTAACCCTAGACTGAGGCAGAAATCGGGCATTGGGCTGTGGGGAGTTCCGAGCAGAATGACGAAGAGGGAGCAAGGATTTGGATGTGCTACGCTCAACTTGGCCTGCCTTTTGCATGGTGAGTATCCCTGGAGCTCCTGGCTTTGTGGTTTTGTGAACCCTAACCCTAGGCATAACCCTAACCCTAGGCATAACCCTAACCCTAGCCCTAAGCATAACCCTAGACTGAGGCAGAAATCGGGCATTGGGCTGTGGTGAGTTCCGAGCAGAATGACGAAGACGGAGCAAGGATTTGGATGTGCTACGCTCAACTTGGCCTGCCTTTTGCATGGTGAGTATCCCTGGAGCTCCTGGCTTTGTGGTTTTGTGAACCCTAACCCTAGGCATAACCCTAACCCTAGCCCTAAGCCTAACCCTAGACTGAGGCAGAAATCGGGCATTGGGCTGTGGTGAGTTCCGAGCAGAATGACGAAGAGGGAGCAAGGATTTGGATGTGCTACGCTCAACTTGGCCTGCCTTTTGCATGGTGAGTATCCCTGGAGCTCCTGGCTTTGTGGTTTTGTGAACCCTAACCCTAGGCATAACCCTAACCCTAGCCCTAAGCCTAACCCTAGACTGAGGCAGAAATCGGGCATTGGGCTGTGGGGAGTTCCGAGCAGAATGACGAAGAGGGAGCAAGGATTTGGATGTGCTACGCTCAACTTGGCCTGCCTTTTGCATGGTGAGTATCCCTGGAGCTCGTGGCTTTGTGGTTTTGTGAACCCTAACCCTAAGCATAACCCTAACCCTAACCCTAAGCCTAACCCTAGACTGAGGCAGAAATCGGGCATTGGGCTGTGGTGAGTTCCGAGCAGAATGACGAAGAGGGAGCAAGGATTTGGATGTGCTACGCTCAACTTGGCCTGCATTTTGCATGGTGAGTATCCCTGGAGCTCCTGGCTTTGTGGTTTTGTGAACCCTAACCCTAGGCATAACCCTAACCCTAACCCTAAGCCTAACCCTAGACTGAGGCAGAAATTGGGCATTGGGCTGTGGTGAGTTCTGAGCAGAATGACGAAGAGGGAGAGGGGATTTGGATGTGCTATGCTCAACTTGGCCTGCCTTTTGCATGGTGAGTATCCCTGGAGCTCCTGGCTTTGTGGTTTTGTGAACCCTAACCCTAGGCATAACCCTAACCCTAGCCCTAAGCCTAACCCTAGACTGAGGCAGAAATCGGGCATTGGGCTGTGGGGAGTTCCGAGCAGAATGACGAAGAGGGAGCAAGGATTTGGATGTGCTACGCTCAACTTGGCCTGCCTTTTGCATGGTGAGTATCCCTGGAGCTCCTGGCTTTGTGGTTTTCTGAACCCTAACCCTAGGCATAACCCTAACCCTAGCCCTAAGCCTAACCCTAGACTGAGGCAGAAATCGGGCATTGGGCTGTGGGGAGTTCCGAGCAGAATGACGAAGAGGGAGCAAGGATTTGGATGTGCTACGCTCAACTTGGCCTGCCTTTTGCATGGTGAGTATCCCTGGAGCTCCTGGCTTTGTGGTTTTGTGAACCCTAACCCTAGGCATAACCCTAACCCTAGCCCTAAGCCTAACCCTAGACTGAGCCAGTAATCGGGCATTGGGCTGTGGGGAGTTCCGAGCAGAATGAAGAAGAGGGAGAGGGAATTTGGATGTGCTACGCTCAACTTGGCCTGCCTTTTGCATGGTGAGTATCCCTGGAGCTCCTGGCTTTGTGGTTTTCTGAACCCTAACCCTAGGCATAACCCTAACCCTAGCCCTAAGCCCAACCCTAGACTGAGCCAGTAATCGGGCATTGGGCTGTGGGGAGTTCCGAGCAGAATGACGAAGAGGGAGAGGGGATTTGGATGTGCTACGCTCAACATGGCCTGCCTTTTGCATGGTGAGTATCCCTGGAGCTCCTGGCTTTGTGGTTTTGTGAACCCTAACCCTAAGCATAACCCTAACCCTAACCCTAAGCCTAACCCTAGACTGAGGCAGAAATCGGGCATTGGGCTGTGGTGAGTTCCGAGCAGAATGACGAAGAGGGAGAGGGGATTTGGATGTGCTACGCTCAACATGGCCTGCCTTTTGCATGGTGAGTATCCCTGGAGCTCCTGGCTTTGTGGTTTTGTGAACCCTAACCCTAGGCATAACCCTAACCCTAACCCTAAGCCTAACCCTAGACTGAGGCAGAAATCGGGCATTGGGCTGTGGTGAGTTCCGAGCAGAATGACGAAGAGAGAGAGGGGATTTGGATGTGCTACGCTCAACTTGGCCTGCCTTTTGCATGGTGAGTATCCCTGGAGCTCCTGGCTTTGTGGTTTTGTGAACCCTAACCCTAGGCATAACCCTAACCCTAGCCCTAAGCCTAACCCTAGACTGAGCCAGTAATCGGGCATTGGGCTGTGGTGAGTTCCGAGCAGAATGACAAAGAGGGAGCAAGGATTGGGATGTGCTACACTCAACTCGGCCTGCCTTTTGCATGGTGAGTATCCCTGGAGCTCCTGGCTTTGTGGTTTTCTGAACCCTAACCCTAGGCATAACCCTAACCCTAGCCCTAAGCCTAACCCTAGACTGAGGCAGAAATCAGGCATTGGGCTGTGGGGAGTTCCGAGCAGAATGACGAAGAGGGAGCAAGGATTTGGATGTGCTACGCTCAACTTGGCCTGCCTTTTGCATGGTGAGTATCCCTGGAGCTCCTGGCTTTGTGGTTTTCTGAAGCCTAACCCTAGGCATAACCCTAACCCTAGCCCTAAGCCTAACCCTAGACTGAGGCAGTAATCGGGCATTGGGCTGTGGGGAGTTCCGAGCAGAATGACGAAGAGGGAGAGGGGATTTGGATGTGCTACGCTCAACTTGGCCTGCCTTTTGCATGGTGAGTATCCCTGGAGCTCCTGGCTTTGTGGTTTTGTGAACCCTAACCCTAGGCATAACCCTAACCCTAGCCCTAAGCCTAACCCTAGACTGAGCCAGTAATCGGGCATTGGGCTGTGGGGAGTTCCGAGCAGAATGAAGAAGAGGGAGCAAGGATTTGGATGTGCTACGCTCAACTTGGCCTGCATTTTGCATGGTGAGTATCCCTGGAGCTCCTGGCTTTGTGGTTTTGTGAACCCTAAGCCTAGGCATAACCCTAACCCTAGCCCTAAGCCTAACCCTAGACTGAGGCAGAAATCGGGCATTGGGCTGTGGTGAGTTCCGAGCAGAATGATGAAGAGGGAGAGGGGATTTGGATGTGCTACGCTCAACTTGGCCTGCCTTTTGCATGGTGAGTATCCCTGGAGCTCCTGGCTTTGTGGTTTTGTGAACCCTAACCCTAGGCATAACCCTAACCCTAGCCCTAAGCCTAACCCTAGACTGAGGCAGAAATCGGGCATTGGGCTGTGCGGAGTTCCGAGCAGAATGACGAAGAGGGAGCAAGGATTTGGATGTGCTACGCTCAACTTGGCCTGCCTTTTGCATGGTGAGTATCCCTGGAGCTCCTGGCTTTGTGGTTTTGTGAACCCTAACCCTAGGCATAACCCTAACCCTAGCCCTAAGCCTAACCCTAGACTGAGGCAGAAATCGGGCATTGGGCTGTGGTGAGTTCCGAGCAGAATGACGAAGAGGGAGCAAGGATTTGGATGTGCTACGCTCAACTTGGCCTGCCTTTTGCATGGTATCCCTGGAGCTCCTGGCTTTGTGGTTTTGTGAACCCTAACCCTAGGCATAACCCTAACCCTAGCCCTAAGCCTAACCCTAGACTGAGGCAGAAATCGGGCATTGGGCTGTGGGGAGTTCCGAGCAGAATGACGAAGAGGGAGCAAGGATTTGGATGTGCTACGCTCAACTTGGCCTGCCTTTTGCATGGTGAGTATCCCTGGAGCTCCTGGCTTTGTGGTTTTGTGAACCCTAACCCTAGGCATAACCCTAACCCTAGCCCTAAGCCTAACCCTAGACTGAGGCAGAAATCGGGCATTGGGCTGTGGTGAGTTCCGAGCAGAATGACGAAGAGGGAGCAAGGATTTGGATGTGCTACGCTCAACTTGGCCTGCCTTTTGCATGGTGAGTATCCCTGGAGCTCCTGGCTTTGTGGTTTTGTGAACCCTAACCCTAGGCATAACCCTAACCCTAGCCCTAAGCCTAACCCTAGACTGAGGCAGTAATTGGGCATTGGGCTGTGCGGAGTTCCGAGCAGAATGACGAAGAGGGAGCAAGGATTTGGATGTGCTACGCTCAACTTGGCCTGCCTTTTGCATGGTGAGTATCCCTGGAGCTCCTGGCTTTGTGGTTTTGTGAACCCTAAGCCTAGGCATAACCCTAACCCTAGCCCTAAGCCTAACCCTAGACTGAGGCAGAAATCGGGCATTGGGCTGTGGTGAGTTCCGAGCAGAATGATGAAGAGGGAGAGGGGATTTGGATGTGCTACGCTCAACTTGGCCTGCCTTTTGCATGGTGAGTATCCCTGGAGCTCCTGGCTTTGTGGTTTTGTGAACCCTAACCCTAGGCATAACCCTAACCCTAGCCCTAAGCCTAACCCTAGACTGAGGCAGTAATCGGGCATTGGGCTGTGGGGAGTTCCGAGCAGAATGACGAAGAGGGAGCAAGGATTTGGATGTGCTACGCTCAACTTGGCCTGCCTTTTGCATGGTGAGTATCCCTGGAGCTCCTGGCTTTGTGGTTTTGTGAACCCTAACCCTAGGCATAACCCTAACCCTAGCCCTAAGCCTAACCCTAGACTGAGGCAGAAATCGGGCATTGGGCTGTGGGGAGTTCCGAGCAGAATGACGAAGAGGGAGCAAGGATTTGGATGTGCTACGCTCAACTTGGCCTGCCTTTTGCATGGTATCCCTGGAGCTCCTGGCTTTGTGGTTTTGTGAACCCTAACCCTAGGCATAACCCTAACCCTAGCCCTAAGCCTAACCCTAGACTGAGGCAGAAATCGGGCATTGGGCTGTGGGGAGTTCCGAGCAGAATGACGAAGAGGGAGCAAGGATTTGGATGTGCTACGCTCAACTTGGCCTGCCTTTTGCATGGTGAGTATCCCTGGAGCTCCTGGCTTTGTGGTTTTGTGAACCATAACCCTAGGCATAACCCTAACCCTAGCCCTAAGCCTAACCCTAGACTGAGGCAGAAATCGGGCATTGGGCTGTGGTGAGTTCCGAGCAGAATGACGAAGAGGGAGCAAGGATTTGGATGTGCTACGCTCAACTTGGCCTGCCTTTTGCATGGTGAGTATCCCTGGAGCTCCTGGCTTTGTGGTTTTGTGAACCCTAACCCTAGGCATAACCCTAACCCTAGCCCTAAGCCTAACCCTAGACTGAGGCAGTAATCGGGCATTGGGCTGTGCGGAGTTCCGAGCAGAATGACGAAGAGGGAGCAAGGATTTGGATGTGCTACGCTCAACTTGGCCTGCCTTTTGCATGGTGAGTATCCCTGGAGCTCCTGGCTTTGTGGTTTTGTGAACCCTAACCCTAGGCATAACCCTAACCCTAGCCCTAAGCCTAACCCTAGACTGAGGCAGTAATCGGGCATTGGGCTGTGCGGAGTTCCGAGCAGAATGACGAAGAGGGAGCAAGGATTTGGATGTGCTACGCTCAACTTGGCCTGCCTTTTGCATGGTGAGTATCCCTGGAGCTCCTGGCTTTGTGGTTTTCTGAACCCTAACCCTAGGCAGAACCTTAACCCTAGGCATAACCCTAACCCTAGCCCTAAGCCTAACCCTAGACTGAGGCAGAAATCGGGCATTGGGCTGTGGTGAGTTCCGAGCAGAATGACGAAGAGGGACCAAGGATTTGGATGTGCTATGCTCAACTTGGCCTGCCTTTTGCATGGTGAGTATCCCTGGAGCTCCTGGCTTTGTGGTTTTGTGAACCCTAACCTGAGGCAGAACCCTAACCCTAGCCCTAAGCCTAAACCTAGACTTAGGCAGAAATCGGGCATTGGGCTGTGGGGAGTTCCGAGCAGAATGAAGAAGAGGGAGCAAGGATTTGGATGTGCTACGCTCAACTTGGCCTGCCTTTTGCATGGTGAGTATCCCTGGAGCTCCTGGCTTTGTGGTTTTGTGAACCCTAACCCTAGGCATAACCCTAACCCTAGCCCTAAGCCTAACCCTAGACTGAGGCAGAAATCGGGCATTGGGCTGTGGTGAGTTCCGAGCAGAATGACGAAGAGGGAGCAAGGATTTGGATGTGCTACGCTCAACTTGGCCTGCCTTTTGCATGGTGAGTATCCCTGGAGCTCCTGGCTTTGTGGTTTTGTGAACCCTAACCCTAGGCAGAACCCTAACCCTAGGCATAACCCTAACCCTAGCCCTAAGCCTAACCCTAGACTGAGGCAGAAATCGGGCATTGGGCTGTGGTGAGTTCCGAGCAGAATGACAAAGAGGGAGCAAGGATTTGGATGTACTACGCTCAACTCGGCCTGCCTTTTGCATGGTGAGTATCCCAGGAGCTCCTGGCTTTGTGGTTTTCTGAAGCCTAACCCTAGGCATAACCCTAACCCTAGCCCTAAGCCTAACCCTAGACGGAGGCAGAAATCGGGCATTGGGCTGTGGGGAGTTCCGAGCAGAATGAAGAAGAGGGAGCAAGGATTTGGATGTGCTACGCTCAACTCGGCCTGCCTTTTGCATGGGGAGTATCCCTGGAGCTCCTGGCTTTGTGGTTTTGTGAACCCTAACCCTAGGCATAACCCTGACCCTAGCCCAAAGCCTAACCCTAGACTGAGGCAGAAATCGGGCATTGGGCTGTGGGGAGTTCCGAGCAGAATGACGGAGCAAGGATTTGGATGTGCCACGCTCAACTTGGCCTGCCTTTTGCATGGTGAGTATCCCAGGAGCTCCTGGCTTTGTGGTTTTCTGAACCCAAACCCTAGCCCAAAGCCTAACCCTAGACTGAGGCAGAAATCGGGCATTGGGCTGTGGTGAGTTCCGAGCAGAATGATGAAGAGGGAGCAAGGATTTGGATGTGCTACGCTCAACTTGGCCTGCCTTTTGCATGGTGAGTATCCCTGGAGCTCCTGGCTTTGTGGTTTTCTGAACCCTAACCTGAGGCAGAACCCTAACCCTAGCCCAAAGCCTAACCCTAGACTGAGGCAGAAATCGGGCATTGGGCTGTGGGGAGTTCCGAGCAGAATGACGAAGAGGGAGCAAGGATTTGGATGTGCTACGCTCAACTTGGCCTGCCTTTTGCATGGGGAGTATCCCTGGAGCTCCTGGCTTTGTGGTTTTGTGAACCCTAACCCTAGGCATAACCCTAACCCTAGCCCTAAGCCTAACCCTAGACTGAGGCAGAAATCGGGCATTGGGCTGTGGTGAGTTCCGAGCAGAATGACGAAGAGGGAGCAAGGATTTGGATGTGCTACGCTCAACCTGGCCTGCCTTTTGCATGGTATCCCTGGAGCTCCTGGCTTTGTGGTTTTCTGAACCCTAACCCTAGGCATAAACCTAACCCTAGCCCAAAGCCTAACCCTAGACTGAGGCAGAAATCGGGCATTGGGCTGTGGGGAGTTCCGAGCAGAATGACAAAGAGGGAGCAAGGATTTGGATGTGCTACGCTCAACTTGGCCTGCCTTTTGCATGGTGAGTATCCCTGGAGCTCCTGGCTTTGTGGTTTTGTGAACCCTAACCCTAGGCAGAACCCTAACCCTAGCCCTAAGCCTAACCCTAGACTGAGGCAGAAATCGGGCATTGGGCTGTGGGGAGTTCCGAGCAGAATGACGAAGAGGGAGAGGGGATTTGGATGTGCTACGCTCAACATGGCCTGCCTTTTGCATGGTGAGTATCCCTGGAGCTCCTGGCTTTGTGGTTTTGTGAACCCTAACCCTAGGCATAACCCTAACCCTAGCCCTAAGCCTAACCCTAGACTGAGGCAGAAATCGGGCATTGGGCTGTGCTGAGTTCCGAGCAGAATGACAAAGAGGGAGCAAGGATTTGGATGTGCTATGCTCAACTTGGCCTGCATTTTGCATGGTGAGTATCCCTGGAGCTCCTGGCTTTGTGGTTTTGTGAACCCTAAGCCTAGGCATAACCCTAACCCTAGCCCTAAGCCTAACCCTAGACTGAGGCAGAAATCGGGCATTGGGCTGTGGGGAGTTCCGAGCAGAATGATGAAGAGGGAGAGGGGATTTGGATGTGCTACGCTCAACTTGGCCTGCATTTTGCATGGTGAGTAGCCCTGGAGCTCCTGGCTTTGTGGTTTTGTGAACCCTAACCCTAGGCATAACCCTAACCCTAGCCCTAAGCCTAACCCTAGACTGAGGCAGAAATCGGGCATTGGGCTGTGGGGAGTTCCGAGCAGAATGACGAAGAGGGAGCAAGGATTTGGATGTGCTACGCTCAACTTGGCCTGCCTTTTGCATGGTATCCCTGGAGCTCCTGGCTTTGTGGTTTTGTGAACCCTAACCCTAGGCATAACCCTAACCCTAGCCCTAAGCCTAACCCTAGACTGAGCCAGTAATCAGGCATTGGGCTGTGGGGAGTTCCGAGCAGAATGACGAAGAGGGAGCAAGGATTTGGATGTGCTACGCTCAACTTGGCCTGCCTTTTGCATGGTGAGTATCCCTGGAGCTCCTGGCTTTGTGGTTTTCTGAAGCCTAACCCTAGGCATAACCCTAACCCTAGCCCTAAGCCTAACCCTAGACTGAGGCAGTAATCGGGCATTGGGTTGTGGGGAGTTCCGAGCAGAATGACGAAGAGGGAGAGGGGATTTGGATGTGCTACGCTCAACTTGGCCTGCCTTTTGCATGGTGAGTATCCCTGGAGCTCCTGGCTTTGTGGTTTTGTGAACCCTAACCCTAGGCATAACCCTAACCCTAGCCCTAAGCCTAACCCTAGACTGAGGCAGAAATCGGGCATTGGGCTGTGGTGAGTTCCGAGCAGAATGATGAAGAGGGAGAGGGGATTTGGATGTGCTACGCTCAACTTGGCCTGCCTTTTGCATGGTGAGTATCCCTGGAGCTCCTGGCTTTGTGGTTTTGTGAACCCTAACCCTAGGCATAACCCTAACCCTAGCCCTAAGCCTAACCCTAGACTGAGGCAGAAATCGGGCATTGGGCTGTGCGGAGTTCCGAGCAGAATGACGAAGAGGGAGCAAGGATTTGGATGTGCTACGCTCAACTTGGCCTGCCTTTTGCATGGTGAGTATCCCTGGAGCTCCTGGCTTTGTGGTTTTGTGAACCCTAACCCTAGGCATAACCCTAACCCTAGCCCTAAGCCTAACCCTAGACTGAGGCAGAAATCGGGCATTGGGCTGTGGTGAGTTCCGAGCAGAATGACAAAGAGGGAGCAAGGATTTGGATGTGCTACGCTCAACTTGGCCTGCATTTTGCATGGTGAGTAGCCCTGGAGCTCCTGGCTTTGTGGTTTTCTGAACCCTAAGCCTAGGCATAACCCTAACCCTAGCCCTAAGCCTAACCCTAGACTGAGGCAGAAATCGGGCATTGGGCTGTGGGGAGTTCCGAGCAGAATGAAGAAGAGGGAGAGGGGATTTGGATGTGCTACGCTCAACTTGGCCTGCCTTTTGCATGGTGAGTATCCCTGGAGCTCCTGGCTTTGTGGTTTTGTGAACCCTAACCCTAGGCATAACCCTAACCCTAGCCCTAAGCCTAACCCTAGACTGAGGCAGAAATCGGGCATTGGGCTGTGGGGAGTTCCGAGCAGAATGACGAAGAGGGAGCAAGGATTTGGATGTGCTACGCTCAACTTGGCCTGCCTTTTGCATGGTATCCCTGGAGCTCCTGGCTTTGTGGTTTTGTGAACCCTAACCCTAGGCATAACCCTAACCCTAGCCCTAAGCCTAACCCTAGACTGAGCCAGTAATCAGGCATTGGGCTGTGGGGAGTTCCGAGCAGAATGACGAAGAGGGAGCAAGGATTTGGATGTGCTACGCTCAACTTGGCCTGCCTTTTGCATGGTGAGTATCCCTGGAGCTCCTGGCTTTGTGGTTTTGTGAACCCTAACCCTAGGCATAACCCTAACCCTAGCCCTAAGCCTAACCCTAGACTGAGGCAGTAATCGGGCATTGGGCTGTGGGGAGTTCCGAGCAGAATGACGAAGAGGGAGAGGGGATTTGGATGTGCTACGCTCAACATGGCCTGCCTTTTGCATGGTGAGTATCCCTGGAGCTCCTGGCTTTGTGGTTTTGTGAACCCTAACCCTAGGCATAACCCTAACCCTAGCCCTAAGCCTAACCCTAGACTGAGGCAGTAATCGGGCATTGGGCTGTGGGGAGTTCCGAGCAGAATGAAGAAGAGGGAGCAAGGATTTGGATGTGCTACGCTCAACTTGGCCTGCATTTTGCATGGTGAGTATCCCTGGAGCTCCTGGCTTTGTGGTTTTGTGAACCCTAAGCCTAGGCATAACCCTAACCCTAGCCCTAAGCCTAACCCTAGACTGAGGCAGAAATCGGGCATTGGGCTGTGGTGAGTTCCGAGCAGAATGATGAAGAGGGAGAGGGGATTTGGATGTGCTACGCTCAACTTGGCCTGCCTTTTGCATGGTGAGTATCCCTGGAGCTCCTGGCTTTGTGGTTTTGTGAACCCTAACCCTAGGCATAACCCTAACCCTAGCCCTAAGCCTAACCCTAGACTGAGGCAGAAATCGGGCATTGGGCTGTGCGGAGTTCCGAGCAGAATGACGAAGAGGGAGCAAGGATTTGGATGTGCTACGCTCAACTTGGCCTGCCTTTTGCATGGTGAGTATCCCTGGAGCTCCTGGCTTTGTGGTTTTGTGAACCCTAACCCTAGGCATAACCCTAACCCTAGCCCTAAGCCTAACCCTAGACTGAGGCAGAAATCGGGCATTGGGCTGTGGTGAGTTCCGAGCAGAATGACAAAGAGGGAGCAAGGATTTGGATGTGCTACGCTCAACTTGGCCTGCCTTTTGCATGGTATCCCTGGAGCTCCTGGCTTTGTGGTTTTCTGAACCCTAACCCTAGGCATAACCCTAACCCTAGCCCTAAGCCTAACCCTAGACTGAGGCAGAAATCGGGCATTGGGCTGTGGGGAGTTCCGAGCAGAATGACGAAGAGGGAGCAAGGATTTGGATGTGCTACGCTCAACTTGGCCTGCCTTTTGCATGGTGAGTATCCCTGGAGCTCCTGGCTTTGTGGTTTTGTGAACCCTAACCCTAGGCATAACCCTAACCCTAGCCCTAAGCCTAACCCTAGACTGAGGCAGAAATCGGGCATTGGGCTGTGGTGAGTTCCGAGCAGAATGACGAAGAGGGAGCAAGGATTTGGATGTGCTACGCTCAACTTGGCCTGCCTTTTGCATGGTGAGTATCCCTGGAGCTCCTGGCTTTGTGGTTTTGTGAACCCTAACCCTAGGCATAACCCTAACCCTAGCCCTAAGCCCAACCCTAGACTGAGGCAGTAATCGGGCATTGGGCTGTGCGGAGTTCCGAGCAGAATGACGAAGAGGGAGCAAGGATTTGGATGTGCTACGCTCAACTTGGCCTGCCTTTTGCATGGTGAGTATCCCTGGAGCTCCTGGCTTTGTGGTTTTGTGAACCCTAACCCTAGGCATAACCCTAACCCTAGCCCTAAGCCTAACCCTAGACTGAGGCAGAAATCGGGCATTGGGCTGTGGGGAGTTCCGAGCAGAATGACGAAGAGGGAGCAAGGATTTGGATGTGCTACGCTGAACTTGGCCTGCCTTTTGCATGGTATCCCTGGAGCTCCTGGCTTTGTGGTTTTGTGAACCCTAACCCTAGGCATAACCCTAACCCTAGCCCTAAGCCTAACCCTAGACTGAGGCAGAAATCGGGCATTGGGCTGTGGTGAGTTCCGAGCAGAATGACGAAGAGGGAGCAAGGATTTGGATGTGCTACGCTCAACTTGGCCTGCCTTTTGCATGGTGAGTATCCCTGGAGCTCCTGGCTTTGTGGTTTTGTGAACCCTAACCCTAGGCATAACCCTAACCCTAGCCCTAAGCCTAACCCTAGACTGAGGCAGTAATCGGGCATTGGGCTGTGCGGAGTTCCGAGCAGAATGACGAAGAGGGAGCAAGGATTTGGATGTGCTACGCTCAACTTGGCCTGCCTTTTGCATGGTGAGTATCCCTGGAGCTCCTGGCTTTGTGGTTTTGTGAACCCTAACCCTAGGCATAACCCTAACCCTAACCCTAAGGCTAACCCTAGACTGAGGCAGAAATCGGGCATTGGGCTGTGGGGAGTTCCGAGCAGAATGACGAAGAGGGAGCAAGGATTTGGATGTGCTACGCTCAACTTGGCCTGCCTTTTGCATGGTGAGTATCCCTGGAGCTCCTGGCTTTGTGGTTTTGTGAACCCTAACCCTAGGCATAACCCTAACCCTAGCCCTAAGCCTAACCCTAGACTGAGGCAGTAATCGGGCATTGGGCTGTGCGGAGTTCCGAGCAGAATGACGAAGAGGGAGCAAGGATTTGGATGTGCTACGCTCAACTTGGCCTGCCTTTTGCATGGTGAGTATCCCTGGAGCTCCTGGCTTTGTGGTTTTGTGAACCCTAACCCTAGGCATAACCCTAACCCTAGGCATAACCCTAACCCTAGCCCTAAGCATAACCCTAGACTGAGGCAGAAATCGGGCATTGAGCTGTGGTGAGTTCCGAGCAGAATGACGAAGACGGAGCAAGGATTTGGATGTGCTACGCTCAACTTGGCCTGCCTTTTGCATGGTGAGTATCCCTGGAGCTCCTGGCTTTGTGGTTTTCTGAAGCCTAACCCTAGGCATAACCCTAACCCTAGCCCTAACCATAACCCTAGACTGAGGCAGAAATCGGGCATTGGGCTGTGGTGAGTTCCGAGCAGAATGACGAAGAGGGAGCAAGGATTTGGATGTGCTACGCTCAACTTGGCCTGCCTTTTGCATGGTGAGTATCCCTGGAGCTCCTGGCTTTGTGGTTTTCTGAACCCTAACCCTAGGCATAACCCTAACCCTAGCCCTAAGGCTAACCCTAGACTGAGGCAGAAATCGGGCATTGGGCTGTGGGGAGTTCCGAGCAGAATGACGAAGAGGGAGCAAGGATTTGGATGTGCTACGCTCAACTTGGCCTGCCTTTTGCATGGTGAGTATCCCTGGAGCTCCTGGCTTTGTGGTTTTGTGAACCCTAACCCTAGGCATAACCCTAACCCTAGGCATAACCCTAACCCTAGCCCTAAGCATAACCCTAGACTGAGGCAGAAATCGGGCATTGGGCTGTGGTGAGTTCCGAGCAGAATGACGAAGACGGAGCAAGGATTTGGATGTGCTACGCTCAACTTGGCCTGCCTTTTGCATGGTGAGTATCCCTGGAGCTCCTGGCTTTGTGGTTTTGTGAACCCTAACCCTAGGCATAACCCTAACCCTAGCCCTAAGCCTAACCCTAGACTGAGGCAGAAATCGGGCATTGGGCTGTGGTGAGTTCCGAGCAGAATGACGAAGAGGGAGCAAGGATTTGGATGTGCTACGCTCAACTTGGCCTGCCTTTTGCATGGTGAGTATCCCTGGAGCTCCTGGCTTTGTGGTTTTGTGAACCCTAACCCTAGGCATAACCCTAACCCTAGCCCTAAGCCTAACCCTAGACTGAGGCAGAAATCGGGCATTGGGCTGTGGGGAGTTCCGAGCAGAATGACGAAGAGGGAGCAAGGATTTGGATGTGCTACGCTCAACTTGGCCTGCCTTTTGCATGGTGAGTATCCCTGGAGCTCGTGGCTTTGTGGTTTTGTGAACCCTAACCCTAAGCATAACCCTAACCCTAACCCTAAGCCTAACCCTAGACTGAGGCAGAAATCGGGCATTGGGCTGTGGTGAGTTCCGAGCAGAATGACGAAGAGGGAGCAAGGATTTGGATGTGCTACGCTCAACTTGGCCTGCATTTTGCATGGTGAGTATCCCTGGAGCTCCTGGCTTTGTGGTTTTGTGAACCCTAACCCTAGGCATAACCCTAACCCTAACCCTAAGCCTAACCCTAGACTGAGGCAGAAATTGGGCATTGGGCTGTGGTGAGTTCTGAGCAGAATGACGAAGAGGGAGAGGGGATTTGGATGTGCTATGCTCAACTTGGCCTGCCTTTTGCATGGTGAGTATCCCTGGAGCTCCTGGCTTTGTGGTTTTGTGAACCCTAACCCTAGGCATAACCCTAACCCTAGCCCTAAGCCTAACCCTAGACTGAGGCAGAAATCGGGCATTGGGCTGTGGGGAGTTCCGAGCAGAATGACGAAGAGGGAGCAAGGATTTGGATGTGCTACGCTCAACTTGGCCTGCCTTTTGCATGGTGAGTATCCCTGGAGCTCCTGGCTTTGTGGTTTTCTGAACCCTAACCCTAGGCATAACCCTAACCCTAGCCCTAAGCCTAACCCTAGACTGAGGCAGAAATCGGGCATTGGGCTGTGGGGAGTTCCGAGCAGAATGACGAAGAGGGAGCAAGGATTTGGATGTGCTACGCTCAACTTGGCCTGCCTTTTGCATGGTGAGTATCCCTGGAGCTCCTGGCTTTGTGGTTTTGTGAACCCTAACCCTAGGCATAACCCTAACCCTAGCCCTAAGCCTAACCCTAGACTGAGCCAGTAATCGGGCATTGGGCTGTGGGGAGTTCCGAGCAGAATGAAGAAGAGGGAGAGGGAATTTGGATGTGCTACGCTCAACTTGGCCTGCCTTTTGCATGGTGAGTATCCCTGGAGCTCCTGGCTTTGTGGTTTTCTGAACCCTAACCCTAGGCATAACCCTAACCCTAGCCCTAAGCCCAACCCTAGACTGAGCCAGTAATCGGGCATTGGGCTGTGGGGAGTTCCGAGCAGAATGACGAAGAGGGAGAGGGGATTTGGATGTGCTACGCTCAACATGGCCTGCCTTTTGCATGGTGAGTATCCCTGGAGCTCCTGGCTTTGTGGTTTTGTGAACCCTAACCCTAAGCATAACCCTAACCCTAACCCTAAGCCTAACCCTAGACTGAGGCAGAAATCGGGCATTGGGCTGTGGTGAGTTCCGAGCAGAATGACGAAGAGGGAGAGGGGATTTGGATGTGCTACGCTCAACATGGCCTGCCTTTTGCATGGTGAGTATCCCTGGAGCTCCTGGCTTTGTGGTTTTGTGAACCCTAACCCTAGGCATAACCCTAACCCTAACCCTAAGCCTAACCCTAGACTGAGGCAGAAATCGGGCATTGGGCTGTGGTGAGTTCCGAGCAGAATGACGAAGAGAGAGAGGGGATTTGGATGTGCTACGCTCAACTTGGCCTGCCTTTTGCATGGTGAGTATCCCTGGAGCTCCTGGCTTTGTGGTTTTGTGAACCCTAACCCTAGGCATAACCCTAACCCTAGCCCTAAGCCTAACCCTAGACTGAGCCAGTAATCGGGCATTGGGCTGTGGTGAGTTCCGAGCAGAATGACAAAGAGGGAGCAAGGATTGGGATGTGCTACACTCAACTCGGCCTGCCTTTTGCATGGTGAGTATCCCTGGAGCTCCTGGCTTTGTGGTTTTCTGAACCCTAACCCTAGGCATAACCCTAACCCTAGCCCTAAGCCTAACCCTAGACTGAGGCAGAAATCAGGCATTGGGCTGTGGGGAGTTCCGAGCAGAATGACGAAGAGGGAGCAAGGATTTGGATGTGCTACGCTCAACTTGGCCTGCCTTTTGCATGGTGAGTATCCCTGGAGCTCCTGGCTTTGTGGTTTTCTGAAGCCTAACCCTAGGCATAACCCTAACCCTAGCCCTAAGCCTAACCCTAGACTGAGGCAGTAATCGGGCATTGGGCTGTGGGGAGTTCCGAGCAGAATGACGAAGAGGGAGAGGGGATTTGGATGTGCTACGCTCAACTTGGCCTGCCTTTTGCATGGTGAGTATCCCTGGAGCTCCTGGCTTTGTGGTTTTGTGAACCCTAACCCTAGGCATAACCCTAACCCTAGCCCTAAGCCTAACCCTAGACTGAGCCAGTAATCGGGCATTGGGCTGTGGGGAGTTCCGAGCAGAATGAAGAAGAGGGAGCAAGGATTTGGATGTGCTACGCTCAACTTGGCCTGCATTTTGCATGGTGAGTATCCCTGGAGCTCCTGGCTTTGTGGTTTTGTGAACCCTAAGCCTAGGCATAACCCTAACCCTAGCCCTAAGCCTAACCCTAGACTGAGGCAGAAATCGGGCATTGGGCTGTGGTGAGTTCCGAGCAGAATGATGAAGAGGGAGAGGGGATTTGGATGTGCTACGCTCAACTTGGCCTGCCTTTTGCATGGTGAGTATCCCTGGAGCTCCTGGCTTTGTGGTTTTGTGAACCCTAACCCTAGGCATAACCCTAACCCTAGCCCTAAGCCTAACCCTAGACTGAGGCAGAAATCGGGCATTGGGCTGTGGGGAGTTCCGAGCAGAATGACGAAGAGGGAGCAAGGATTTGGATGTGCTACGCTCAACTTGGCCTGCCTTTTGCATGGTGAGTATCCCTGGAGCTCCTGGCTTTGTGGTTTTGTGAACCCTAACCCTAGGCATAACCCTAACCCTAGCCCTAAGCCTAACCCTAGACTGAGGCAGAAATCGGGCATTGGGCTGTGGTGAGTTCCGAGCAGAATGACAAAGAGGGAGCAAGGATTTGGATGTGCTACGCTCAACTTGGCCTGCATTTTGCATGGTGAGTAGCCCTGGAGCTCCTGGCTTTGTGGTTTTCTGAACCCTAAGCCTAGGCATAACCCTAACCCTAGCCCTAAGCCTAACCCTAGACTGAGGCAGAAATCGGGCATTGGGCTGTGGGGAGTTCCGAGCAGAATGAAGAAGAGGGAGAGGGGATTTGGATGTGCTACGCTCAACTTGGCCTGCCTTTTGCATGGTGAGTATCCCTGGAGCTCCTGGCTTTGTGGTTTTGTGAACCCTAACCCTAGGCATAACCCTAACCCTAGCCCTAAGCCTAACCCTAGACTGAGGCAGAAATCGGGCATTGGGCTGTGGGGAGTTCCGAGCAGAATGACGAAGAGGGAGCAAGGATTTGGATGTGCTACGCTCAACTTGGCCTGCCTTTTGCATGGTGAGTATCCCTGGAGCTCGTGGCTTTGTGGTTTTGTGAACCCTAACCCTAAGCATAACCCTAACCCTAACCCTAAGCCTAACCCTAGACTGAGGCAGAAATCGGGCATTGGGCTGTGGTGAGTTCCGAGCAGAATGACGAAGAGGGAGCAAGGATTTGGATGTGCTACGCTCAACTTGGCCTGCATTTTGCATGGTGAGTATCCCTGGAGCTCCTGGCTTTGTGGTTTTGTGAACCCTAACCCTAGGCATAACCCTAACCCTAACCCTAAGCCTAACCCTAGACTGAGGCAGAAATTGGGCATTGGGCTGTGGTGAGTTCTGAGCAGAATGACGAAGAGGGAGAGGGGATTTGGATGTGCTATGCTCAACTTGGCCTGCCTTTTGCATGGTGAGTATCCCTGGAGCTCCTGGCTTTGTGGTTTTGTGAACCCTAACCCTAGGCATAACCCTAACCCTAGCCCTAAGCCTAACCCTAGACTGAGGCAGAAATCGGGCATTGGGCTGTGGGGAGTTCCGAGCAGAATGACGAAGAGGGAGCAAGGATTTGGATGTGCTACGCTCAACTTGGCCTGCCTTTTGCATGGTGAGTATCCCTGGAGCTCCTGGCTTTGTGGTTTTGTGAACCCTAACCCTAGGCATAACCCTAACCCTAGCCCTAAGCCTAACCCTAGACTGAGGCAGAAATCGGGCATTGGGCTGTGGTGAGTTCCGAGCAGAATGACAAAGAGGGAGCAAGGATTTGGATGTGCTACGCTCAACTTGGCCTGCATTTTGCATGGTGAGTAGCCCTGGAGCTCCTGGCTTTGTGGTTTTCTGAACCCTAAGCCTAGGCATAACCCTAACCCTAGCCCTAAGCCTAACCCTAGACTGAGGCAGAAATCGGGCATTGGGCTGTGGGGAGTTCCGAGCAGAATGAAGAAGAGGGAGAGGGGATTTGGATGTGCTACGCTCAACTTGGCCTGCCTTTTGCATGGTGAGTATCCCTGGAGCTCCTGGCTTTGTGGTTTTGTGAACCCTAACCCTAGGCATAACCCTAACCCTAGCCCTAAGCCTAACCCTAGACTGAGGCAGAAATCGGGCATTGGGCTGTGGGGAGTTCCGAGCAGAATGACGAAGAGGGAGCAAGGATTTGGATGTGCTACGCTCAACTTGGCCTGCCTTTTGCATGGTATCCCTGGAGCTCCTGGCTTTGTGGTTTTGTGAACCCTAACCCTAGGCATAACCCTAACCCTAGCCCTAAGCCTAACCCTAGACTGAGCCAGTAATCAGGCATTGGGCTGTGGGGAGTTCCGAGCAGAATGACGAAGAGGGAGCAAGGATTTGGATGTGCTACGCTCAACTTGGCCTGCCTTTTGCATGGTGAGTATCCCTGGAGCTCCTGGCTTTGTGGTTTTGTGAACCCTAACCCTAGGCATAACCCTAACCCTAGCCCTAAGCCTAACCCTAGACTGAGGCAGTAATCGGGCATTGGGCTGTGGGGAGTTCCGAGCAGAATGACGAAGAGGGAGAGGGGATTTGGATGTGCTACGCTCAACATGGCCTGCCTTTTGCATGGTGAGTATCCCTGGAGCTCCTGGCTTTGTGGTTTTGTGAACCCTAACCCTAGGCATAACCCTAACCCTAGCCCTAAGCCTAACCCTAGACTGAGGCAGTAATCGGGCATTGGGCTGTGGGGAGTTCCGAGCAGAATGAAGAAGAGGGAGCAAGGATTTGGATGTGCTACGCTCAACTTGGCCTGCATTTTGCATGGTGAGTATCCCTGGAGCTCCTGGCTTTGTGGTTTTGTGAACCCTAAGCCTAGGCATAACCCTAACCCTAGCCCTAAGCCTAACCCTAGACTGAGGCAGAAATCGGGCATTGGGCTGTGGTGAGTTCCGAGCAGAATGATGAAGAGGGAGAGGGGATTTGGATGTGCTACGCTCAACTTGGCCTGCCTTTTGCATGGTGAGTATCCCTGGAGCTCCTGGCTTTGTGGTTTTGTGAACCCTAACCCTAGGCATAACCCTAACCCTAGCCCTAAGCCTAACCCTAGACTGAGGCAGAAATCGGGCATTGGGCTGTGCGGAGTTCCGAGCAGAATGACGAAGAGGGAGCAAGGATTTGGATGTGCTACGCTCAACTTGGCCTGCCTTTTGCATGGTGAGTATCCCTGGAGCTCCTGGCTTTGTGGTTTTGTGAACCCTAACCCTAGGCATAACCCTAACCCTAGCCCTAAGCCTAACCCTAGACTGAGGCAGAAATCGGGCATTGGGCTGTGGTGAGTTCCGAGCAGAATGACAAAGAGGGAGCAAGGATTTGGATGTGCTACGCTCAACTTGGCCTGCCTTTTGCATGGTATCCCTGGAGCTCCTGGCTTTGTGGTTTTCTGAACCCTAACCCTAGGCATAACCCTAACCCTAGCCCTAAGCCTAACCCTAGACTGAGGCAGAAATCGGGCATTGGGCTGTGGGGAGTTCCGAGCAGAATGACGAAGAGGGAGCAAGGATTTGGATGTGCTACGCTCAACTTGGCCTGCCTTTTGCATGGTGAGTATCCCTGGAGCTCCTGGCTTTGTGGTTTTGTGAACCCTAACCCTAGGCATAACCCTAACCCTAGCCCTAAGCCTAACCCTAGACTGAGGCAGAAATCGGGCATTGGGCTGTGGTGAGTTCCGAGCAGAATGACGAAGAGGGAGCAAGGATTTGGATGTGCTACGCTCAACTTGGCCTGCCTTTTGCATGGTGAGTATCCCTGGAGCTCCTGGCTTTGTGGTTTTGTGAACCCTAACCCTAGGCATAACCCTAACCCTAGCCCTAAGCCCAACCCTAGACTGAGGCAGTAATCGGGCATTGGGCTGTGCGGAGTTCCTAGCAGAATGACGAAGAGGGAGCAAGGATTTGGATGTGCTACGCTCAACTTGGCCTGCCTTTTGCATGGTGAGTATCCCTGGAGCTCCTGGCTTTGTGGTTTTGTGAACCCTAACCCTAGGCATAACCCTAACCCTAGCCCTAAGCCTAACCCTAGACTGAGGCAGAAATCGGGCATTGGGCTGTGGGGAGTTCCGAGCAGAATGACGAAGAGGGAGCAAGGATTTGGATGTGCTACGCTGAACTTGGCCTGCCTTTTGCATGGTATCCCTGGAGCTCCTGGCTTTGTGGTTTTGTGAACCCTAACCCTAGGCATAACCCTAACCCTAGCCCTAAGCCTAACCCTAGACTGAGGCAGAAATCGGGCATTGGGCTGTGGTGAGTTCCGAGCAGAATGACGAAGAGGGAGCAAGGATTTGGATGTGCTACGCTCAACTTGGCCTGCCTTTTGCATGGTGAGTATCCCTGGAGCTCCTGGCTTTGTGGTTTTGTGAACCCTAACCCTAGGCATAACCCTAACCCTAGCCCTAAGCCTAACCCTAGACTGAGGCAGTAATCGGGCATTGGGCTGTGCGGAGTTCCGAGCAGAATGACGAAGAGGGAGCAAGGATTTGGATGTGCTACGCTCAACTTGGCCTGCCTTTTGCATGGTGAGTATCCCTGGAGCTCCTGGCTTTGTGGTTTTGTGAACCCTAACCCTAGGCATAACCCTAACCCTAACCCTAAGGCTAACCCTAGACTGAGGCAGAAATCGGGCATTGGGCTGTGGGGAGTTCCGAGCAGAATGACGAAGAGGGAGCAAGGATTTGGATGTGCTACGCTCAACTTGGCCTGCCTTTTGCATGGTGAGTATCCCTGGAGCTCCTGGCTTTGTGGTTTTGTGAACCCTAACCCTAGGCATAACCCTAACCCTAGCCCTAAGCCTAACCCTAGACTGAGGCAGTAATCGGGCATTGGGCTGTGCGGAGTTCCGAGCAGAATGACGAAGAGGGAGCAAGGATTTGGATGTGCTACGCTCAACTTGGCCTGCCTTTTGCATGGTGAGTATCCCTGGAGCTCCTGGCTTTGTGGTTTTGTGAACCCTAACCCTAGGCATAACCCTAACCCTAGGCATAACCCTAACCCTAGCCCTAAGCATAACCCTAGACTGAGGCAGAAATCGGGCATTGAGCTGTGGTGAGTTCCGAGCAGAATGACGAAGACGGAGCAAGGATTTGGATGTGCTACGCTCAACTTGGCCTGCCTTTTGCATGGTGAGTATCCCTGGAGCTCCTGGCTTTGTGGTTTTCTGAAGCCTAACCCTAGGCATAACCCTAACCCTAGCCCTAACCATAACCCTAGACTGAGGCAGAAATCGGGCATTGGGCTGTGGTGAGTTCCGAGCAGAATGACGAAGAGGGAGCAAGGATTTGGATGTGCTACGCTCAACTTGGCCTGCCTTTTGCATGGTGAGTATCCCTGGAGCTCCTGGCTTTGTGGTTTTCTGAACCCTAACCCTAGGCATAACCCTAACCCTAGCCCTAAGGCTAACCCTAGACTGAGGCAGAAATCGGGCATTGGGCTGTGGGGAGTTCCGAGCAGAATGACGAAGAGGGAGCAAGGATTTGGATGTGCTACGCTCAACTTGGCCTGCCTTTTGCATGGTGAGTATCCCTGGAGCTCCTGGCTTTGTGGTTTTGTGAACCCTAACCCTAGGCATAACCCTAACCCTAGGCATAACCCTAACCCTAGCCCTAAGCATAACCCTAGACTGAGGCAGAAATCGGGCATTGGGCTGTGGTGAGTTCCGAGCAGAATGACGAAGACGGAGCAAGGATTTGGATGTGCTACGCTCAACTTGGCCTGCCTTTTGCATGGTGAGTATCCCTGGAGCTCCTGGCTTTGTGGTTTTGTGAACCCTAACCCTAGGCATAACCCTAACCCTAGCCCTAAGCCTAACCCTAGACTGAGGCAGAAATCGGGCATTGGGCTGTGGTGAGTTCCGAGCAGAATGACGAAGAGGGAGCAAGGATTTGGATGTGCTACGCTCAACTTGGCCTGCCTTTTGCATGGTGAGTATCCCTGGAGCTCCTGGCTTTGTGGTTTTGTGAACCCTAACCCTAGGCATAACCCTAACCCTAGCCCTAAGCCTAACCCTAGACTGAGGCAGAAATCGGGCATTGGGCTGTGGGGAGTTCCGAGCAGAATGACGAAGAGGGAGCAAGGATTTGGATGTGCTACGCTCAACTTGGCCTGCCTTTTGCATGGTGAGTATCCCTGGAGCTCGTGGCTTTGTGGTTTTGTGAACCCTAACCCTAAGCATAACCCTAACCCTAACCCTAAGCCTAACCCTAGACTGAGGCAGAAATCGGGCATTGGGCTGTGGTGAGTTCCGAGCAGAATGACGAAGAGGGAGCAAGGATTTGGATGTGCTACGCTCAACTTGGCCTGCATTTTGCATGGTGAGTATCCCTGGAGCTCCTGGCTTTGTGGTTTTGTGAACCCTAACCCTAGGCATAACCCTAACCCTAACCCTAAGCCTAACCCTAGACTGAGGCAGAAATTGGGCATTGGGCTGTGGTGAGTTCTGAGCAGAATGACGAAGAGGGAGAGGGGATTTGGATGTGCTATGCTCAACTTGGCCTGCCTTTTGCATGGTGAGTATCCCTGGAGCTCCTGGCTTTGTGGTTTTGTGAACCCTAACCCTAGGCATAACCCTAACCCTAGCCCTAAGCCTAACCCTAGACTGAGGCAGAAATCGGGCATTGGGCTGTGGGGAGTTCCGAGCAGAATGACGAAGAGGGAGCAAGGATTTGGATGTGCTACGCTCAACTTGGCCTGCCTTTTGCATGGTGAGTATCCCTGGAGCTCCTGGCTTTGTGGTTTTCTGAACCCTAACCCTAGGCATAACCCTAACCCTAGCCCTAAGCCTAACCCTAGACTGAGGCAGAAATCGGGCATTGGGCTGTGGGGAGTTCTGAGCAGAATGACGAAGAGGGAGCAAGGATTTGGATGTGCTACGCTCAACTTGGCCTGCCTTTTGCATGGTGAGTATCCCTGGAGCTCCTGGCTTTGTGGTTTTGTGAACCCTAACCCTAGGCATAACCCTAACCCTAGCCCTAAGCCTAACCCTAGACTGAGCCAGTAATCGGGCATTGGGCTGTGGGGAGTTCCGAGCAGAATGAAGAAGAGGGAGAGGGAATTTGGATGTGCTACGCTCAACTTGGCCTGCCTTTTGCATGGTGAGTATCCCTGGAGCTCCTGGCTTTGTGGTTTTCTGAACCCTAACCCTAGGCATAACCCTAACCCTAGCCCTAAGCCCAACCCTAGACTGAGCCAGTAATCGGGCATTGGGCTGTGGGGAGTTCCGAGCAGAATGACGAAGAGGGAGCAAGGATTTGGATGTGCTACGCTCAACTTGGCCTGCCTTTTGCATGGTGAGTATCCCTGGAGCTCCTGGCTTTGTGGTTTTGTGAACCCTAACCCTAGGCATAACCCTAACCCTAGCCCTAAGCCTAACCCTAGACTGAGGCAGAAATCGGGCATTGGGCTGTGGTGAGTTCCGAGCAGAATGACAAAGAGGGAGCAAGGATTTGGATGTGCTACGCTCAACTTGGCCTGCATTTTGCATGGTGAGTAGCCCTGGAGCTCCTGGCTTTGTGGTTTTCTGAACCCTAAGCCTAGGCATAACCCTAACCCTAGCCCTAAGCCTAACCCTAGACTGAGGCAGAAATCGGGCATTGGGCTGTGGGGAGTTCCGAGCAGAATGAAGAAGAGGGAGAGGGGATTTGGATGTGCTACGCTCAACTTGGCCTGCCTTTTGCATGGTGAGTATCCCTGGAGCTCCTGGCTTTGTGGTTTTGTGAACCCTAACCCTAGGCATAACCCTAACCCTAGCCCTAAGCCTAACCCTAGACTGAGGCAGAAATCGGGCATTGGGCTGTGGGGAGTTCCGAGCAGAATGACGAAGAGGGAGCAAGGATTTGGATGTGCTACGCTCAACTTGGCCTGCCTTTTGCATGGTGAGTATCCCTGGAGCTCGTGGCTTTGTGGTTTTGTGAACCCTAACCCTAAGCATAACCCTAACCCTAACCCTAAGCCTAACCCTAGACTGAGGCAGAAATCGGGCATTGGGCTGTGGTGAGTTCCGAGCAGAATGACGAAGAGGGAGCAAGGATTTGGATGTGCTACGCTCAACTTGGCCTGCATTTTGCATGGTGAGTATCCCTGGAGCTCCTGGCTTTGTGGTTTTGTGAACCCTAACCCTAGGCATAACCCTAACCCTAACCCTAAGCCTAACCCTAGACTGAGGCAGAAATTGGGCATTGGGCTGTGGTGAGTTCTGAGCAGAATGACGAAGAGGGAGAGGGGATTTGGATGTGCTATGCTCAACTTGGCCTGCCTTTTGCATGGTGAGTATCCCTGGAGCTCCTGGCTTTGTGGTTTTGTGAACCCTAACCCTAGGCATAACCCTAACCCTAGCCCTAAGCCTAACCCTAGACTGAGGCAGAAATCGGGCATTGGGCTGTGGGGAGTTCCGAGCAGAATGACGAAGAGGGAGCAAGGATTTGGATGTGCTACGCTCAACTTGGCCTGCCTTTTGCATGGTGAGTATCCCTGGAGCTCCTGGCTTTGTGGTTTTGTGAACCCTAACCCTAGGCATAACCCTAACCCTAGCCCTAAGCCTAACCCTAGACTGAGGCAGAAATCGGGCATTGGGCTGTGGTGAGTTCCGAGCAGAATGACAAAGAGGGAGCAAGGATTTGGATGTGCTACGCTCAACTTGGCCTGCATTTTGCATGGTGAGTAGCCCTGGAGCTCCTGGCTTTGTGGTTTTCTGAACCCTAAGCCTAGGCATAACCCTAACCCTAGCCCTAAGCCTAACCCTAGACTGAGGCAGAAATCGGGCATTGGGCTGTGGGGAGTTCCGAGCAGAATGAAGAAGAGGGAGAGGGGATTTGGATGTGCTACGCTCAACTTGGCCTGCCTTTTGCATGGTGAGTATCCCTGGAGCTCCTGGCTTTGTGGTTTTGTGAACCCTAACCCTAGGCATAACCCTAACCCTAGCCCTAAGCCTAACCCTAGACTGAGGCAGAAATCGGGCATTGGGCTGTGGGGAGTTCCGAGCAGAATGACGAAGAGGGAGCAAGGATTTGGATGTGCTACGCTCAACTTGGCCTGCCTTTTGCATGGTATCCCTGGAGCTCCTGGCTTTGTGGTTTTGTGAACCCTAACCCTAGGCATAACCCTAACCCTAGCCCTAAGCCTAACCCTAGACTGAGCCAGTAATCAGGCATTGGGCTGTGGGGAGTTCCGAGCAGAATGACGAAGAGGGAGCAAGGATTTGGATGTGCTACGCTCAACTTGGCCTGCCTTTTGCATGGTGAGTATCCCTGGAGCTCCTGGCTTTGTGGTTTTGTGAACCCTAACCCTAGGCATAACCCTAACCCTAGCCCTAAGCCTAACCCTAGACTGAGGCAGTAATCGGGCATTGGGCTGTGGGGAGTTCCGAGCAGAATGACGAAGAGGGAGAGGGGATTTGGATGTGCTACGCTCAACATGGCCTGCCTTTTGCATGGTGAGTATCCCTGGAGCTCCTGGCTTTGTGGTTTTGTGAACCCTAACCCTAGGCATAACCCTAACCCTAGCCCTAAGCCTAACCCTAGACTGAGGCAGTAATCGGGCATTGGGCTGTGGGGAGTTCCGAGCAGAATGAAGAAGAGGGAGCAAGGATTTGGATGTGCTACGCTCAACTTGGCCTGCATTTTGCATGGTGAGTATCCCTGGAGCTCCTGGCTTTGTGGTTTTGTGAACCCTAAGCCTAGGCATAACCCTAACCCTAGCCCTAAGCCTAACCCTAGACTGAGGCAGAAATCGGGCATTGGGCTGTGGTGAGTTCCGAGCAGAATGATGAAGAGGGAGAGGGGATTTGGATGTGCTACGCTCAACTTGGCCTGCCTTTTGCATGGTGAGTATCCCTGGAGCTCCTGGCTTTGTGGTTTTGTGAACCCTAACCCTAGGCATAACCCTAACCCTAGCCCTAAGCCTAACCCTAGACTGAGGCAGAAATCGGGCATTGGGCTGTGCGGAGTTCCGAGCAGAATGACGAAGAGGGAGCAAGGATTTGGATGTGCTACGCTCAACTTGGCCTGCCTTTTGCATGGTGAGTATCCCTGGAGCTCCTGGCTTTGTGGTTTTGTGAACCCTAACCCTAGGCATAACCCTAACCCTAGCCCTAAGCCTAACCCTAGACTGAGGCAGAAATCGGGCATTGGGCTGTGGTGAGTTCCGAGCAGAATGACAAAGAGGGAGCAAGGATTTGGATGTGCTACGCTCAACTTGGCCTGCCTTTTGCATGGTATCCCTGGAGCTCCTGGCTTTGTGGTTTTCTGAACCCTAACCCTAGGCATAACCCTAACCCTAGCCCTAAGCCTAACCCTAGACTGAGGCAGAAATCGGGCATTGGGCTGTGGGGAGTTCCGAGCAGAATGACGAAGAGGGAGCAAGGATTTGGATGTGCTACGCTCAACTTGGCCTGCCTTTTGCATGGTGAGTATCCCTGGAGCTCCTGGCTTTGTGGTTTTGTGAACCCTAACCCTAGGCATAACCCTAACCCTAGCCCTAAGCCTAACCCTAGACTGAGGCAGAAATCGGGCATTGGGCTGTGGTGAGTTCCGAGCAGAATGACGAAGAGGGAGCAAGGATTTGGATGTGCTACGCTCAACTTGGCCTGCCTTTTGCATGGTGAGTATCCCTGGAGCTCCTGGCTTTGTGGTTTTGTGAACCCTAACCCTAGGCATAACCCTAACCCTAGCCCTAAGCCCAACCCTAGACTGAGGCAGTAATCGGGCATTGGGCTGTGCGGAGTTCCTAGCAGAATGACGAAGAGGGAGCAAGGATTTGGATGTGCTACGCTCAACTTGGCCTGCCTTTTGCATGGTGAGTATCCCTGGAGCTCCTGGCTTTGTGGTTTTGTGAACCCTAACCCTAGGCATAACCCTAACCCTAGCCCTAAGCCTAACCCTAGACTGAGGCAGAAATCGGGCATTGGGCTGTGGGGAGTTCCGAGCAGAATGACGAAGAGGGAGCAAGGATTTGGATGTGCTACGCTGAACTTGGCCTGCCTTTTGCATGGTATCCCTGGAGCTCCTGGCTTTGTGGTTTTGTGAACCCTAACCCTAGGCATAACCCTAACCCTAGCCCTAAGCCTAACCCTAGACTGAGGCAGAAATCGGGCATTGGGCTGTGGTGAGTTCCGAGCAGAATGACGAAGAGGGAGCAAGGATTTGGATGTGCTACGCTCAACTTGGCCTGCCTTTTGCATGGTGAGTATCCCTGGAGCTCCTGGCTTTGTGGTTTTGTGAACCCTAACCCTAGGCATAACCCTAACCCTAGCCCTAAGCCTAACCCTAGACTGAGGCAGTAATCGGGCATTGGGCTGTGCGGAGTTCCGAGCAGAATGACGAAGAGGGAGCAAGGATTTGGATGTGCTACGCTCAACTTGGCCTGCCTTTTGCATGGTGAGTATCCCTGGAGCTCCTGGCTTTGTGGTTTTGTGAACCCTAACCCTAGGCATAACCCTAACCCTAACCCTAAGGCTAACCCTAGACTGAGGCAGAAATCGGGCATTGGGCTGTGGGGAGTTCCGAGCAGAATGACGAAGAGGGAGCAAGGATTTGGATGTGCTACGCTCAACTTGGCCTGCCTTTTGCATGGTGAGTATCCCTGGAGCTCCTGGCTTTGTGGTTTTGTGAACCCTAACCCTAGGCATAACCCTAACCCTAGCCCTAAGCCTAACCCTAGACTGAGGCAGTAATCGGGCATTGGGCTGTGCGGAGTTCCGAGCAGAATGACGAAGAGGGAGCAAGGATTTGGATGTGCTACGCTCAACTTGGCCTGCCTTTTGCATGGTGAGTATCCCTGGAGCTCCTGGCTTTGTGGTTTTGTGAACCCTAACCCTAGGCATAACCCTAACCCTAGGCATAACCCTAACCCTAGCCCTAAGCATAACCCTAGACTGAGGCAGAAATCGGGCATTGAGCTGTGGTGAGTTCCGAGCAGAATGACGAAGACGGAGCAAGGATTTGGATGTGCTACGCTCAACTTGGCCTGCCTTTTGCATGGTGAGTATCCCTGGAGCTCCTGGCTTTGTGGTTTTCTGAAGCCTAACCCTAGGCATAACCCTAACCCTAGCCCTAACCATAACCCTAGACTGAGGCAGAAATCGGGCATTGGGCTGTGGTGAGTTCCGAGCAGAATGACGAAGAGGGAGCAAGGATTTGGATGTGCTACGCTCAACTTGGCCTGCCTTTTGCATGGTGAGTATCCCTGGAGCTCCTGGCTTTGTGGTTTTCTGAACCCTAACCCTAGGCATAACCCTAACCCTAGCCCTAAGGCTAACCCTAGACTGAGGCAGAAATCGGGCATTGGGCTGTGGGGAGTTCCGAGCAGAATGACGAAGAGGGAGCAAGGATTTGGATGTGCTACGCTCAACTTGGCCTGCCTTTTGCATGGTGAGTATCCCTGGAGCTCCTGGCTTTGTGGTTTTGTGAACCCTAACCCTAGGCATAACCCTAACCCTAGGCATAACCCTAACCCTAGCCCTAAGCATAACCCTAGACTGAGGCAGAAATCGGGCATTGGGCTGTGGTGAGTTCCGAGCAGAATGACGAAGACGGAGCAAGGATTTGGATGTGCTACGCTCAACTTGGCCTGCCTTTTGCATGGTGAGTATCCCTGGAGCTCCTGGCTTTGTGGTTTTGTGAACCCTAACCCTAGGCATAACCCTAACCCTAGCCCTAAGCCTAACCCTAGACTGAGGCAGAAATCGGGCATTGGGCTGTGGTGAGTTCCGAGCAGAATGACGAAGAGGGAGCAAGGATTTGGATGTGCTACGCTCAACTTGGCCTGCCTTTTGCATGGTGAGTATCCCTGGAGCTCCTGGCTTTGTGGTTTTGTGAACCCTAACCCTAGGCATAACCCTAACCCTAGCCCTAAGCCTAACCCTAGACTGAGGCAGAAATCGGGCATTGGGCTGTGGGGAGTTCCGAGCAGAATGACGAAGAGGGAGCAAGGATTTGGATGTGCTACGCTCAACTTGGCCTGCCTTTTGCATGGTGAGTATCCCTGGAGCTCGTGGCTTTGTGGTTTTGTGAACCCTAACCCTAAGCATAACCCTAACCCTAACCCTAAGCCTAACCCTAGACTGAGGCAGAAATCGGGCATTGGGCTGTGGTGAGTTCCGAGCAGAATGACGAAGAGGGAGCAAGGATTTGGATGTGCTACGCTCAACTTGGCCTGCATTTTGCATGGTGAGTATCCCTGGAGCTCCTGGCTTTGTGGTTTTGTGAACCCTAACCCTAGGCATAACCCTAACCCTAACCCTAAGCCTAACCCTAGACTGAGGCAGAAATTGGGCATTGGGCTGTGGTGAGTTCTGAGCAGAATGACGAAGAGGGAGAGGGGATTTGGATGTGCTATGCTCAACTTGGCCTGCCTTTTGCATGGTGAGTATCCCTGGAGCTCCTGGCTTTGTGGTTTTGTGAACCCTAACCCTAGGCATAACCCTAACCCTAGCCCTAAGCCTAACCCTAGACTGAGGCAGAAATCGGGCATTGGGCTGTGGGGAGTTCCGAGCAGAATGACGAAGAGGGAGCAAGGATTTGGATGTGCTACGCTCAACTTGGCCTGCCTTTTGCATGGTGAGTATCCCTGGAGCTCCTGGCTTTGTGGTTTTCTGAACCCTAACCCTAGGCATAACCCTAACCCTAGCCCTAAGCCTAACCCTAGACTGAGGCAGAAATCGGGCATTGGGCTGTGGGGAGTTCTGAGCAGAATGACGAAGAGGGAGCAAGGATTTGGATGTGCTACGCTCAACTTGGCCTGCCTTTTGCATGGTGAGTATCCCTGGAGCTCCTGGCTTTGTGGTTTTGTGAACCCTAACCCTAGGCATAACCCTAACCCTAGCCCTAAGCCTAACCCTAGACTGAGCCAGTAATCGGGCATTGGGCTGTGGGGAGTTCCGAGCAGAATGAAGAAGAGGGAGAGGGAATTTGGATGTGCTACGCTCAACTTGGCCTGCCTTTTGCATGGTGAGTATCCCTGGAGCTCCTGGCTTTGTGGTTTTCTGAACCCTAACCCTAGGCATAACCCTAACCCTAGCCCTAAGCCCAACCCTAGACTGAGCCAGTAATCGGGCATTGGGCTGTGGGGAGTTCCGAGCAGAATGACGAAGAGGGAGAGGGGATTTGGATGTGCTACGCTCAACATGGCCTGCCTTTTGCATGGTGAGTATCCCTGGAGCTCCTGGCTTTGTGGTTTTGTGAACCCTAACCCTAGGCATAACCCTAACCCTAACCCTAAGCCTAACCCTAGACTGAGGCAGAAATCGGGCATTGGGCTGTGGTGAGTTCCGAGCAGAATGACGAAGAGAGAGAGGGGATTTGGATGTGCTACGCTCAACTTGGCCTGCCTTTTGCATGGTGAGTATCCCTGGAGCTCCTGGCTTTGTGGTTTTGTGAACCCTAACCCTAGGCATAACCCTAACCCTAGCCCTAAGCCTAACCCTAGACTGAGCCAGTAATCGGGCATTGGGCTGTGGTGAGTTCCGAGCAGAATGACAAAGAGGGAGCAAGGATTGGGATGTGCTACACTCAACTCGGCCTGCCTTTTGCATGGTGAGTATCCCTGGAGCTCCTGGCTTTGTGGTTTTCTGAACCCTAACCCTAGGCATAACCCTAACCCTAGCCCTAAGCCTAACCCTAGACTGAGGCAGAAATCAGGCATTGGGCTGTGGGGAGTTCCGAGCAGAATGACGAAGAGGGAGCAAGGATTTGGATGTGCTACGCTCAACTTGGCCTGCCTTTTGCATGGTGAGTATCCCTGGAGCTCCTGGCTTTGTGGTTTTCTGAAGCCTAACCCTAGGCATAACCCTAACCCTAGCCCTAAGCCTAACCCTAGACTGAGGCAGTAATCGGGCATTGGGCTGTGGGGAGTTCCGAGCAGAATGACGAAGAGGGAGAGGGGATTTGGATGTGCTACGCTCAACTTGGCCTGCCTTTTGCATGGTGAGTATCCCTGGAGCTCCTGGCTTTGTGGTTTTGTGAACCCTAACCCTAGGCATAACCCTAACCCTAGCCCTAAGCCTAACCCTAGACTGAGCCAGTAATCGGGCATTGGGCTGTGGGGAGTTCCGAGCAGAATGAAGAAGAGGGAGCAAGGATTTGGATGTGCTACGCTCAACTTGGCCTGCATTTTGCATGGTGAGTATCCCTGGAGCTCCTGGCTTTGTGGTTTTGTGAACCCTAAGCCTAGGCATAACCCTAACCCTAGCCCTAAGCCTAACCCTAGACTGAGGCAGAAATCGGGCATTGGGCTGTGGTGAGTTCCGAGCAGAATGATGAAGAGGGAGAGGGGATTTGGATGTGCTACGCTCAACTTGGCCTGCCTTTTGCATGGTGAGTATCCCTGGAGCTCCTGGCTTTGTGGTTTTGTGAACCCTAACCCTAGGCATAACCCTAACCCTAGCCCTAAGCCTAACCCTAGACTGAGGCAGAAATCGGGCATTGGGCTGTGGGGAGTTCCGAGCAGAATGACGAAGAGGGAGCAAGGATTTGGATGTGCTACGCTCAACTTGGCCTGCCTTTTGCATGGTGAGTATCCCTGGAGCTCCTGGCTTTGTGGTTTTGTGAACCCTAACCCTAGGCATAACCCTAACCCTAGCCCTAAGCCTAACCCTAGACTGAGGCAGAAATCGGGCATTGGGCTGTGGTGAGTTCCGAGCAGAATGACAAAGAGGGAGCAAGGATTTGGATGTGCTACGCTCAACTTGGCCTGCATTTTGCATGGTGAGTAGCCCTGGAGCTCCTGGCTTTGTGGTTTTCTGAACCCTAAGCCTAGGCATAACCCTAACCCTAGCCCTAAGCCTAACCCTAGACTGAGGCAGAAATCGGGCATTGGGCTGTGGGGAGTTCCGAGCAGAATGAAGAAGAGGGAGAGGGGATTTGGATGTGCTACGCTCAACTTGGCCTGCCTTTTGCATGGTGAGTATCCCTGGAGCTCCTGGCTTTGTGGTTTTGTGAACCCTAACCCTAGGCATAACCCTAACCCTAGCCCTAAGCCTAACCCTAGACTGAGGCAGAAATCGGGCATTGGGCTGTGGGGAGTTCCGAGCAGAATGACGAAGAGGGAGCAAGGATTTGGATGTGCTACGCTCAACTTGGCCTGCCTTTTGCATGGTGAGTATCCCTGGAGCTCGTGGCTTTGTGGTTTTGTGAACCCTAACCCTAAGCATAACCCTAACCCTAACCCTAAGCCTAACCCTAGACTGAGGCAGAAATCGGGCATTGGGCTGTGGTGAGTTCCGAGCAGAATGACGAAGAGGGAGCAAGGATTTGGATGTGCTACGCTCAACTTGGCCTGCATTTTGCATGGTGAGTATCCCTGGAGCTCCTGGCTTTGTGGTTTTGTGAACCCTAACCCTAGGCATAACCCTAACCCTAACCCTAAGCCTAACCCTAGACTGAGGCAGAAATTGGGCATTGGGCTGTGGTGAGTTCTGAGCAGAATGACGAAGAGGGAGAGGGGATTTGGATGTGCTATGCTCAACTTGGCCTGCCTTTTGCATGGTGAGTATCCCTGGAGCTCCTGGCTTTGTGGTTTTGTGAACCCTAACCCTAGGCATAACCCTAACCCTAGCCCTAAGCCTAACCCTAGACTGAGGCAGAAATCGGGCATTGGGCTGTGGGGAGTTCCGAGCAGAATGACGAAGAGGGAGCAAGGATTTGGATGTGCTACGCTCAACTTGGCCTGCCTTTTGCATGGTGAGTATCCCTGGAGCTCCTGGCTTTGTGGTTTTGTGAACCCTAACCCTAGGCATAACCCTAACCCTAGCCCTAAGCCTAACCCTAGACTGAGGCAGAAATCGGGCATTGGGCTGTGGTGAGTTCCGAGCAGAATGACAAAGAGGGAGCAAGGATTTGGATGTGCTACGCTCAACTTGGCCTGCATTTTGCATGGTGAGTAGCCCTGGAGCTCCTGGCTTTGTGGTTTTCTGAACCCTAAGCCTAGGCATAACCCTAACCCTAGCCCTAAGCCTAACCCTAGACTGAGGCAGAAATCGGGCATTGGGCTGTGGGGAGTTCCGAGCAGAATGAAGAAGAGGGAGAGGGGATTTGGATGTGCTACGCTCAACTTGGCCTGCCTTTTGCATGGTGAGTATCCCTGGAGCTCCTGGCTTTGTGGTTTTGTGAACCCTAACCCTAGGCATAACCCTAACCCTAGCCCTAAGCCTAACCCTAGACTGAGGCAGAAATCGGGCATTGGGCTGTGGGGAGTTCCGAGCAGAATGACGAAGAGGGAGCAAGGATTTGGATGTGCTACGCTCAACTTGGCCTGCCTTTTGCATGGTATCCCTGGAGCTCCTGGCTTTGTGGTTTTGTGAACCCTAACCCTAGGCATAACCCTAACCCTAGCCCTAAGCCTAACCCTAGACTGAGCCAGTAATCAGGCATTGGGCTGTGGGGAGTTCCGAGCAGAATGACGAAGAGGGAGCAAGGATTTGGATGTGCTACGCTCAACTTGGCCTGCCTTTTGCATGGTGAGTATCCCTGGAGCTCCTGGCTTTGTGGTTTTGTGAACCCTAACCCTAGGCATAACCCTAACCCTAGCCCTAAGCCTAACCCTAGACTGAGGCAGTAATCGGGCATTGGGCTGTGGGGAGTTCCGAGCAGAATGACGAAGAGGGAGAGGGGATTTGGATGTGCTACGCTCAACATGGCCTGCCTTTTGCATGGTGAGTATCCCTGGAGCTCCTGGCTTTGTGGTTTTGTGAACCCTAACCCTAGGCATAACCCTAACCCTAGCCCTAAGCCTAACCCTAGACTGAGGCAGTAATCGGGCATTGGGCTGTGGGGAGTTCCGAGCAGAATGAAGAAGAGGGAGCAAGGATTTGGATGTGCTACGCTCAACTTGGCCTGCATTTTGCATGGTGAGTATCCCTGGAGCTCCTGGCTTTGTGGTTTTGTGAACCCTAAGCCTAGGCATAACCCTAACCCTAGCCCTAAGCCTAACCCTAGACTGAGGCAGAAATCGGGCATTGGGCTGTGGTGAGTTCCGAGCAGAATGATGAAGAGGGAGAGGGGATTTGGATGTGCTACGCTCAACTTGGCCTGCCTTTTGCATGGTGAGTATCCCTGGAGCTCCTGGCTTTGTGGTTTTGTGAACCCTAACCCTAGGCATAACCCTAACCCTAGCCCTAAGCCTAACCCTAGACTGAGGCAGAAATCGGGCATTGGGCTGTGCGGAGTTCCGAGCAGAATGACGAAGAGGGAGCAAGGATTTGGATGTGCTACGCTCAACTTGGCCTGCCTTTTGCATGGTGAGTATCCCTGGAGCTCCTGGCTTTGTGGTTTTGTGAACCCTAACCCTAGGCATAACCCTAACCCTAGCCCTAAGCCTAACCCTAGACTGAGGCAGAAATCGGGCATTGGGCTGTGGTGAGTTCCGAGCAGAATGACAAAGAGGGAGCAAGGATTTGGATGTGCTACGCTCAACTTGGCCTGCCTTTTGCATGGTATCCCTGGAGCTCCTGGCTTTGTGGTTTTCTGAACCCTAACCCTAGGCATAACCCTAACCCTAGCCCTAAGCCTAACCCTAGACTGAGGCAGAAATCGGGCATTGGGCTGTGGGGAGTTCCGAGCAGAATGACGAAGAGGGAGCAAGGATTTGGATGTGCTACGCTCAACTTGGCCTGCCTTTTGCATGGTGAGTATCCCTGGAGCTCCTGGCTTTGTGGTTTTGTGAACCCTAACCCTAGGCATAACCCTAACCCTAGCCCTAAGCCTAACCCTAGACTGAGGCAGAAATCGGGCATTGGGCTGTGGTGAGTTCCGAGCAGAATGACGAAGAGGGAGCAAGGATTTGGATGTGCTACGCTCAACTTGGCCTGCCTTTTGCATGGTGAGTATCCCTGGAGCTCCTGGCTTTGTGGTTTTGTGAACCCTAACCCTAGGCATAACCCTAACCCTAGCCCTAAGCCCAACCCTAGACTGAGGCAGTAATCGGGCATTGGGCTGTGCGGAGTTCCTAGCAGAATGACGAAGAGGGAGCAAGGATTTGGATGTGCTACGCTCAACTTGGCCTGCCTTTTGCATGGTGAGTATCCCTGGAGCTCCTGGCTTTGTGGTTTTGTGAACCCTAACCCTAGGCATAACCCTAACCCTAGCCCTAAGCCTAACCCTAGACTGAGGCAGAAATCGGGCATTGGGCTGTGGGGAGTTCCGAGCAGAATGACGAAGAGGGAGCAAGGATTTGGATGTGCTACGCTGAACTTGGCCTGCCTTTTGCATGGTATCCCTGGAGCTCCTGGCTTTGTGGTTTTGTGAACCCTAACCCTAGGCATAACCCTAACCCTAGCCCTAAGCCTAACCCTAGACTGAGGCAGAAATCGGGCATTGGGCTGTGGTGAGTTCCGAGCAGAATGACGAAGAGGGAGCAAGGATTTGGATGTGCTACGCTCAACTTGGCCTGCCTTTTGCATGGTGAGTATCCCTGGAGCTCCTGGCTTTGTGGTTTTGTGAACCCTAACCCTAGGCATAACCCTAACCCTAGCCCTAAGCCTAACCCTAGACTGAGGCAGTAATCGGGCATTGGGCTGTGCGGAGTTCCGAGCAGAATGACGAAGAGGGAGCAAGGATTTGGATGTGCTACGCTCAACTTGGCCTGCCTTTTGCATGGTGAGTATCCCTGGAGCTCCTGGCTTTGTGGTTTTGTGAACCCTAACCCTAGGCATAACCCTAACCCTAACCCTAAGGCTAACCCTAGACTGAGGCAGAAATCGGGCATTGGGCTGTGGGGAGTTCCGAGCAGAATGACGAAGAGGGAGCAAGGATTTGGATGTGCTACGCTCAACTTGGCCTGCCTTTTGCATGGTGAGTATCCCTGGAGCTCCTGGCTTTGTGGTTTTGTGAACCCTAACCCTAGGCATAACCCTAACCCTAGCCCTAAGCCTAACCCTAGACTGAGGCAGTAATCGGGCATTGGGCTGTGCGGAGTTCCGAGCAGAATGACGAAGAGGGAGCAAGGATTTGGATGTGCTACGCTCAACTTGGCCTGCCTTTTGCATGGTGAGTATCCCTGGAGCTCCTGGCTTTGTGGTTTTGTGAACCCTAACCCTAGGCATAACCCTAACCCTAGGCATAACCCTAACCCTAGCCCTAAGCATAACCCTAGACTGAGGCAGAAATCGGGCATTGAGCTGTGGTGAGTTCCGAGCAGAATGACGAAGACGGAGCAAGGATTTGGATGTGCTACGCTCAACTTGGCCTGCCTTTTGCATGGTGAGTATCCCTGGAGCTCCTGGCTTTGTGGTTTTCTGAAGCCTAACCCTAGGCATAACCCTAACCCTAGCCCTAACCATAACCCTAGACTGAGGCAGAAATCGGGCATTGGGCTGTGGTGAGTTCCGAGCAGAATGACGAAGAGGGAGCAAGGATTTGGATGTGCTACGCTCAACTTGGCCTGCCTTTTGCATGGTGAGTATCCCTGGAGCTCCTGGCTTTGTGGTTTTCTGAACCCTAACCCTAGGCATAACCCTAACCCTAGCCCTAAGGCTAACCCTAGACTGAGGCAGAAATCGGGCATTGGGCTGTGGGGAGTTCCGAGCAGAATGACGAAGAGGGAGCAAGGATTTGGATGTGCTACGCTCAACTTGGCCTGCCTTTTGCATGGTGAGTATCCCTGGAGCTCCTGGCTTTGTGGTTTTGTGAACCCTAACCCTAGGCATAACCCTAACCCTAGGCATAACCCTAACCCTAGCCCTAAGCATAACCCTAGACTGAGGCAGAAATCGGGCATTGGGCTGTGGTGAGTTCCGAGCAGAATGACGAAGACGGAGCAAGGATTTGGATGTGCTACGCTCAACTTGGCCTGCCTTTTGCATGGTGAGTATCCCTGGAGCTCCTGGCTTTGTGGTTTTGTGAACCCTAACCCTAGGCATAACCCTAACCCTAGCCCTAAGCCTAACCCTAGACTGAGGCAGAAATCGGGCATTGGGCTGTGGTGAGTTCCGAGCAGAATGACGAAGAGGGAGCAAGGATTTGGATGTGCTACGCTCAACTTGGCCTGCCTTTTGCATGGTGAGTATCCCTGGAGCTCCTGGCTTTGTGGTTTTGTGAACCCTAACCCTAGGCATAACCCTAACCCTAGCCCTAAGCCTAACCCTAGACTGAGGCAGAAATCGGGCATTGGGCTGTGGGGAGTTCCGAGCAGAATGACGAAGAGGGAGCAAGGATTTGGATGTGCTACGCTCAACTTGGCCTGCCTTTTGCATGGTGAGTATCCCTGGAGCTCGTGGCTTTGTGGTTTTGTGAACCCTAACCCTAAGCATAACCCTAACCCTAACCCTAAGCCTAACCCTAGACTGAGGCAGAAATCGGGCATTGGGCTGTGGTGAGTTCCGAGCAGAATGACGAAGAGGGAGCAAGGATTTGGATGTGCTACGCTCAACTTGGCCTGCATTTTGCATGGTGAGTATCCCTGGAGCTCCTGGCTTTGTGGTTTTGTGAACCCTAACCCTAGGCATAACCCTAACCCTAACCCTAAGCCTAACCCTAGACTGAGGCAGAAATTGGGCATTGGGCTGTGGTGAGTTCTGAGCAGAATGACGAAGAGGGAGAGGGGATTTGGATGTGCTATGCTCAACTTGGCCTGCCTTTTGCATGGTGAGTATCCCTGGAGCTCCTGGCTTTGTGGTTTTGTGAACCCTAACCCTAGGCATAACCCTAACCCTAGCCCTAAGCCTAACCCTAGACTGAGGCAGAAATCGGGCATTGGGCTGTGGGGAGTTCCGAGCAGAATGACGAAGAGGGAGCAAGGATTTGGATGTGCTACGCTCAACTTGGCCTGCCTTTTGCATGGTGAGTATCCCTGGAGCTCCTGGCTTTGTGGTTTTCTGAACCCTAACCCTAGGCATAACCCTAACCCTAGCCCTAAGCCTAACCCTAGACTGAGGCAGAAATCGGGCATTGGGCTGTGGGGAGTTCTGAGCAGAATGACGAAGAGGGAGCAAGGATTTGGATGTGCTACGCTCAACTTGGCCTGCCTTTTGCATGGTGAGTATCCCTGGAGCTCCTGGCTTTGTGGTTTTGTGAACCCTAACCCTAGGCATAACCCTAACCCTAGCCCTAAGCCTAACCCTAGACTGAGCCAGTAATCGGGCATTGGGCTGTGGGGAGTTCCGAGCAGAATGAAGAAGAGGGAGAGGGAATTTGGATGTGCTACGCTCAACTTGGCCTGCCTTTTGCATGGTGAGTATCCCTGGAGCTCCTGGCTTTGTGGTTTTCTGAACCCTAACCCTAGGCATAACCCTAACCCTAGCCCTAAGCCCAACCCTAGACTGAGCCAGTAATCGGGCATTGGGCTGTGGGGAGTTCCGAGCAGAATGACGAAGAGGGAGCAAGGATTTGGATGTGCTACGCTCAACTTGGCCTGCCTTTTGCATGGTGAGTATCCCTGGAGCTCCTGGCTTTGTGGTTTTGTGAACCCTAACCCTAGGCATAACCCTAACCCTAGCCCTAAGCCTAACCCTAGACTGAGGCAGAAATCGGGCATTGGGCTGTGGTGAGTTCCGAGCAGAATGACAAAGAGGGAGCAAGGATTTGGATGTGCTACGCTCAACTTGGCCTGCATTTTGCATGGTGAGTAGCCCTGGAGCTCCTGGCTTTGTGGTTTTCTGAACCCTAAGCCTAGGCATAACCCTAACCCTAGCCCTAAGCCTAACCCTAGACTGAGGCAGAAATCGGGCATTGGGCTGTGGGGAGTTCCGAGCAGAATGAAGAAGAGGGAGAGGGGATTTGGATGTGCTACGCTCAACTTGGCCTGCCTTTTGCATGGTGAGTATCCCTGGAGCTCCTGGCTTTGTGGTTTTGTGAACCCTAACCCTAGGCATAACCCTAACCCTAGCCCTAAGCCTAACCCTAGACTGAGGCAGAAATCGGGCATTGGGCTGTGGGGAGTTCCGAGCAGAATGACGAAGAGGGAGCAAGGATTTGGATGTGCTACGCTCAACTTGGCCTGCCTTTTGCATGGTGAGTATCCCTGGAGCTCGTGGCTTTGTGGTTTTGTGAACCCTAACCCTAAGCATAACCCTAACCCTAACCCTAAGCCTAACCCTAGACTGAGGCAGAAATCGGGCATTGGGCTGTGGTGAGTTCCGAGCAGAATGACGAAGAGGGAGCAAGGATTTGGATGTGCTACGCTCAACTTGGCCTGCATTTTGCATGGTGAGTATCCCTGGAGCTCCTGGCTTTGTGGTTTTGTGAACCCTAACCCTAGGCATAACCCTAACCCTAACCCTAAGCCTAACCCTAGACTGAGGCAGAAATTGGGCATTGGGCTGTGGTGAGTTCTGAGCAGAATGACGAAGAGGGAGAGGGGATTTGGATGTGCTATGCTCAACTTGGCCTGCCTTTTGCATGGTGAGTATCCCTGGAGCTCCTGGCTTTGTGGTTTTGTGAACCCTAACCCTAGGCATAACCCTAACCCTAGCCCTAAGCCTAACCCTAGACTGAGGCAGAAATCGGGCATTGGGCTGTGGGGAGTTCCGAGCAGAATGACGAAGAGGGAGCAAGGATTTGGATGTGCTACGCTCAACTTGGCCTGCCTTTTGCATGGTGAGTATCCCTGGAGCTCCTGGCTTTGTGGTTTTGTGAACCCTAACCCTAGGCATAACCCTAACCCTAGCCCTAAGCCTAACCCTAGACTGAGGCAGAAATCGGGCATTGGGCTGTGGTGAGTTCCGAGCAGAATGACAAAGAGGGAGCAAGGATTTGGATGTGCTACGCTCAACTTGGCCTGCATTTTGCATGGTGAGTAGCCCTGGAGCTCCTGGCTTTGTGGTTTTCTGAACCCTAAGCCTAGGCATAACCCTAACCCTAGCCCTAAGCCTAACCCTAGACTGAGGCAGAAATCGGGCATTGGGCTGTGGGGAGTTCCGAGCAGAATGAAGAAGAGGGAGAGGGGATTTGGATGTGCTACGCTCAACTTGGCCTGCCTTTTGCATGGTGAGTATCCCTGGAGCTCCTGGCTTTGTGGTTTTGTGAACCCTAACCCTAGGCATAACCCTAACCCTAGCCCTAAGCCTAACCCTAGACTGAGGCAGAAATCGGGCATTGGGCTGTGGGGAGTTCCGAGCAGAATGACGAAGAGGGAGCAAGGATTTGGATGTGCTACGCTCAACTTGGCCTGCCTTTTGCATGGTATCCCTGGAGCTCCTGGCTTTGTGGTTTTGTGAACCCTAACCCTAGGCATAACCCTAACCCTAGCCCTAAGCCTAACCCTAGACTGAGCCAGTAATCAGGCATTGGGCTGTGGGGAGTTCCGAGCAGAATGACGAAGAGGGAGCAAGGATTTGGATGTGCTACGCTCAACTTGGCCTGCCTTTTGCATGGTGAGTATCCCTGGAGCTCCTGGCTTTGTGGTTTTGTGAACCCTAACCCTAGGCATAACCCTAACCCTAGCCCTAAGCCTAACCCTAGACTGAGGCAGTAATCGGGCATTGGGCTGTGGGGAGTTCCGAGCAGAATGACGAAGAGGGAGAGGGGATTTGGATGTGCTACGCTCAACATGGCCTGCCTTTTGCATGGTGAGTATCCCTGGAGCTCCTGGCTTTGTGGTTTTGTGAACCCTAACCCTAGGCATAACCCTAACCCTAGCCCTAAGCCTAACCCTAGACTGAGGCAGTAATCGGGCATTGGGCTGTGGGGAGTTCCGAGCAGAATGAAGAAGAGGGAGCAAGGATTTGGATGTGCTACGCTCAACTTGGCCTGCATTTTGCATGGTGAGTATCCCTGGAGCTCCTGGCTTTGTGGTTTTGTGAACCCTAAGCCTAGGCATAACCCTAACCCTAGCCCTAAGCCTAACCCTAGACTGAGGCAGAAATCGGGCATTGGGCTGTGGTGAGTTCCGAGCAGAATGATGAAGAGGGAGAGGGGATTTGGATGTGCTACGCTCAACTTGGCCTGCCTTTTGCATGGTGAGTATCCCTGGAGCTCCTGGCTTTGTGGTTTTGTGAACCCTAACCCTAGGCATAACCCTAACCCTAGCCCTAAGCCTAACCCTAGACTGAGGCAGAAATCGGGCATTGGGCTGTGCGGAGTTCCGAGCAGAATGACGAAGAGGGAGCAAGGATTTGGATGTGCTACGCTCAACTTGGCCTGCCTTTTGCATGGTGAGTATCCCTGGAGCTCCTGGCTTTGTGGTTTTGTGAACCCTAACCCTAGGCATAACCCTAACCCTAGCCCTAAGCCTAACCCTAGACTGAGGCAGAAATCGGGCATTGGGCTGTGGTGAGTTCCGAGCAGAATGACAAAGAGGGAGCAAGGATTTGGATGTGCTACGCTCAACTTGGCCTGCCTTTTGCATGGTATCCCTGGAGCTCCTGGCTTTGTGGTTTTCTGAACCCTAACCCTAGGCATAACCCTAACCCTAGCCCTAAGCCTAACCCTAGACTGAGGCAGAAATCGGGCATTGGGCTGTGGGGAGTTCCGAGCAGAATGACGAAGAGGGAGCAAGGATTTGGATGTGCTACGCTCAACTTGGCCTGCCTTTTGCATGGTGAGTATCCCTGGAGCTCCTGGCTTTGTGGTTTTGTGAACCCTAACCCTAGGCATAACCCTAACCCTAGCCCTAAGCCTAACCCTAGACTGAGGCAGAAATCGGGCATTGGGCTGTGGTGAGTTCCGAGCAGAATGACGAAGAGGGAGCAAGGATTTGGATGTGCTACGCTCAACTTGGCCTGCCTTTTGCATGGTGAGTATCCCTGGAGCTCCTGGCTTTGTGGTTTTGTGAACCCTAACCCTAGGCATAACCCTAACCCTAGCCCTAAGCCCAACCCTAGACTGAGGCAGTAATCGGGCATTGGGCTGTGCGGAGTTCCTAGCAGAATGACGAAGAGGGAGCAAGGATTTGGATGTGCTACGCTCAACTTGGCCTGCCTTTTGCATGGTGAGTATCCCTGGAGCTCCTGGCTTTGTGGTTTTGTGAACCCTAACCCTAGGCATAACCCTAACCCTAGCCCTAAGCCTAACCCTAGACTGAGGCAGAAATCGGGCATTGGGCTGTGGGGAGTTCCGAGCAGAATGACGAAGAGGGAGCAAGGATTTGGATGTGCTACGCTGAACTTGGCCTGCCTTTTGCATGGTATCCCTGGAGCTCCTGGCTTTGTGGTTTTGTGAACCCTAACCCTAGGCATAACCCTAACCCTAGCCCTAAGCCTAACCCTAGACTGAGGCAGAAATCGGGCATTGGGCTGTGGTGAGTTCCGAGCAGAATGACGAAGAGGGAGCAAGGATTTGGATGTGCTACGCTCAACTTGGCCTGCCTTTTGCATGGTGAGTATCCCTGGAGCTCCTGGCTTTGTGGTTTTGTGAACCCTAACCCTAGGCATAACCCTAACCCTAGCCCTAAGCCTAACCCTAGACTGAGGCAGTAATCGGGCATTGGGCTGTGCGGAGTTCCGAGCAGAATGACGAAGAGGGAGCAAGGATTTGGATGTGCTACGCTCAACTTGGCCTGCCTTTTGCATGGTGAGTATCCCTGGAGCTCCTGGCTTTGTGGTTTTGTGAACCCTAACCCTAGGCATAACCCTAACCCTAACCCTAAGGCTAACCCTAGACTGAGGCAGAAATCGGGCATTGGGCTGTGGGGAGTTCCGAGCAGAATGACGAAGAGGGAGCAAGGATTTGGATGTGCTACGCTCAACTTGGCCTGCCTTTTGCATGGTGAGTATCCCTGGAGCTCCTGGCTTTGTGGTTTTGTGAACCCTAACCCTAGGCATAACCCTAACCCTAGCCCTAAGCCTAACCCTAGACTGAGGCAGTAATCGGGCATTGGGCTGTGCGGAGTTCCGAGCAGAATGACGAAGAGGGAGCAAGGATTTGGATGTGCTACGCTCAACTTGGCCTGCCTTTTGCATGGTGAGTATCCCTGGAGCTCCTGGCTTTGTGGTTTTGTGAACCCTAACCCTAGGCATAACCCTAACCCTAGGCATAACCCTAACCCTAGCCCTAAGCATAACCCTAGACTGAGGCAGAAATCGGGCATTGAGCTGTGGTGAGTTCCGAGCAGAATGACGAAGACGGAGCAAGGATTTGGATGTGCTACGCTCAACTTGGCCTGCCTTTTGCATGGTGAGTATCCCTGGAGCTCCTGGCTTTGTGGTTTTCTGAAGCCTAACCCTAGGCATAACCCTAACCCTAGCCCTAACCATAACCCTAGACTGAGGCAGAAATCGGGCATTGGGCTGTGGTGAGTTCCGAGCAGAATGACGAAGAGGGAGCAAGGATTTGGATGTGCTACGCTCAACTTGGCCTGCCTTTTGCATGGTGAGTATCCCTGGAGCTCCTGGCTTTGTGGTTTTCTGAACCCTAACCCTAGGCATAACCCTAACCCTAGCCCTAAGGCTAACCCTAGACTGAGGCAGAAATCGGGCATTGGGCTGTGGGGAGTTCCGAGCAGAATGACGAAGAGGGAGCAAGGATTTGGATGTGCTACGCTCAACTTGGCCTGCCTTTTGCATGGTGAGTATCCCTGGAGCTCCTGGCTTTGTGGTTTTGTGAACCCTAACCCTAGGCATAACCCTAACCCTAGGCATAACCCTAACCCTAGCCCTAAGCATAACCCTAGACTGAGGCAGAAATCGGGCATTGGGCTGTGGTGAGTTCCGAGCAGAATGACGAAGACGGAGCAAGGATTTGGATGTGCTACGCTCAACTTGGCCTGCCTTTTGCATGGTGAGTATCCCTGGAGCTCCTGGCTTTGTGGTTTTGTGAACCCTAACCCTAGGCATAACCCTAACCCTAGCCCTAAGCCTAACCCTAGACTGAGGCAGAAATCGGGCATTGGGCTGTGGTGAGTTCCGAGCAGAATGACGAAGAGGGAGCAAGGATTTGGATGTGCTACGCTCAACTTGGCCTGCCTTTTGCATGGTGAGTATCCCTGGAGCTCCTGGCTTTGTGGTTTTGTGAACCCTAACCCTAGGCATAACCCTAACCCTAGCCCTAAGCCTAACCCTAGACTGAGGCAGAAATCGGGCATTGGGCTGTGGGGAGTTCCGAGCAGAATGACGAAGAGGGAGCAAGGATTTGGATGTGCTACGCTCAACTTGGCCTGCCTTTTGCATGGTGAGTATCCCTGGAGCTCGTGGCTTTGTGGTTTTGTGAACCCTAACCCTAAGCATAACCCTAACCCTAACCCTAAGCCTAACCCTAGACTGAGGCAGAAATCGGGCATTGGGCTGTGGTGAGTTCCGAGCAGAATGACGAAGAGGGAGCAAGGATTTGGATGTGCTACGCTCAACTTGGCCTGCATTTTGCATGGTGAGTATCCCTGGAGCTCCTGGCTTTGTGGTTTTGTGAACCCTAACCCTAGGCATAACCCTAACCCTAACCCTAAGCCTAACCCTAGACTGAGGCAGAAATTGGGCATTGGGCTGTGGTGAGTTCTGAGCAGAATGACGAAGAGGGAGAGGGGATTTGGATGTGCTATGCTCAACTTGGCCTGCCTTTTGCATGGTGAGTATCCCTGGAGCTCCTGGCTTTGTGGTTTTGTGAACCCTAACCCTAGGCATAACCCTAACCCTAGCCCTAAGCCTAACCCTAGACTGAGGCAGAAATCGGGCATTGGGCTGTGGGGAGTTCCGAGCAGAATGACGAAGAGGGAGCAAGGATTTGGATGTGCTACGCTCAACTTGGCCTGCCTTTTGCATGGTGAGTATCCCTGGAGCTCCTGGCTTTGTGGTTTTCTGAACCCTAACCCTAGGCATAACCCTAACCCTAGCCCTAAGCCTAACCCTAGACTGAGGCAGAAATCGGGCATTGGGCTGTGGGGAGTTCTGAGCAGAATGACGAAGAGGGAGCAAGGATTTGGATGTGCTACGCTCAACTTGGCCTGCCTTTTGCATGGTGAGTATCCCTGGAGCTCCTGGCTTTGTGGTTTTGTGAACCCTAACCCTAGGCATAACCCTAACCCTAGCCCTAAGCCTAACCCTAGACTGAGCCAGTAATCGGGCATTGGGCTGTGGGGAGTTCCGAGCAGAATGAAGAAGAGGGAGAGGGAATTTGGATGTGCTACGCTCAACTTGGCCTGCCTTTTGCATGGTGAGTATCCCTGGAGCTCCTGGCTTTGTGGTTTTCTGAACCCTAACCCTAGGCATAACCCTAACCCTAGCCCTAAGCCCAACCCTAGACTGAGCCAGTAATCGGGCATTGGGCTGTGGGGAGTTCCGAGCAGAATGACGAAGAGGGAGAGGGGATTTGGATGTGCTACGCTCAACATGGCCTGCCTTTTGCATGGTGAGTATCCCTGGAGCTCCTGGCTTTGTGGTTTTGTGAACCCTAACCCTAAGCATAACCCTAACCCTAACCCTAAGCCTAACCCTAGACTGAGGCAGAAATCGGGCATTGGGCTGTGGTGAGTTCCGAGCAGAATGACGAAGAGGGAGAGGGGATTTGGATGTGCTACGCTCAACATGGCCTGCCTTTTGCATGGTGAGTATCCCTGGAGCTCCTGGCTTTGTGGTTTTGTGAACCCTAACCCTAGGCATAACCCTAACCCTAACCCTAAGCCTAACCCTAGACTGAGGCAGAAATCGGGCATTGGGCTGTGGTGAGTTCCGAGCAGAATGACGAAGAGAGAGAGGGGATTTGGATGTGCTACGCTCAACTTGGCCTGCCTTTTGCATGGTGAGTATCCCTGGAGCTCCTGGCTTTGTGGTTTTGTGAACCCTAACCCTAGGCATAACCCTAACCCTAGCCCTAAGCCTAACCCTAGACTGAGCCAGTAATCGGGCATTGGGCTGTGGTGAGTTCCGAGCAGAATGACAAAGAGGGAGCAAGGATTGGGATGTGCTACACTCAACTCGGCCTGCCTTTTGCATGGTGAGTATCCCTGGAGCTCCTGGCTTTGTGGTTTTCTGAACCCTAACCCTAGGCATAACCCTAACCCTAGCCCTAAGCCTAACCCTAGACTGAGGCAGAAATCAGGCATTGGGCTGTGGGGAGTTCCGAGCAGAATGACGAAGAGGGAGCAAGGATTTGGATGTGCTACGCTCAACTTGGCCTGCCTTTTGCATGGTGAGTATCCCTGGAGCTCCTGGCTTTGTGGTTTTCTGAAGCCTAACCCTAGGCATAACCCTAACCCTAGCCCTAAGCCTAACCCTAGACTGAGGCAGTAATCGGGCATTGGGCTGTGGGGAGTTCCGAGCAGAATGACGAAGAGGGAGAGGGGATTTGGATGTGCTACGCTCAACTTGGCCTGCCTTTTGCATGGTGAGTATCCCTGGAGCTCCTGGCTTTGTGGTTTTGTGAACCCTAACCCTAGGCATAACCCTAACCCTAGCCCTAAGCCTAACCCTAGACTGAGCCAGTAATCGGGCATTGGGCTGTGGGGAGTTCCGAGCAGAATGAAGAAGAGGGAGCAAGGATTTGGATGTGCTACGCTCAACTTGGCCTGCATTTTGCATGGTGAGTATCCCTGGAGCTCCTGGCTTTGTGGTTTTGTGAACCCTAAGCCTAGGCATAACCCTAACCCTAGCCCTAAGCCTAACCCTAGACTGAGGCAGAAATCGGGCATTGGGCTGTGGTGAGTTCCGAGCAGAATGATGAAGAGGGAGAGGGGATTTGGATGTGCTACGCTCAACTTGGCCTGCCTTTTGCATGGTGAGTATCCCTGGAGCTCCTGGCTTTGTGGTTTTGTGAACCCTAACCCTAGGCATAACCCTAACCCTAGCCCTAAGCCTAACCCTAGACTGAGGCAGAAATCGGGCATTGGGCTGTGGGGAGTTCCGAGCAGAATGACGAAGAGGGAGCAAGGATTTGGATGTGCTACGCTCAACTTGGCCTGCCTTTTGCATGGTGAGTATCCCTGGAGCTCCTGGCTTTGTGGTTTTGTGAACCCTAACCCTAGGCATAACCCTAACCCTAGCCCTAAGCCTAACCCTAGACTGAGGCAGAAATCGGGCATTGGGCTGTGGTGAGTTCCGAGCAGAATGACAAAGAGGGAGCAAGGATTTGGATGTGCTACGCTCAACTTGGCCTGCATTTTGCATGGTGAGTAGCCCTGGAGCTCCTGGCTTTGTGGTTTTCTGAACCCTAAGCCTAGGCATAACCCTAACCCTAGCCCTAAGCCTAACCCTAGACTGAGGCAGAAATCGGGCATTGGGCTGTGGGGAGTTCCGAGCAGAATGAAGAAGAGGGAGAGGGGATTTGGATGTGCTACGCTCAACTTGGCCTGCCTTTTGCATGGTGAGTATCCCTGGAGCTCCTGGCTTTGTGGTTTTGTGAACCCTAACCCTAGGCATAACCCTAACCCTAGCCCTAAGCCTAACCCTAGACTGAGGCAGAAATCGGGCATTGGGCTGTGGGGAGTTCCGAGCAGAATGACGAAGAGGGAGCAAGGATTTGGATGTGCTACGCTCAACTTGGCCTGCCTTTTGCATGGTGAGTATCCCTGGAGCTCGTGGCTTTGTGGTTTTGTGAACCCTAACCCTAAGCATAACCCTAACCCTAACCCTAAGCCTAACCCTAGACTGAGGCAGAAATCGGGCATTGGGCTGTGGTGAGTTCCGAGCAGAATGACGAAGAGGGAGCAAGGATTTGGATGTGCTACGCTCAACTTGGCCTGCATTTTGCATGGTGAGTATCCCTGGAGCTCCTGGCTTTGTGGTTTTGTGAACCCTAACCCTAGGCATAACCCTAACCCTAACCCTAAGCCTAACCCTAGACTGAGGCAGAAATTGGGCATTGGGCTGTGGTGAGTTCTGAGCAGAATGACGAAGAGGGAGAGGGGATTTGGATGTGCTATGCTCAACTTGGCCTGCCTTTTGCATGGTGAGTATCCCTGGAGCTCCTGGCTTTGTGGTTTTGTGAACCCTAACCCTAGGCATAACCCTAACCCTAGCCCTAAGCCTAACCCTAGACTGAGGCAGAAATCGGGCATTGGGCTGTGGGGAGTTCCGAGCAGAATGACGAAGAGGGAGCAAGGATTTGGATGTGCTACGCTCAACTTGGCCTGCCTTTTGCATGGTGAGTATCCCTGGAGCTCCTGGCTTTGTGGTTTTCTGAACCCTAACCCTAGGCATAACCCTAACCCTAGCCCTAAGCCTAACCCTAGACTGAGGCAGAAATCGGGCATTGGGCTGTGGGGAGTTCCGAGCAGAATGACGAAGAGGGAGCAAGGATTTGGATGTGCTACGCTCAACTTGGCCTGCCTTTTGCATGGTGAGTATCCCTGGAGCTCCTGGCTTTGTGGTTTTGTGAACCCTAACCCTAGGCATAACCCTAACCCTAGCCCTAAGCCTAACCCTAGACTGAGCCAGTAATCGGGCATTGGGCTGTGGGGAGTTCCGAGCAGAATGAAGAAGAGGGAGAGGGAATTTGGATGTGCTACGCTCAACTTGGCCTGCCTTTTGCATGGTGAGTATCCCTGGAGCTCCTGGCTTTGTGGTTTTCTGAACCCTAACCCTAGGCATAACCCTAACCCTAGCCCTAAGCCCAACCCTAGACTGAGCCAGTAATCGGGCATTGGGCTGTGGGGAGTTCCGAGCAGAATGACGAAGAGGGAGAGGGGATTTGGATGTGCTACGCTCAACATGGCCTGCCTTTTGCATGGTGAGTATCCCTGGAGCTCCTGGCTTTGTGGTTTTGTGAACCCTAACCCTAAGCATAACCCTAACCCTAACCCTAAGCCTAACCCTAGACTGAGGCAGAAATCGGGCATTGGGCTGTGGTGAGTTCCGAGCAGAATGACGAAGAGGGAGAGGGGATTTGGATGTGCTACGCTCAACATGGCCTGCCTTTTGCATGGTGAGTATCCCTGGAGCTCCTGGCTTTGTGGTTTTGTGAACCCTAACCCTAGGCATAACCCTAACCCTAACCCTAAGCCTAACCCTAGACTGAGGCAGAAATCGGGCATTGGGCTGTGGTGAGTTCCGAGCAGAATGACGAAGAGAGAGAGGGGATTTGGATGTGCTACGCTCAACTTGGCCTGCCTTTTGCATGGTGAGTATCCCTGGAGCTCCTGGCTTTGTGGTTTTGTGAACCCTAACCCTAGGCATAACCCTAACCCTAGCCCTAAGCCTAACCCTAGACTGAGCCAGTAATCGGGCATTGGGCTGTGGTGAGTTCCGAGCAGAATGACAAAGAGGGAGCAAGGATTGGGATGTGCTACACTCAACTCGGCCTGCCTTTTGCATGGTGAGTATCCCTGGAGCTCCTGGCTTTGTGGTTTTCTGAACCCTAACCCTAGGCATAACCCTAACCCTAGCCCTAAGCCTAACCCTAGACTGAGGCAGAAATCAGGCATTGGGCTGTGGGGAGTTCCGAGCAGAATGACGAAGAGGGAGCAAGGATTTGGATGTGCTACGCTCAACTTGGCCTGCCTTTTGCATGGTGAGTATCCCTGGAGCTCCTGGCTTTGTGGTTTTCTGAAGCCTAACCCTAGGCATAACCCTAACCCTAGCCCTAAGCCTAACCCTAGACTGAGGCAGAAATCGGGCATTGGGCTGTGGGGAGTTCCGAGCAGAATGACGAAGAGGGAGAGGGGATTTGGATGTGCTACGCTCAACTTGGCCTGCCTTTTGCATGGTGAGTATCCCTGGAGCTCCTGGCTTTGTGGTTTTGTGAACCCTAACCCTAGGCATAACCCTAACCCTAGCCCTAAGCCTAACCCTAGACTGAGCCAGTAATCGGGCATTGGGCTGTGGGGAGTTCCGAGCAGAATGAAGAAGAGGGAGCAAGGATTTGGATGTGCTACGCTCAACTTGGCCTGCATTTTGCATGGTGAGTATCCCTGGAGCTCCTGGCTTTGTGGTTTTGTGAACCCTAAGCCTAGGCATAACCCTAACCCTAGCCCTAAGCCTAACCCTAGACTGAGGCAGAAATCGGGCATTGGGCTGTGGTGAGTTCCGAGCAGAATGATGAAGAGGGAGAGGGGATTTGGATGTGCTACGCTCAACTTGGCCTGCCTTTTGCATGGTGAGTATCCCTGGAGCTCCTGGCTTTGTGGTTTTGTGAACCCTAACCCTAGGCATAACCCTAACCCTAGCCCTAAGCCTAACCCTAGACTGAGGCAGAAATCGGGCATTGGGCTGTGGGGAGTTCCGAGCAGAATGACGAAGAGGGAGCAAGGATTTGGATGTGCTACGCTCAACTTGGCCTGCCTTTTGCATGGTGAGTATCCCTGGAGCTCCTGGCTTTGTGGTTTTGTGAACCCTAACCCTAGGCATAACCCTAACCCTAGCCCTAAGCCTAACCCTAGACTGAGGCAGAAATCGGGCATTGGGCTGTGGTGAGTTCCGAGCAGAATGACAAAGAGGGAGCAAGGATTTGGATGTGCTACGCTCAACTTGGCCTGCATTTTGCATGGTGAGTAGCCCTGGAGCTCCTGGCTTTGTGGTTTTCTGAACCCTAAGCCTAGGCATAACCCTAACCCTAGCCCTAAGCCTAACCCTAGACTGAGGCAGAAATCGGGCATTGGGCTGTGGGGAGTTCCGAGCAGAATGAAGAAGAGGGAGAGGGGATTTGGATGTGCTACGCTCAACTTGGCCTGCCTTTTGCATGGTGAGTATCCCTGGAGCTCCTGGCTTTGTGGTTTTGTGAACCCTAACCCTAGGCATAACCCTAACCCTAGCCCTAAGCCTAACCCTAGACTGAGGCAGAAATCGGGCATTGGGCTGTGGGGAGTTCCGAGCAGAATGACGAAGAGGGAGCAAGGATTTGGATGTGCTACGCTCAACTTGGCCTGCCTTTTGCATGGTATCCCTGGAGCTCCTGGCTTTGTGGTTTTGTGAACCCTAACCCTAGGCATAACCCTAACCCTAACCCTAAGCCTAACCCTAGACTGAGCCAGTAATCAGGCATTGGGCTGTGGGGAGTTCCGAGCAGAATGACGAAGAGGGAGCAAGGATTTGGATGTGCTACGCTCAACTTGGCCTGCCTTTTGCATGGTGAGTATCCCTGGAGCTCCTGGCTTTGTGGTTTTCTGAAGCCTAACCCTAGGCATAACCCTAACCCTAGCCCTAAGCCTAACCCTAGACTGAGGCAGTAATCGGGCATTGGGCTGTGGGGAGTTCCGAGCAGAATGACGAAGAGGGAGAGGGGATTTGGATGTGCTACGCTCAACATGGCCTGCCTTTTGCATGGTGAGTATCCCTGGAGCTCCTGGCTTTGTGGTTTTGTGAACCCTAACCCTAGGCATAACCCTAACCCTAGCCCTAAGCCTAACCCTAGACTGAGGCAGTAATCGGGCATTGGGCTGTGGGGAGTTCCGAGCAGAATGAAGAAGAGGGAGCAAGGATTTGGATGTGCTACGCTCAACTTGGCCTGCATTTTGCATGGTGAGTAGCCCTGGAGCTCCTGGCTTTGTGGTTTTGTGAACCCTAAGCCTAGGCATAACCCTAACCCTAGCCCTAAGCCTAACCCTAGACTGAGGCAGAAATCGGGCATTGGGCTGTGGTGAGTTCCGAGCAGAATGATGAAGAGGGAGAGGGGATTTGGATGTGCTACGCTCAACTTGGCCGGCCTTTTGCATGGTGAGTATCCCTGGAGCTCCTGGCTTTGTGGTTTTGTGAACCCTAACCCTAGGCATAACCCTAACCCTAGCCCTAAGCCTAACCCTAGACTGAGGCAGAAATCGGGCATTGGGCTGTGGTGAGTTCCGAGCAGAATGATGAAGAGGGAGAGGGGATTTGGATGTGCTACGCTCAACTTGGCCTGCCTTTTGCATGGTGAGTATCCCTGGAGCTCCTGGCTTTGTGGTTTTGTGAACCCTAACCCTAGGCATAACCCTAACCCTAGCCCTAAGCCTAACCCTAGACTGAGGCAGTAATCGGGCATTGGGCTGTGCGGAGTTCCGAGCAGAATGAGGAAGAGGGAGCAAGGATTTGGATGTGCTACGCTCAACTTGGCCTGCCTTTTGCATGGTGAGTAGCCCTGGAGCTCCTGGCTTTGTGGTTTTGTGAACCCTAACCCTAGGCATAACCCTAACCCTAGCCCTAAGCCTAACCCTAGACTGAGGCAGAAATCGGGCATTGGGCTGTGGGGAGTTCCGAGCAGAATGACGAAGAGGGAGCAAGGATTTGGATGTGCTACGCTCAACTTGGCCTGCCTTTTGCATGGTATCCCTGGAGCTCCTGGCTTTGTGGTTTTGTGAACCCTAACCCTAGGCATAACCCTAACCCTAGCCCTAAGCCTAACCCTAGACTGAGGCAGAAATCGGGCATTGGGCTGTGGGGAGTTCCGAGCAGAATGACGAAGAGGGAGCAAGGATTTGGATGTGCTACGCTCAACTTGGCCTGCCTTTTGCATGGTGAGTATCCCTGGAGCTCCTGGCTTTGTGGTTTTGTGAACCATAACCCTAGGCATAACCCTAACCCTAGCCCTAAGCCTAACCCTAGACTGAGGCAGAAATCGGGCATTGGGCTGTGGTGAGTTCCGAGCAGAATGACGAAGAGGGAGCAAGGATTTGGATGTGCTACGCTCAACTTGGCCTGCCTTTTGCATGGTGAGTATCCCTGGAGCTCCTGGCTTTGTGGTTTTGTGAACCCTAACCCTAGGCATAACCCTAACCCTAGCCCTAAGCCTAACCCTAGACTGAGGCAGTAATCGGGCATTGGGCTGTGCGGAGTTCCGAGCAGAATGACGAAGAGGGAGCAAGGATTTGGATGTGCTACGCTCAACTTGGCCTGCCTTTTGCATGGTGAGTATCCCTGGAGCTCCTGGCTTTGTGGTTTTGTGAACCCTAACCCTAGGCATAACCCTAACCCTAGCCCTAAGCCTAACCCTAGACTGAGGCAGTAATCGGGCATTGGGCTGTGCGGAGTTCCGAGCAGAATGACGAAGAGGGAGCAAGGATTTGGATGTGCTACGCTCAACTTGGCCTGCCTTTTGCATGGTGAGTATCCCTGGAGCTCCTGGCTTTGTGGTTTTCTGAACCCTAACCCTAGGCAGAACCTTAACCCTAGGCATAACCCTAACCCTAGCCCTAAGCCTAACCCTAGACTGAGGCAGAAATCGGGCATTGGGCTGTGGTGAGTTCCGAGCAGAATGACGAAGAGGGACCAAGGATTTGGATGTGCTATGCTCAACTTGGCCTGCCTTTTGCATGGTGAGTATCCCTGGAGCTCCTGGCTTTGTGGTTTTGTGAACCCTAACCTGAGGCAGAACCCTAACCCTAGCCCTAAGCCTAAACCTAGACTTAGGCAGAAATCGGGCATTGGGCTGTGGGGAGTTCCGAGCAGAATGAAGAAGAGGGAGCAAGGATTTGGATGTGCTACGCTCAACTTGGCCTGCCTTTTGCATGGTGAGTATCCCTGGAGCTCCTGGCTTTGTGGTTTTGTGAACCCTAACCCTAGGCATAACCCTAACCCTAGCCCTAAGCCTAACCCTAGACTGAGGCAGAAATCGGGCATTGGGCTGTGGTGAGTTCCGAGCAGAATGACGAAGAGGGAGCAAGGATTTGGATGTGCTACGCTCAACTTGGCCTGCCTTTTGCATGGTGAGTATCCCTGGAGCTCCTGGCTTTGTGGTTTTGTGAACCCTAACCCTAGGCAGAACCCTAACCCTAGGCATAACCCTAACCCTAGCCCTAAGCCTAACCCTAGACTGAGGCAGAAATCGGGCATTGGGCTGTGGTGAGTTCCGAGCAGAATGACAAAGAGGGAGCAAGGATTTGGATGTACTACGCTCAACTCGGCCTGCCTTTTGCATGGTGAGTATCCCAGGAGCTCCTGGCTTTGTGGTTTTCTGAAGCCTAACCCTAGGCATAACCCTAACCCTAGCCCTAAGCCTAACCCTAGACGGAGGCAGAAATCGGGCATTGGGCTGTGGGGAGTTCCGAGCAGAATGAAGAAGAGGGAGCAAGGATTTGGATGTGCTACGCTCAACTCGGCCTGCCTTTTGCATGGGGAGTATCCCTGGAGCTCCTGGCTTTGTGGTTTTGTGAACCCTAACCCTAGGCATAACCCTGACCCTAGCCCAAAGCCTAACCCTAGACTGAGGCAGAAATCGGGCATTGGGCTGTGGGGAGTTCCGAGCAGAATGACGGAGCAAGGATTTGGATGTGCCACGCTCAACTTGGCCTGCCTTTTGCATGGTGAGTATCCCAGGAGCTCCTGGCTTTGTGGTTTTCTGAACCCAAACCCTAGCCCAAAGCCTAACCCTAGACTGAGGTAGAAATCGGGCATTGGGCTGTGGTGAGTTCCGAGCAGAATGACGAAGAGGGAGCAAGGATTTGGATGTGCTACGCTCAACTTGGCCTGCCTTTTGCATGGTGAGTATCCCTGGAGCTCCTGGCTTTGTGGTTTTCTGAACCCTAACCTGAGGCAGAACCCTAACCCTAGCCCAAAGCCTAACCCTAGACTGAGGCAGAAATCGGGCATTGGGCTGTGGGGAGTTCCGAGCAGAATGACGAAGAGGGAGCAAGGATTTGGATGTGCTACGCTCAACTTGGCCTGCCTTTTGCATGGGGAGTATCCCTGGAGCTCCTGGCTTTGTGGTTTTGTGAACCCTAACCCTAGGCATAACCCTAACCCTAGCCCTAAGCCTAACCCTAGACTGAGGCAGAAATCGGGCATTGGGCTGTGGTGAGTTCCGAGCAGAATGACGAAGAGGGAGCAAGGATTTGGATGTGCTACGCTCAACTTGGCCTGCCTTTTGCATGGTATCCCTGGAGCTCCTGGCTTTGTGGTTTTCTGAACCCTAACCCTAGGCATAAACCTAACCCTAGCCCAAAGCCTAACCCTAGACTGAGGCAGAAATCGGGCATTGGGCTGTGGGGAGTTCCGAGCAGAATGACAAAGAGGGAGCAAGGATTTGGATGTGCTACGCTCAACTTGGCCTGCCTTTTGCATGGTGAGTATCCCTGGAGCTCCTGGCTTTGTGGTTTTGTGAACCCTAACCCTAGGCAGAACCCTAACCCTAGCCCTAAGCCTAACCCTAGACTGAGGCAGAAATCGGGCATTGGGCTGTGGGGAGTTCCGAGCAGAATGACGAAGAGGGAGAGGGGATTTGGATGTGCTACGCTCAACATGGCCTGCCTTTTGCATGGTGAGTATCCCTGGAGCTCCTGGCTTTGTGGTTTTGTGAACCCTAACCCTAGGCATAACCCTAACCCTAGCCCTAAGCCTAACCCTAGACTGAGGCAGAAATCGGGCATTGGGCTGTGCTGAGTTCCGAGCAGAATGACAAAGAGGGAGCAAGGATTTGGATGTGCTATGCTCAACTTGGCCTGCATTTTGCATGGTGAGTATCCCTGGAGCTCCTGGCTTTGTGGTTTTGTGAACCCTAACCCTAGGCATAACCCTAACCCTAGCCCTAAGCCTAACCCTAGACTGAGGCAGAAATCGGGCATTGGGCTGTGGGGAGTTCCGAGCAGAATGATGAAGAGGGAGAGGGGATTTGGATGTGCTACGCTCAACTTGGCCTGCATTTTGCATGGTGAGTAGCCCTGGAGCTCCTGGCTTTGTGGTTTTGTGAACCCTAACCCTAGGCATAACCCTAACCCTAGCCCTAAGCCTAACCCTAGACTGAGGCAGAAATCGGGCATTGGGCTGTGGGGAGTTCCGAGCAGAATGACGAAGAGGGAGCAAGGATTTGGATGTGCTACGCTCAACTTGGCCTGCCTTTTGCATGGTATCCCTGGAGCTCCTGGCTTTGTGGTTTTGTGAACCCTAACCCTAGGCATAACCCTAACCCTAGCCCTAAGCCTAACCCTAGACTGAGCCAGTAATCAGGCATTGGGCTGTGGGGAGTTCCGAGCAGAATGACGAAGAGGGAGCAAGGATTTGGATGTGCTACGCTCAACTTGGCCTGCCTTTTGCATGGTGAGTATCCCTGGAGCTCCTGGCTTTGTGGTTTTCTGAAGCCTAACCCTAGGCATAACCCTAACCCTAGCCCTAAGCCTAACCCTAGACTGAGGCAGTAATCGGGCATTGGGCTGTGGGGAGTTCCGAGCAGAATGACGAAGAGGGAGAGGGGATTTGGATGTGCTACGCTCAACTTGGCCTGCCTTTTGCATGGTGAGTATCCCTGGAGCTCCTGGCTTTGTGGTTTTGTGAACCCTAACCCTAGGCATAACCCTAACCCTAGCCCTAAGCCTAACCCTAGACTGAGCCAGTAATCGGGCATTGGGCTGTGGGGAGTTCCGAGCAGAATGAAGAAGAGGGAGCAAGGATTTGGATGTGCTACGCTCAACTTGGCCTGCATTTTGCATGGTGAGTATCCCTGGAGCTCCTGGCTTTGTGGTTTTGTGAACCCTAAGCCTAGGCATAACCCTAACCCTAGCCCTAAGCCTAACCCTAGACTGAGGCAGAAATCGGGCATTGGGCTGTGGTGAGTTCCGAGCAGAATGATGAAGAGGGAGAGGGGATTTGGATGTGCTACGCTCAACTTGGCCTGCCTTTTGCATGGTGAGTATCCCTGGAGCTCCTGGCTTTGTGGTTTTGTGAACCCTAACCCTAGGCATAACCCTAACCCTAGCCCTAAGCCTAACCCTAGACTGAGGCAGAAATCGGGCATTGGGCTGTGCGGAGTTCCGAGCAGAATGACGAAGAGGGAGCAAGGATTTGGATGTGCTACGCTCAACTTGGCCTGCCTTTTGCATGGTGAGTATCCCTGGAGCTCCTGGCTTTGTGGTTTTGTGAACCCTAACCCTAGGCATAACCCTAACCCTAGCCCTAAGCCTAACCCTAGACTGAGGCAGAAATCGGGCATTGGGCTGTGGTGAGTTCCGAGCAGAATGACAAAGAGGGAGCAAGGATTTGGATGTGCTACGCTCAACTTGGCCTGCATTTTGCATGGTGAGTAGCCCTGGAGCTCCTGGCTTTGTGGTTTTCTGAACCCTAAGCCTAGGCATAACCCTAACCCTAGCCCTAAGCCTAACCCTAGACTGAGGCAGAAATCGGGCATTGGGCTGTGGGGAGTTCCGAGCAGAATGAAGAAGAGGGAGAGGGGATTTGGATGTGCTACGCTCAACTTGGCCTGCCTTTTGCATGGTGAGTATCCCTGGAGCTCCTGGCTTTGTGGTTTTGTGAACCCTAACCCTAGGCATAACCCTAACCCTAGCCCTAAGCCTAACCCTAGACTGAGGCAGTAATCGGGCATTGGGCTGTGGGGAGTTCCGAGCAGAATGAAGAAGAGGGAGCAAGGATTTGGATGTGCTACGCTCAACTTGGCCTGCCTTTTGCATGGTGAGTATCCCTGGAGCTCCTGGCTTTGTGGTTTTCTGAAGCCTAACCCTAGGCATAACCCTAACCCTAGCCCTAAGCCTAACCCTAGACTGAGGCAGTAATCGGGCATTGGGCTGTGGGGATTTCCGAGCAGAATGACGAAGAGGGAGAGGGGATTTGGATGTGCTACGCTCAACATGGCCTGCCTTTTGCATGGTGAGTATCCCTGGAGCTCCTGGCTTTGTGGTTTTGTGAACCCTAACCCTAGGCATAACCCTAACCCTAGCCCTAAGCCTAACCCTAGACTGAGGCAGTAATCGGGCATTGGGCTGTGGGGAGTTCCGAGCAGAATGAAGAAGAGGGAGCAAGGATTTGGATGTGCTACGCTCAACTTGGCCTGCATTTTGCATGGTGAGTAGCCCTGGAGCTCCTGGCTTTGTGGTTTTGTGAACCCTAACCCTAGGCATAACCCTAACCCTAGCCCTAAGCCTAACCCTAGACTGAGGCAGAAATCGGGCATTGGGCTGTGGTGAGTTCCGAGCAGAATGATGAAGAGGGAGAGGGGATTTGGATGTGCTACGCTCAACTTGGCCTGCCTTTTGCATGGTGAGTATCCCTGGAGCTCCTGGCTTTGTGGTTTTGTGAACCCTAACCCTAGGCATAACCCTAACCCTAGCCCTAAGCCTAACCCTAGACTGAGGCAGAAATCGGGCATTGGGCTGTGCGGAGTTCCGAGCAGAATGACGAAGAGGGAGCAAGGATTTGGATGTGCTACGCTCAACTTGGCCTGCCTTTTGCATGGTGAGTAGCCCTGGAGCTCCTGGCTTTGTGGTTTTGTGAACCCTAACCCTAGGCATAACCCTAACCCTAGCCCTAAGCCTAACCCTAGACTGAGGCAGAAATCGGGCATTGGGCTGTGGGGAGTTCCGAGCAGAATGACGAAGAGGGAGCAAGGATTTGGATGTGCTACGCTCAACTTGGCCTGCCTTTTGCATGGTGAGTATCCCTGGAGCTCCTGGCTTTGTGGTTTTGTGAACCATAACCCTAGGCATAACCCTAACCCTAGCCCTAAGCCTAACCCTAGACTGAGGCAGAAATCGGGCATTGGGCTGTGGTGAGTTCCGAGCAGAATGACGAAGAGGGAGCAAGGATTTGGATGTGCTACGCTCAACTTGGCCTGCCTTTTGCATGGTGAGTATCCCTGGAGCTCCTGGCTTTGTGGTTTTGTGAACCCTAACCCTAGGCATAACCCTAACCCTAGCCCTAAGCCTAACCCTAGACTGAGGCAGTAATCGGGCATTGGGCTGTGCGGAGTTCCGAGCAGAATGACGAAGAGGGAGCAAGGATTTGGATGTGCTACGCTCAACTTGGCCTGCCTTTTGCATGGTGAGTATCCCTGGAGCTCCTGGCTTTGTGGTTTTGTGAACCCTAACCCTAGGCATAACCCTAACCCTAGCCCTAAGCCTAACCCTAGACTGAGGCAGTAATCGGGCATTGGGCTGTGCGGAGTTCCGAGCAGAATGACGAAGAGGGAGCAAGGATTTGGATGTGCTACGCTCAACTTGGCCTGCCTTTTGCATGGTGAGTATCCCTGGAGCTCCTGGCTTTGTGGTTTTCTGAACCCTAACCCTAGGCAGAACCTTAACCCTAGGCATAACCCTAACCCTAGCCCTAAGCCTAACCCTAGACTGAGGCAGAAATCGGGCATTGGGCTGTGGTGAGTTCCGAGCAGAATGACGAAGAGGGACCAAGGATTTGGATGTGCTATGCTCAACTTGGCCTGCCTTTTGCATGGTGAGTATCCCTGGAGCTCCTGGCTTTGTGGTTTTGTGAACCCTAACCTGAGGCAGAACCCTAACCCTAGCCCTAAGCCTAAACCTAGACTTAGGCAGAAATCGGGCATTGGGCTGTGGGGAGTTCCGAGCAGAATGAAGAAGAGGGAGCAAGGATTTGGATGTGCTACGCTCAACTTGGCCTGCCTTTTGCATGGTGAGTATCCCTGGAGCTCCTGGCTTTGTGGTTTTGTGAACCCTAACCCTAGGCATAACCCTAACCCTAGCCCTAAGCCTAACCCTAGACTGAGGCAGAAATCGGGCATTGGGCTGTGGTGAGTTCCGAGCAGAATGACGAAGAGGGAGCAAGGATTTGGATGTGCTACGCTCAACTTGGCCTGCCTTTTGCATGGTGAGTATCCCTGGAGCTCCTGGCTTTGTGGTTTTGTGAACCCTAACCCTAGGCAGAACCCTAACCCTAGGCATAACCCTAACCCTAGCCCTAAGCCTAACCCTAGACTGAGGCAGAAATCGGGCATTGGGCTGTGGTGAGTTCCGAGCAGAATGACAAAGAGGGAGCAAGGATTTGGATGTACTACGCTCAACTCGGCCTGCCTTTTGCATGGTGAGTATCCCAGGAGCTCCTGGCTTTGTGGTTTTCTGAAGCCTAACCCTAGGCATAACCCTAACCCTAGCCCTAAGCCTAACCCTAGACGGAGGCAGAAATCGGGCATTGGGCTGTGGGGAGTTCCGAGCAGAATGAAGAAGAGGGAGCAAGGATTTGGATGTGCTACGCTCAACTCGGCCTGCCTTTTGCATGGGGAGTATCCCTGGAGCTCCTGGCTTTGTGGTTTTGTGAACCCTAACCCTAGGCATAACCCTGACCCTAGCCCAAAGCCTAACCCTAGACTGAGGCAGAAATCGGGCATTGGGCTGTGGGGAGTTCCGAGCAGAATGACGGAGCAAGGATTTGGATGTGCCACGCTCAACTTGGCCTGCCTTTTGCATGGTGAGTATCCCAGGAGCTCCTGGCTTTGTGGTTTTCTGAACCCAAACCCTAGCCCAAAGCCTAACCCTAGACTGAGGTAGAAATCGGGCATTGGGCTGTGGTGAGTTCCGAGCAGAATGACGAAGAGGGAGCAAGGATTTGGATGTGCTACGCTCAACTTGGCCTGCCTTTTGCATGGTGAGTATCCCTGGAGCTCCTGGCTTTGTGGTTTTCTGAACCCTAACCTGAGGCAGAACCCTAACCCTAGCCCAAAGCCTAACCCTAGACTGAGGCAGAAATCGGGCATTGGGCTGTGGGGAGTTCCGAGCAGAATGACGAAGAGGGAGCAAGGATTTGGATGTGCTACGCTCAACTTGGCCTGCCTTTTGCATGGGGAGTATCCCTGGAGCTCCTGGCTTTGTGGTTTTGTGAACCCTAACCCTAGGCATAACCCTAACCCTAGCCCTAAGCCTAACCCTAGACTGAGGCAGAAATCGGGCATTGGGCTGTGGTGAGTTCCGAGCAGAATGACGAAGAGGGAGCAAGGATTTGGATGTGCTACGCTCAACTTGGCCTGCCTTTTGCATGGTATCCCTGGAGCTCCTGGCTTTGTGGTTTTCTGAACCCTAACCCTAGGCATAAACCTAACCCTAGCCCAAAGCCTAACCCTAGACTGAGGCAGAAATCGGGCATTGGGCTGTGGGGAGTTCCGAGCAGAATGACAAAGAGGGAGCAAGGATTTGGATGTGCTACGCTCAACTTGGCCTGCCTTTTGCATGGTGAGTATCCCTGGAGCTCCTGGCTTTGTGGTTTTGTGAACCCTAACCCTAGGCAGAACCCTAACCCTAGCCCTAAGCCTAACCCTAGACTGAGGCAGAAATCGGGCATTGGGCTGTGGGGAGTTCCGAGCAGAATGACGAAGAGGGAGAGGGGATTTGGATGTGCTACGCTCAACATGGCCTGCCTTTTGCATGGTGAGTATCCCTGGAGCTCCTGGCTTTGTGGTTTTGTGAACCCTAACCCTAGGCATAACCCTAACCCTAGCCCTAAGCCTAACCCTAGACTGAGGCAGAAATCGGGCATTGGGCTGTGCTGAGTTCCGAGCAGAATGACAAAGAGGGAGCAAGGATTTGGATGTGCTATGCTCAACTTGGCCTGCATTTTGCATGGTGAGTATCCCTGGAGCTCCTGGCTTTGTGGTTTTGTGAACCCTAACCCTAGGCATAACCCTAACCCTAGCCCTAAGCCTAACCCTAGACTGAGGCAGAAATCGGGCATTGGGCTGTGGGGAGTTCCGAGCAGAATGATGAAGAGGGAGAGGGGATTTGGATGTGCTACGCTCAACTTGGCCTGCATTTTGCATGGTGAGTAGCCCTGGAGCTCCTGGCTTTGTGGTTTTGTGAACCCTAACCCTAGGCATAACCCTAACCCTAGCCCTAAGCCTAACCCTAGACTGAGGCAGAAATCGGGCATTGGGCTGTGGGGAGTTCCGAGCAGAATGACGAAGAGGGAGCAAGGATTTGGATGTGCTACGCTCAACTTGGCCTGCCTTTTGCATGGTATCCCTGGAGCTCCTGGCTTTGTGGTTTTGTGAACCCTAACCCTAGGCATAACCCTAACCCTAGCCCTAAGCCTAACCCTAGACTGAGCCAGTAATCAGGCATTGGGCTGTGGGGAGTTCCGAGCAGAATGACGAAGAGGGAGCAAGGATTTGGATGTGCTACGCTCAACTTGGCCTGCCTTTTGCATGGTGAGTATCCCTGGAGCTCCTGGCTTTGTGGTTTTCTGAAGCCTAACCCTAGGCATAACCCTAACCCTAGCCCTAAGCCTAACCCTAGACTGAGGCAGTAATCGGGCATTGGGCTGTGGGGAGTTCCGAGCAGAATGACGAAGAGGGAGAGGGGATTTGGATGTGCTACGCTCAACTTGGCCTGCCTTTTGCATGGTGAGTATCCCTGGAGCTCCTGGCTTTGTGGTTTTGTGAACCCTAACCCTAGGCATAACCCTAACCCTAGCCCTAAGCCTAACCCTAGACTGAGCCAGTAATCGGGCATTGGGCTGTGGGGAGTTCCGAGCAGAATGAAGAAGAGGGAGCAAGGATTTGGATGTGCTACGCTCAACTTGGCCTGCATTTTGCATGGTGAGTATCCCTGGAGCTCCTGGCTTTGTGGTTTTGTGAACCCTAAGCCTAGGCATAACCCTAACCCTAGCCCTAAGCCTAACCCTAGACTGAGGCAGAAATCGGGCATTGGGCTGTGGTGAGTTCCGAGCAGAATGATGAAGAGGGAGAGGGGATTTGGATGTGCTACGCTCAACTTGGCCTGCCTTTTGCATGGTGAGTATCCCTGGAGCTCCTGGCTTTGTGGTTTTGTGAACCCTAACCCTAGGCATAACCCTAACCCTAGCCCTAAGCCTAACCCTAGACTGAGGCAGAAATCGGGCATTGGGCTGTGCGGAGTTCCGAGCAGAATGACGAAGAGGGAGCAAGGATTTGGATGTGCTACGCTCAACTTGGCCTGCCTTTTGCATGGTGAGTATCCCTGGAGCTCCTGGCTTTGTGGTTTTGTGAACCCTAACCCTAGGCATAACCCTAACCCTAGCCCTAAGCCTAACCCTAGACTGAGGCAGAAATCGGGCATTGGGCTGTGGTGAGTTCCGAGCAGAATGACAAAGAGGGAGCAAGGATTTGGATGTGCTACGCTCAACTTGGCCTGCATTTTGCATGGTGAGTAGCCCTGGAGCTCCTGGCTTTGTGGTTTTCTGAACCCTAAGCCTAGGCATAACCCTAACCCTAGCCCTAAGCCTAACCCTAGACTGAGGCAGAAATCGGGCATTGGGCTGTGGGGAGTTCCGAGCAGAATGAAGAAGAGGGAGAGGGGATTTGGATGTGCTACGCTCAACTTGGCCTGCCTTTTGCATGGTGAGTATCCCTGGAGCTCCTGGCTTTGTGGTTTTGTGAACCCTAACCCTAGGCATAACCCTAACCCTAGCCCTAAGCCTAACCCTAGACTGAGGCAGTAATCGGGCATTGGGCTGTGGGGAGTTCCGAGCAGAATGAAGAAGAGGGAGCAAGGATTTGGATGTGCTACGCTCAACTTGGCCTGCCTTTTGCATGGTGAGTATCCCTGGAGCTCCTGGCTTTGTGGTTTTCTGAAGCCTAACCCTAGGCATAACCCTAACCCTAGCCCTAAGCCTAACCCTAGACTGAGGCAGTAATCGGGCATTGGGCTGTGGGGATTTCCGAGCAGAATGACGAAGAGGGAGAGGGGATTTGGATGTGCTACGCTCAACATGGCCTGCCTTTTGCATGGTGAGTATCCCTGGAGCTCCTGGCTTTGTGGTTTTGTGAACCCTAACCCTAGGCATAACCCTAACCCTAGCCCTAAGCCTAACCCTAGACTGAGGCAGTAATCGGGCATTGGGCTGTGGGGAGTTCCGAGCAGAATGAAGAAGAGGGAGCAAGGATTTGGATGTGCTACGCTCAACTTGGCCTGCATTTTGCATGGTGAGTAGCCCTGGAGCTCCTGGCTTTGTGGTTTTGTGAACCCTAACCCTAGGCATAACCCTAACCCTAGCCCTAAGCCTAACCCTAGACTGAGGCAGAAATCGGGCATTGGGCTGTGGTGAGTTCCGAGCAGAATGATGAAGAGGGAGAGGGGATTTGGATGTGCTACGCTCAACTTGGCCTGCCTTTTGCATGGTGAGTATCCCTGGAGCTCCTGGCTTTGTGGTTTTGTGAACCCTAACCCTAGGCATAACCCTAACCCTAGCCCTAAGCCTAACCCTAGACTGAGGCAGAAATCGGGCATTGGGCTGTGCGGAGTTCCGAGCAGAATGACGAAGAGGGAGCAAGGATTTGGATGTGCTACGCTCAACTTGGCCTGCCTTTTGCATGGTGAGTATCCCTGGAGCTCCTGGCTTTGTGGTTTTGTGAACCCTAACCCTAGGCATAACCCTAACCCTAGCCCTAAGCCTAACCCTAGACTGAGGCAGAAATCGGGCATTGGGCTGTGGTGAGTTCCGAGCAGAATGACAAAGAGGGAGCAAGGATTTGGATGTGCTACGCTCAACTTGGCCTGCCTTTTGCATGGTATCCCTGGAGCTCCTGGCTTTGTGGTTTTCTGAACCCTAACCCTAGGCATAACCCTAACCCTAGCCCTAAGCCTAACCCTAGACTGAGGCAGAAATCGGGCATTGGGCTGTGGGGAGTTCCGAGCAGAATGACGAAGAGGGAGCAAGGATTTGGATGTGCTACGCTCAACTTGGCCTGCCTTTTGCATGGTGAGTATCCCTGGAGCTCCTGGCTTTGTGGTTTTGTGAACCCTAACCCTAGGCATAACCCTAACCCTAGCCCTAAGCCCAACCCTAGACTGAGGCAGTAATCGGGCATTGGGCTGTGCGGAGTTCCGAGCAGAATGACGAAGAGGGAGCAAGGATTTGGATGTGCTACGCTCAACTTGGCCTGCCTTTTGCATGGTGAGTATCCCTGGAGCTCCTGGCTTTGTGGTTTTGTGAACCCTAACCCTAGGCATAACCCTAACCCTAGCCCTAAGCCTAACCCTAGACTGAGGCAGAAATCGGGCATTGGGCTGTGGGGAGTTCCGAGCAGAATGACGAAGAGGGAGCAAGGATTTGGATGTGCTACGCTGAACTTGGCCTGCCTTTTGCATGGTATCCCTGGAGCTCCTGGCTTTGTGGTTTTGTGAACCCTAACCCTAGGCATAACCCTAACCCTAGCCCTAAGCCTAACCCTAGACTGAGGCAGTAATCGGGCATTGGGCTGTGCGGAGTTCCGAGCAGAATGACGAAGAGGGAGCAAGGATTTGGATGTGCTACGCTCAACTTGGCCTGCCTTTTGCATGGTGAGTATCCCTGGAGCTCCTGGCTTTGTGGTTTTGTGAACCCTAACCCTAGGCATAACCCTAACCCTAACCCTAAGGCTAACCCTAGACTGAGGCAGAAATCGGGCATTGGGCTGTGGGGAGTTCCGAGCAGAATGACGAAGAGGGAGCAAGGATTTGGATGTGCTACGCTCAACTTGGCCTGCCTTTTGCATGGTGAGTATCCCTGGAGCTCCTGGCTTTGTGGTTTTGTGAACCCTAACCCTAGGCATAACCCTAACCCTAGCCCTAAGCCTAACCCTAGACTGAGGCAGTAATCGGGCATTGGGCTGTGCGGAGTTCCGAGCAGAATGACGAAGAGGGAGCAAGGATTTGGATGTGCTACGCTCAACTTGGCCTGCCTTTTGCATGGTGAGTATCCCTGGAGCTCCTGGCTTTGTGGTTTTGTGAACCCTAACCCTAGGCATAACCCTAACCCTAGGCATAACCCTAACCCTAGCCCTAAGCATAACCCTAGACTGAGGCAGAAATCGGGCATTGAGCTGTGGTGAGTTCCGAGCAGAATGACGAAGACGGAGCAAGGATTTGGATGTGCTACGCTCAACTTGGCCTGCCTTTTGCATGGTGAGTATCCCTGGAGCTCCTGGCTTTGTGGTTTTGTGAACCCTAACCCTAGGCATAACCCTAACCCTAGCCCTAAGCCTAACCCTAGACTGAGGCAGAAATCGGGCATTGGGCTGTGGTGAGTTCCGAGCAGAATGACGAAGAGGGAGCAAGGATTTGGATGTGCTACGCTCAACTTGGCCTGCCTTTTGCATGGTGAGTATCCCTGGAGCTCCTGGCTTTGTGGTTTTCTGAACCCTAACCCTAGGCATAACCCTAACCCTAGCCCTAAGGCTAACCCTAGACTGAGGCAGAAATCGGGCATTGGGCTGTGGGGAGTTCCGAGCAGAATGACGAAGACGGAGCAAGGATTTGGATGTGCTACGCTCAACTTGGCCTGCCTTTTGCATGGTGAGTATCCCTGGAGCTCCTGGCTTTGTGGTTTTGTGAACCCTAACCCTAGGCATAACCCTAACCCTAGCCCTAAGCCTAACCCTAGACTGAGGCAGAAATCGGGCATTGGGCTGTGGTGAGTTCCGAGCAGAATGACGAAGAGGGAGCAAGGATTTGGATGTGCTACGCTCAACTTGGCCTGCCTTTTGCATGGTGAGTATCCCTGGAGCTCCTGGCTTTGTGGTTTTCTGAACCCTAACCCTAGGCATAACCCTAACCCTAGCCCTAAGCCTAACCCTAGACTGAGGCAGAAATCGGGCATTGGGCTGTGGGGAGTTCCGAGCAGAATGACGAAGAGGGAGCAAGGATTTGGATGTGCTACGCTCAACTTGGCCTGCCTTTTGCATGGTGAGTATCCCTGGAGCTCCTGGCTTTGTGGTTTTGTGAACCCTAACCCTAGGCATAACCCTAACCCTAGCCCTAAGCCTAACCCTAGACTGAGCCAGTAATCGGGCATTGGGCTGTGGGGAGTTCCGAGCAGAATGAAGAAGAGGGAGAGGGAATTTGGATGTGCTACGCTCAACTTGGCCTGCCTTTTGCATGGTGAGTATCCCTGGAGCTCCTGGCTTTGTGGTTTTGTGAACCCTAACCCTAAGCATAACCCTAACCCTAACCCTAAGCCTAACCCTAGACTGAGGCAGAAATCGGGCATTGGGCTGTGGTGAGTTCCGAGCAGAATGACGAAGAGGGAGAGGGGATTTGGATGTGCTACGCTCAACATGGCCTGCCTTTTGCATGGTGAGTATCCCTGGAGCTCCTGGCTTTGTGGTTTTGTGAACCCTAACCCTAGGCATAACCCTAACCCTAACCCTAAGCCTAACCCTAGACTGAGGCAGAAATCGGGCATTGGGCTGTGGTGAGTTCCGAGCAGAATGACGAAGAGAGAGAGGGGATTTGGATGTGCTACGCTCAACTTGGCCTGCCTTTTGCATGGTGAGTATCCCTGGAGCTCCTGGCTTTGTGGTTTTGTGAACCCTAAGCCTAGGCATAACCCTAACCCTAGCCCTAAGCCTAACCCTAGACTGAGCCAGTAATCGGGCATTGGGCTATGGTGAGTTCCGAGCAGAATGACAAAGAGGGAGCAAGGATTGGGATGTGCTACACTCAACTCGGCCTGCCTTTTGCATGGTGAGTATCCCTGGAGCTCCTGGCTTTGTGGTTTTCTGAACCCTAACCCTAGGCATAACCCTAACCCTAGCCCTAAGCCTAACCCTAGACTGAGGCAGAAATCAGGCATTGGGCTGTGGGGAGTTCCGAGCAGAATGACGAAGAGGGAGCAAGGATTTGGATGTGCTACGCTCAACTTGGCCTGCCTTTTGCATGGTGAGTATCCCTGGAGCTCCTGGCTTTGTGGTTTTCTGAAGCCTAACCCTAGGCATAACCCTAACCCTAGCCCTAAGCCTAACCCTAGACTGAGGCAGTAATCGGGCATTGGGCTGTGGGGAGTTCCGAGCAGAATGACGAAGAGGGAGAGGGGATTTGGATGTGCTACGCTCAACTTGGCCTGCCTTTTGCATGGTGAGTATCCCTGGAGCTCCTGGCTTTGTGGTTTTGTGAACCCTAACCCTAGGCATAACCCTAACCCTAGCCCTAAGCCTAACCCTAGACTGAGCCAGTAATCGGGCATTGGGCTGTGGGGAGTTCCGAGCAGAATGAAGAAGAGGGAGCAAGGATTTGGATGTGCTACGCTCAACTTGGCCTGCATTTTGCATGGTGAGTATCCCTGGAGCTCCTGGCTTTGTGGTTTTGTGAACCCTAAGCCTAGGCATAACCCTAACCCTAGCCCTAAGCCTAACCCTAGACTGAGGCAGAAATCGGGCATTGGGCTGTGGTGAGTTCCGAGCAGAATGATGAAGAGGGAGAGGGGATTTGGATGTGCTACGCTCAACTTGGCCTGCCTTTTGCATGGTGAGTATCCCTGGAGCTCCTGGCTTTGTGGTTTTGTGAACCCTAACCCTAGGCATAACCCTAACCCTAGCCCTAAGCCTAACCCTAGACTGAGGCAGAAATCGGGCATTGGGCTGTGCGGAGTTCCGAGCAGAATGACGAAGAGGGAGCAAGGATTTGGATGTGCTACGCTCAACTTGGCCTGCCTTTTGCATGGTGAGTATCCCTGGAGCTCCTGGCTTTGTGGTTTTGTGAACCCTAAGCCTAGGCATAACCCTAACCCTAGCCCTAAGCCTAACCCTAGACTGAGGCAGAAATCGGGCATTGGGCTGTGGTGAGTTCCGAGCAGAATGACAAAGAGGGAGCAAGGATTTGGATGTGCTACGCTCAACTTGGCCTGCATTTTGCATGGTGAGTAGCCCTGGAGCTCCTGGCTTTGTGGTTTTCTGAAGCCTAACCCTAGGCATAACCCTAACCCTAGCCCTAAGCCTAACCCTAGACTGAGGCAGAAATCGGGCATTGGGCTGTGGGGAGTTCCGAGCAGAATGAAGAAGAGGGAGAGGGGATTTGGATGTGCTACGCTCAACTTGGCCTGCCTTTTGCATGGTGAGTATCCCTGGAGCTCCTGGCTTTGTGGTTTTGTGAACCCTAACCCTAGGCATAACCCTAACCCTAGCCCTAAGCCTAACCCTAGACTGAGGCAGAAATCGGGCATTGGGCTGTGGGGAGTTCCGAGCAGAATGACGAAGAGGGAGCAAGGATTTGGATGTGCTACGCTCAACTTGGCCTGCCTTTTGCATGGTATCCCTGGAGCTCCTGGCTTTGTGGTTTTGTGAACCCTAACCCTAGGCATAACCCTAACCCTAGCCCTAAGCCTAACCCTAGACTGAGCCAGTAATCAGGCATTGGGCTGTGGGGAGTTCCGAGCAGAATGACGAAGAGGGAGCAAGGATTTGGATGTGCTATGCTCAACTTGGCCTGCCTTTTGCATGGTGAGTATCCCTGGAGCTCCTGGCTTTGTGGTTTTCTGAAGCCTAACCCTAGGCATAACCCTAACCCTAGCCCTAAGCCTAACCCTAGACTGAGGCAGTAATCGGGCATTGGGCTGTGGGGAGTTCCGAGCAGAATGACGAAGAGGGAGAGGGGATTTGGATGTGCTACGCTCAACATGGCCTGCCTTTTGCATGGTGAGTATCCCTGGAGCTCCTGGCTTTGTGGTTTTGTGAACCCTAACCCTAGGCATAACCCTAACCCTAGCCCTAAGCCTAACCCTAGACTGAGGCAGTAATCGGGCATTGGGCTGTGGGGAGTTCCGAGCAGAATGAAGAAGAGGGAGCAAGGATTTGGATGTGCTACGCTCAACTTGGCCTGCATTTTGCATGGTGAGTAGCCCTGGAGCTCCTGGCTTTGTGGTTTTGTGAACCCTAACCCTAGGCATAACCCTAACCCTAGCCCTAAGCCTAACCCTAGACTGAGGCAGAAATCGGGCATTGGGCTGTGGTGAGTTCCGAGCAGAATGATGAAGAGGGAGAGGGGATTTGGATGTGCTACGCTCAACTTGGCCTGCCTTTTGCATGGTGAGTATCCCTGGAGCTCCTGGCTTTGTGGTTTTGTGAACCCTAACCCTAGGCATAACCCTAACCCTAGCCCTAAGCCTAACCCTAGACTGAGGCAGAAATCGGGCATTGGGCTGTGCGGAGTTCCGAGCAGAATGACGAAGAGGGAGCAAGGATTTGGATGTGCTACGCTCAACTTGGCCTGCCTTTTGCATGGTGAGTATCCCTGGAGCTCCTGGCTTTGTGGTTTTGTGAACCCTAACCCTAGGCATAACCCTAACCCTAGCCCTAAGCCTAACCCTAGACTGAGGCAGAAATCGGGCATTGGGCTGTGGTGAGTTCCGAGCAGAATGACAAAGAGGGAGCAAGGATTTGGATGTGCTACGCTCAACTTGGCCTGCCTTTTGCATGGTATCCCTGGAGCTCCTGGCTTTGTGGTTTTCTGAACCCTAACCCTAGGCATAACCCTAACCCTAGCCCTAAGCCTAACCCTAGACTGAGGCAGAAATCGGGCATTGGGCTGTGGGGAGTTCCGAGCAGAATGACGAAGAGGGAGCAAGGATTTGGATGTGCTACGCTCAACTTGGCCTGCCTTTTGCATGGTGAGTATCCCTGGAGCTCCTGGCTTTGTGGTTTTGTGAACCCTAACCCTAAGCATAACCCTAACCCTAACCCTAAGCCTAACCCTAGACTGAGGCAGAAATCGGGCATTGGGCTGTGGTGAGTTCCGAGCAGAATGACGAAGAGGGAGAGGGGATTTGGATGTGCTACGCTCAACATGGCCTGCCTTTTGCATGGTGAGTATCCCTGGAGCTCCTGGCTTTGTGGTTTTGTGAACCCTAAGCCTAGGCATAACCCTAACCCTAGCCCTAAGCCTAACCCTAGACTGAGGCAGAAATCGGGCATTGGGCTGTGGTGAGTTCCGAGCAGAATGACGAAGAGAGAGAGGGGATTTGGATGTGCTACGCTCAACTTGGCCTGCCTTTTGCATGGTGAGTATCCCTGGAGCTCCTGGCTTTGTGGTTTTGTGAACCCTAAGCCTAGGCATAACCCTAACCCTAGCCCTAAGCCTAACCCTAGACTGAGCCAGTAATCGGGCATTGGGCTATGGTGAGTTCCGAGCAGAATGACAAAGAGGGAGCAAGGATTGGGATGTGCTACACTCAACTCGGCCTGCCTTTTGCATGGTGAGTATCCCTGGAGCTCCTGGCTTTGTGGTTTTCTGAACCCTAACCCTAGGCATAACCCTAACCCTAGCCCTAAGCCTAACCCTAGACTGAGGCAGAAATCAGGCATTGGGCTGTGGGGAGTTCCGAGCAGAATGACGAAGAGGGAGCAAGGATTTGGATGTGCTACGCTCAACTTGGCCTGCCTTTTGCATGGTGAGTATCCCTGGAGCTCCTGGCTTTGTGGTTTTCTGAAGCCTAACCCTAGGCATAACCCTAACCCTAGCCCTAAGCCTAACCCTAGACTGAGGCAGTAATCGGGCATTGGGCTGTGGGGAGTTCCGAGCAGAATGACGAAGAGGGAGAGGGGATTTGGATGTGCTACGCTCAACTTGGCCTGCCTTTTGCATGGTGAGTATCCCTGGAGCTCCTGGCTTTGTGGTTTTGTGAACCCTAACCCTAGGCATAACCCTAACCCTAGCCCTAAGCCTAACCCTAGACTGAGCCAGTAATCGGGCATTGGGCTGTGGGGAGTTCCGAGCAGAATGAAGAAGAGGGAGCAAGGATTTGGATGTGCTACGCTCAACTTGGCCTGCATTTTGCATGGTGAGTATCCCTGGAGCTCCTGGCTTTGTGGTTTTGTGAACCCTAAGCCTAGGCATAACCCTAACCCTAGCCCTAAGCCTAACCCTAGACTGAGGCAGAAATCGGGCATTGGGCTGTGGTGAGTTCCGAGCAGAATGATGAAGAGGGAGAGGGGATTTGGATGTGCTACGCTCAACTTGGCCTGCCTTTTGCATGGTGAGTATCCCTGGAGCTCCTGGCTTTGTGGTTTTGTGAACCCTAACCCTAGGCATAACCCTAACCCTAGCCCTAAGCCTAACCCTAGACTGAGGCAGAAATCGGGCATTGGGCTGTGCGGAGTTCCGAGCAGAATGACGAAGAGGGAGCAAGGATTTGGATGTGCTACGCTCAACTTGGCCTGCCTTTTGCATGGTGAGTATCCCTGGAGCTCCTGGCTTTGTGGTTTTGTGAACCCTAAGCCTAGGCATAACCCTAACCCTAGCCCTAAGCCTAACCCTAGACTGAGGCAGAAATCGGGCATTGGGCTGTGGTGAGTTCCGAGCAGAATGACAAAGAGGGAGCAAGGATTTGGATGTGCTACGCTCAACTTGGCCTGCATTTTGCATGGTGAGTAGCCCTGGAGCTCCTGGCTTTGTGGTTTTCTGAACCCTAAGCCTAGGCATAACCCTAACCCTAGCCCTAAGCCTAACCCTAGACTGAGGCAGAAATCGGGCATTGGGCTGTGGGGAGTTCCGAGCAGAATGAAGAAGAGGGAGAGGGGATTTGGATGTGCTACGCTCAACTTGGCCTGCCTTTTGCATGGTGAGTATCCCTGGAGCTCCTGGCTTTGTGGTTTTGTGAACCCTAACCCTAGGCATAACCCTAACCCTAGCCCTAAGCCTAACCCTAGACTGAGGCAGAAATCGGGCATTGGGCTGTGGGGAGTTCCGAGCAGAATGACGAAGAGGGAGCAAGGATTTGGATGTGCTACGCTCAACTTGGCCTGCCTTTTGCATGGTATCCCTGGAGCTCCTGGCTTTGTGGTTTTGTGAACCCTAACCCTAGGCATAACCCTAACCCTAGCCCTAAGCCTAACCCTAGACTGAGCCAGTAATCAGGCATTGGGCTGTGGGGAGTTCCGAGCAGAATGACGAAGAGGGAGCAAGGATTTGGATGTGCTATGCTCAACTTGGCCTGCCTTTTGCATGGTGAGTATCCCTGGAGCTCCTGGCTTTGTGGTTTTCTGAAGCCTAACCCTAGGCATAACCCTAACCCTAGCCCTAAGCCTAACCCTAGACTGAGGCAGTAATCGGGCATTGGGCTGTGGGGAGTTCCGAGCAGAATGACGAAGAGGGAGAGGGGATTTGGATGTGCTACGCTCAACATGGCCTGCCTTTTGCATGGTGAGTATCCCTGGAGCTCCTGGCTTTGTGGTTTTGTGAACCCTAACCCTAGGCATAACCCTAACCCTAGCCCTAAGCCTAACCCTAGACTGAGGCAGTAATCGGGCATTGGGCTGTGGGGAGTTCCGAGCAGAATGAAGAAGAGGGAGCAAGGATTTGGATGTGCTACGCTCAACTTGGCCTGCATTTTGCATGGTGAGTAGCCCTGGAGCTCCTGGCTTTGTGGTTTTGTGAACCCTAAGCCTAGGCATAACCCTAACCCTAGCCCTAAGCCTAACCCTAGACTGAGGCAGAAATCGGGCATTGGGCTGTGGTGAGTTCCGAGCAGAATGATGAAGAGGGAGAGGGGATTTGGATGTGCTACGCTCAACTTGGCCTGCCTTTTGCATGGTGAGTATCCCTGGAGCTCCTGGCTTTGTGGTTTTGTGAACCCTAACCCTAGGCATAACCCTAACCCTAGCCCTAAGCCTAACCCTAGACTGAGGCAGAAATCGGGCATTGGGCTGTGCGGAGTTCCGAGCAGAATGACGAAGAGGGAGCAAGGATTTGGATGTGCTACGCTCAACTTGGCCTGCCTTTTGCATGGTGAGTATCCCTGGAGCTCCTGGCTTTGTGGTTTTGTGAACCCTAACCCTAGGCATAACCCTAACCCTAGCCCTAAGCCTAACCCTAGACTGAGGCAGAAATCGGGCATTGGGCTGTGGTGAGTTCCGAGCAGAATGACAAAGAGGGAGCAAGGATTTGGATGTGCTACGCTCAACTTGGCCTGCCTTTTGCATGGTATCCCTGGAGCTCCTGGCTTTGTGGTTTTCTGAACCCTAACCCTAGGCATAACCCTAACCCTAGCCCTAAGCCTAACCCTAGACTGAGGCAGAAATCGGGCATTGGGCTGTGGGGAGTTCCGAGCAGAATGACGAAGAGGGAGCAAGGATTTGGATGTGCTACGCTCAACTTGGCCTGCCTTTTGCATGGTGAGTATCCCTGGAGCTCCTGGCTTTGTGGTTTTGTGAACCCTAACCCTAAGCATAACCCTAACCCTAACCCTAAGCCTAACCCTAGACTGAGGCAGAAATCGGGCATTGGGCTGTGGTGAGTTCCGAGCAGAATGACGAAGAGGGAGAGGGGATTTGGATGTGCTACGCTCAACATGGCCTGCCTTTTGCATGGTGAGTATCCCTGGAGCTCCTGGCTTTGTGGTTTTGTGAACCCTAAGCCTAGGCATAACCCTAACCCTAGCCCTAAGCCTAACCCTAGACTGAGGCAGAAATCGGGCATTGGGCTGTGGTGAGTTCCGAGCAGAATGACGAAGAGAGAGAGGGGATTTGGATGTGCTACGCTCAACTTGGCCTGCCTTTTGCATGGTGAGTATCCCTGGAGCTCCTGGCTTTGTGGTTTTGTGAACCCTAAGCCTAGGCATAACCCTAACCCTAGCCCTAAGCCTAACCCTAGACTGAGCCAGTAATCGGGCATTGGGCTATGGTGAGTTCCGAGCAGAATGACAAAGAGGGAGCAAGGATTGGGATGTGCTACACTCAACTCGGCCTGCCTTTTGCATGGTGAGTATCCCTGGAGCTCCTGGCTTTGTGGTTTTCTGAACCCTAACCCTAGGCATAACCCTAACCCTAGCCCTAAGCCTAACCCTAGACTGAGGCAGAAATCAGGCATTGGGCTGTGGGGAGTTCCGAGCAGAATGACGAAGAGGGAGCAAGGATTTGGATGTGCTACGCTCAACTTGGCCTGCCTTTTGCATGGTGAGTATCCCTGGAGCTCCTGGCTTTGTGGTTTTCTGAAGCCTAACCCTAGGCATAACCCTAACCCTAGCCCTAAGCCTAACCCTAGACTGAGGCAGTAATCGGGCATTGGGCTGTGGGGAGTTCCGAGCAGAATGACGAAGAGGGAGAGGGGATTTGGATGTGCTACGCTCAACTTGGCCTGCCTTTTGCATGGTGAGTATCCCTGGAGCTCCTGGCTTTGTGGTTTTGTGAACCCTAACCCTAGGCATAACCCTAACCCTAGCCCTAAGCCTAACCCTAGACTGAGCCAGTAATCGGGCATTGGGCTGTGGGGAGTTCCGAGCAGAATGAAGAAGAGGGAGCAAGGATTTGGATGTGCTACGCTCAACTTGGCCTGCATTTTGCATGGTGAGTATCCCTGGAGCTCCTGGCTTTGTGGTTTTGTGAACCCTAAGCCTAGGCATAACCCTAACCCTAGCCCTAAGCCTAACCCTAGACTGAGGCAGAAATCGGGCATTGGGCTGTGGTGAGTTCCGAGCAGAATGATGAAGAGGGAGAGGGGATTTGGATGTGCTACGCTCAACTTGGCCTGCCTTTTGCATGGTGAGTATCCCTGGAGCTCCTGGCTTTGTGGTTTTGTGAACCCTAACCCTAGGCATAACCCTAACCCTAGCCCTAAGCCTAACCCTAGACTGAGGCAGAAATCGGGCATTGGGCTGTGCGGAGTTCCGAGCAGAATGACGAAGAGGGAGCAAGGATTTGGATGTGCTACGCTCAACTTGGCCTGCCTTTTGCATGGTGAGTATCCCTGGAGCTCCTGGCTTTGTGGTTTTGTGAACCCTAAGCCTAGGCATAACCCTAACCCTAGCCCTAAGCCTAACCCTAGACTGAGGCAGAAATCGGGCATTGGGCTGTGGTGAGTTCCGAGCAGAATGACAAAGAGGGAGCAAGGATTTGGATGTGCTACGCTCAACTTGGCCTGCATTTTGCATGGTGAGTAGCCCTGGAGCTCCTGGCTTTGTGGTTTTCTGAACCCTAAGCCTAGGCATAACCCTAACCCTAGCCCTAAGCCTAACCCTAGACTGAGGCAGAAATCGGGCATTGGGCTGTGGGGAGTTCCGAGCAGAATGAAGAAGAGGGAGAGGGGATTTGGATGTGCTACGCTCAACTTGGCCTGCCTTTTGCATGGTGAGTATCCCTGGAGCTCCTGGCTTTGTGGTTTTGTGAACCCTAACCCTAGGCATAACCCTAACCCTAGCCCTAAGCCTAACCCTAGACTGAGGCAGAAATCGGGCATTGGGCTGTGGGGAGTTCCGAGCAGAATGACGAAGAGGGAGCAAGGATTTGGATGTGCTACGCTCAACTTGGCCTGCCTTTTGCATGGTATCCCTGGAGCTCCTGGCTTTGTGGTTTTGTGAACCCTAACCCTAGGCATAACCCTAACCCTAGCCCTAAGCCTAACCCTAGACTGAGCCAGTAATCAGGCATTGGGCTGTGGGGAGTTCCGAGCAGAATGACGAAGAGGGAGCAAGGATTTGGATGTGCTATGCTCAACTTGGCCTGCCTTTTGCATGGTGAGTATCCCTGGAGCTCCTGGCTTTGTGGTTTTCTGAAGCCTAACCCTAGGCATAACCCTAACCCTAGCCCTAAGCCTAACCCTAGACTGAGGCAGTAATCGGGCATTGGGCTGTGGGGAGTTCCGAGCAGAATGACGAAGAGGGAGAGGGGATTTGGATGTGCTACGCTCAACATGGCCTGCCTTTTGCATGGTGAGTATCCCTGGAGCTCCTGGCTTTGTGGTTTTGTGAACCCTAACCCTAGGCATAACCCTAACCCTAGCCCTAAGCCTAACCCTAGACTGAGGCAGTAATCGGGCATTGGGCTGTGGGGAGTTCCGAGCAGAATGAAGAAGAGGGAGCAAGGATTTGGATGTGCTACGCTCAACTTGGCCTGCATTTTGCATGGTGAGTAGCCCTGGAGCTCCTGGCTTTGTGGTTTTGTGAACCCTAAGCCTAGGCATAACCCTAACCCTAGCCCTAAGCCTAACCCTAGACTGAGGCAGAAATCGGGCATTGGGCTGTGGTGAGTTCCGAGCAGAATGATGAAGAGGGAGAGGGGATTTGGATGTGCTACGCTCAACTTGGCCTGCCTTTTGCATGGTGAGTATCCCTGGAGCTCCTGGCTTTGTGGTTTTGTGAACCCTAACCCTAGGCATAACCCTAACCCTAGCCCTAAGCCTAACCCTAGACTGAGGCAGAAATCGGGCATTGGGCTGTGCGGAGTTCCGAGCAGAATGACGAAGAGGGAGCAAGGATTTGGATGTGCTACGCTCAACTTGGCCTGCCTTTTGCATGGTGAGTATCCCTGGAGCTCCTGGCTTTGTGGTTTTGTGAACCCTAACCCTAGGCATAACCCTAACCCTAGCCCTAAGCCTAACCCTAGACTGAGGCAGAAATCGGGCATTGGGCTGTGGTGAGTTCCGAGCAGAATGACAAAGAGGGAGCAAGGATTTGGATGTGCTACGCTCAACTTGGCCTGCCTTTTGCATGGTATCCCTGGAGCTCCTGGCTTTGTGGTTTTCTGAACCCTAACCCTAGGCATAACCCTAACCCTAGCCCTAAGCCTAACCCTAGACTGAGGCAGAAATCGGGCATTGGGCTGTGGGGAGTTCCGAGCAGAATGACGAAGAGGGAGCAAGGATTTGGATGTGCTACGCTCAACTTGGCCTGCCTTTTGCATGGTGAGTATCCCTGGAGCTCCTGGCTTTGTGGTTTTGTGAACCCTAACCCTAGGCATAACCCTAACCCTAGCCCTAAGCCTAACCCTAGACTGAGGCAGAAATCGGGCATTGGGCTGTGGTGAGTTCCGAGCAGAATGACGAAGAGGGAGCAAGGATTTGGATGTGCTACGCTCAACTTGGCCTGCCTTTTGCATGGTGAGTATCCCTGGAGCTCCTGGCTTTGTGGTTTTGTGAACCCTAACCCTAGGCATAACCCTAACCCTAGCCCTAAGCCCAACCCTAGACTGAGGCAGTAATCGGGCATTGGGCTGTGCGGAGTTCCGAGCAGAATGACGAAGAGGGAGCAAGGATTTGGATGTGCTACGCTCAACTTGGCCTGCCTTTTGCATGGTGAGTATCCCTGGAGCTCCTGGCTTTGTGGTTTTGTGAACCCTAACCCTAGGCATAACCCTAACCCTAGCCCTAAGCCTAACCCTAGACTGAGGCAGAAATCGGGCATTGGGCTGTGGGGAGTTCCGAGCAGAATGACGAAGAGGGAGCAAGGATTTGGATGTGCTACGCTGAACTTGGCCTGCCTTTTGCATGGTATCCCTGGAGCTCCTGGCTTTGTGGTTTTGTGAACCCTAACCCTAGGCATAACCCTAACCCTAGCCCTAAGCCTAACCCTAGACTGAGGCAGAAATCGGGCATTGGGCTGTGGTGAGTTCCGAGCAGAATGACGAAGAGGGAGCAAGGATTTGGATGTGCTACGCTCAACTTGGCCTGCCTTTTGCATGGTGAGTATCCCTGGAGCTCCTGGCTTTGTGGTTTTGTGAACCCTAACCCTAGGCATAACCCTAACCCTAGCCCTAAGCCTAACCCTAGACTGAGGCAGTAATCGGGCATTGGGCTGTGCGGAGTTCCGAGCAGAATGACGAAGAGGGAGCAAGGATTTGGATGTGCTACGCTCAACTTGGCCTGCCTTTTGCATGGTGAGTATCCCTGGAGCTCCTGGCTTTGTGGTTTTGTGAACCCTAAGCCTAGGCATAACCCTAACCCTAGCCCTAAGCCTAACCCTAGACTGAGGCAGAAATCGGGCATTGGGCTGTGGGGAGTTCCGAGCAGAATGACGAAGAGGGAGCAAGGATTTGGATGTGCTACGCTCAACTTGGCCTGCCTTTTGCATGGTATCCCTGGAGCTCCTGGCTTTGTGGTTTTGTGAACCCTAACCCTAGGCATAACCCTAACCCTAGCCCTAAGCCTAACCCTAGACTGAGCCAGTAATCAGGCATTGGGCTGTGGGGAGTTCCGAGCAGAATGACGAAGAGGGAGCAAGGATTTGGATGTGCTACGCTCAACTTGGCCTGCCTTTTGCATGGTGAGTATCCCTGGAGCTCCTGGCTTTGTGGTTTTCTGAAGCCTAACCCTAGGCATAACCCTAACCCTAGCCCTAAGCCTAACCCTAGACTGAGGCAGAAATCGGGCATTGGGCTGTGGGGAGTTCCGAGCAGAATGACGAAGAGGGAGAGGGGATTTGGATGTGCTACGCTCAACATGGCCTGCCTTTTGCATGGTGAGTATCCCTGGAGCTCCTGGCTTTGTGGTTTTGTGAACCCTAACCCTAGGCATAACCCTAACCCTAGCCCTAAGCCTAACCCTAGACTGAGGCAGTAATCGGGCATTGGGCTGTGGGGAGTTCCGAGCAGAATGAAGAAGAGGGAGCAAGGATTTGGATGTGCTACGCTCAACTTGGCCTGCATTTTGCATGGTGAGTAGCCCTGGAGCTCCTGGCTTTGTGGTTTTGTGAACCCTAAGCCTAGGCATAACCCTAACCCTAGCCCTAAGCCTAACCCTAGACTGAGGCAGAAATCGGGCATTGGGCTGTGGTGAGTTCCGAGCAGAATGATGAAGAGGGAGAGGGGATTTGGATGTGCTACGCTCAACTTGGCCTGCCTTTTGCATGGTGAGTATCCCTGGAGCTCCTGGCTTTGTGGTTTTGTGAACCCTAACCCTAGGCATAACCCTAACCCTAGCCCTAAGCCTAACCCTAGACTGAGGCAGAAATCGGGCATTGGGCTGTGCGGAGTTCCGAGCAGAATGACGAAGAGGGAGCAAGGATTTGGATGTGCTACGCTCAACTTGGCCTGCCTTTTGCATGGTGAGTATCCCTGGAGCTCCTGGCTTTGTGGTTTTGTGAACCCTAACCCTAGGCATAACCCTAACCCTAGCCCTAAGCCTAACCCTAGACTGAGGCAGAAATCGGGCATTGGGCTGTGGGGAGTTCCGAGCAGAATGACGAAGAGGGAGCAAGGATTTGGATGTGCTACGCTCAACTTGGCCTGCCTTTTGCATGGTGAGTATCCCTGGAGCTCCTGGCTTTGTGGTTTTGTGAACCCTAACCCTAGGCATAACCCTAACCCTAGCCCTAAGCCTAACCCTAGACTGAGCCAGTAATCGGGCATTGGGCTGTGGGGAGTTCCGAGCAGAATGAAGAAGAGGGAGAGGGAATTTGGATGTGCTACGCTCAACTTGGCCTGCCTTTTGCATGGTGAGTATCCCTGGAGCTCCTGGCTTTGTGGTTTTCTGAACCCTAACCCTAGGCATAACCCTAACCCTAGCCCTAAGCCCAACCCTAGACTGAGCCAGTAATCGGGCATTGGGCTGTGGGGAGTTCCGAGCAGAATGACGAAGAGGGAGAGGGGATTTGGATGTGCTACGCTCAACATGGCCTGCCTTTTGCATGGTGAGTATCCCTGGAGCTCCTGGCTTTGTGGTTTTGTGAACCCTAACCCTAAGCATAACCCTAACCCTAACCCTAAGCCTAACCCTAGACTGAGGCAGAAATCGGGCATTGGGCTGTGGTGAGTTCCGAGCAGAATGACGAAGAGGGAGAGGGGATTTGGATGTGCTACGCTCAACATGGCCTGCCTTTTGCATGGTGAGTATCCCTGGAGCTCCTGGCTTTGTGGTTTTGTGAACCCTAACCCTAGGCATAACCCTAACCCTAACCCTAAGCCTAACCCTAGACTGAGGCAGAAATCGGGCATTGGGCTGTGGTGAGTTCCGAGCAGAATGACGAAGAGAGAGAGGGGATTTGGATGTGCTACGCTCAACTTGGCCTGCCTTTTGCATGGTGAGTATCCCTGGAGCTCCTGGCTTTGTGGTTTTCTGAAGCCTAACCCTAGGCATAACCCTAACCCTAGCCCTAAGCCTAACCCTAGACTGAGCCAGTAATCGGGCATTGGGCTGTGGTGAGTTCCGAGCAGAATGACAAAGAGGGAGCAAGGATTGGGATGTGCTACACTCAACTCGGCCTGCCTTTTGCATGGTGAGTATCCCTGGAGCTCCTGGCTTTGTGGTTTTCTGAACCCTAAGCCTAGGCATAACCCTAACCCTAGCCCTAAGCCTAACCCTAGACTGAGGCAGAAATCAGGCATTGGGCTGTGGGGAGTTCCGAGCAGAATGACGAAGAGGGAGCAAGGATTTGGATGTGCTACGCTCAACTTGGCCTGCCTTTTGCATGGTAAGTATCCCTGGAGCTCGTGGCTTTGTGGTTTTCTGAAGCCTAACCCTAGGCATAACCCTAACCCTAGCCCTAAGCCTAACCCTAGACTGAGCCAGTAATCGGGCATTGGGCTGTGGTGAGTTCTGAGCAGAATGACGAAGAGGGAGCAAGGATTTGGATGTGCTACGCTCAACTTGGCCTGCCTTTTGCATGGTGAGTATCCCTGGAGCTCGTGGCTTTGTGGTTTTGTGAACCCTAACCCTAGGCATAACCCTATCCCTAGCCCTAAGCCTAACCCTAGACTGAGGCAGTAATCAGGCATTGGGCTGTGGGGAGTTCCGAGCAGAATGACAAAGAGGGAGCAAGGATTTGGATGTGCTACGCTCAACTTGGCCTGCCTTTTGCATGGTGAGTATCCCTGGAGCTCCTGGCTTTGTGGTTTTCTGAAGCCTAACCCTAGGCATAACCCTAACCCTAGCCCTAAGCCTAACCCTAGACTGAGGCAGTAATCGGGCATTGGGCTGTGGGTAGTTCCGAGCAGAATGACGAAGAGGGAGAGGGGATTTGGATGTGCTACGCTCAACATGGCCTGCCTTTTGCATGGTGAGTATCCCTGGAGCTCCTGGCTTTGTGGTTTTGTGAACCCTAACCCTAGGCATAACCCTAACCCTAGCCCTAAGCCTAACCCTAGACTGAGGCAGAAATCGGGCATTGGGCTGTGCGGAGTTCCGAGCAGAATGACGAAGAGGGAGCAAGGATTTGGATGTGCTATGCTCAACTTGGCCTGCATTTTGCATGGTGAGTATCCCTGGAGCTCCTGGCTTTGTGGTTTTGTGAACCCTAACCCTAGGCATAACCCTAACCCTAGCCCTAAGCCTAGCCCTAGACTGAGCCAGTAATCGGGCATTGGGCTGTGGGGAGTTCCGAGCAGAATGATGAAGAGGGAGAGGGGATTTGGATGTGCTACGCTCAACTTGGCCTGCATTTTGCATGGTGAGTAGCCCTGGAGCTCCTGGCTTTGTGGTTTTGTGAACCCTAACCCTAGGCATAACCCTAACCCTAGCCCTAAGCCTAACCCTAGACTGAGGCAGAAATCGGGCATTGGGCTGTGGTGAGTTCCGAGCAGAATGATGAAGAGGGAGAGGGGATTTGGATGTGCTACGCTCAACTTGGCCTGCCTTTTGCATGGTGAGTATCCCTGGAGCTCCTGGCTTTGTGGTTTTGTGAACCCTAACCCTAGGCATAACCCTAACCCTAGCCCTAAGCCTAACCCTAGACTGAGGCAGTAATCGGGCATTGGGCTGTGGGGAGTTCCGAGCAGAATGAAGAAGAGGGAGAGGGAATTTGGATGTGCTACGCTCAACTTGGCCTGCCTTTTGCATGGTGAGTATCCCTGGAGCTCCTGGTTTTGTGGTTTTGTGAACCCTAACCCTAGGCATAACCCTAACCCTAGCCCTAAGCCTAACCCTAGACTGAGGCAGAAATCGGGCATTGGGCTGTGGGGACTTCCGAGCAGAATGACGAAGAGGGAGAGGGAATTTGGATGTGCTACGCTCAACATGGCCTGCCTTTTGCATGGTGAGTATCCCTGGAGCTCCTGGCTTTGTGGTTTTGTGAACCCTAACCCTAGGCATAACCCTAACCCTAGCCCTAAGCCTAACCCTAGACTGAGCCAGTAATCGGGCATTGGGCTGTGGTGAGTTCCGAGCAGAATGACAAAGAGGGAGCAAGGATTGGGATGTGCTACACTCAACTCGGCCTGCCTTTTGCATGGTGAGTATCCCTGGAGCTCCTGGCTTTGTGGTTTTCTGAACCCTAAGCCTAGGCATAACCCTAACCCTAGCCCTAAGCCTAACCCTAGACTGAGGCAGAAATCAGGCATTGGGCTGTGGGGAGTTCCGAGCAGAATGACGAAGAGGGAGCAAGGATTTGGATGTGCTACGCTCAACTTGGCCTGCCTTTTGCATGGTAAGTATCCCTGGAGCTCGTGGCTTTGTGGTTTTCTGAAGCCTAACCCTAGGCATAACCCTAACCCTAGCCCTAAGCCTAACCCTAGACTGAGCCAGTAATCGGGCATTGGGCTGTGGTGAGTTCTGAGCAGAATGACGAAGAGGGAGCAAGGATTTGGATGTGCTACGCTCAACTTGGCCTGCCTTTTGCATGGTGAGTATCCCTGGAGCTCCTGGCTTTGTGGTTTTGTGAACCCTAACCCTAGGCATAACCCTATCCCTAGCCCTAAGCCTAACCCTAGACTGAGGCAGTAATCAGGCATTGGGCTGTGGGGAGTTCCGAGCAGAATGACAAAGAGGGAGCAAGGATTTGGATGTGCTACGCTCAACTTGGCCTGCCTTTTGCATGGTGAGTATCCCTGGAGCTCCTGGCTTTGTGGTTTTCTGAAGCCTAACCCTAGGCATAACCCTAACCCTAGCCCTAAGCCTAACCCTAGACTGAGGCAGTAATCGGGCATTGGGCTGTGGGTAGTTCCGAGCAGAATGACGAAGAGGGAGAGGGGATTTGGATGTGCTACGCTCAACATGGCCTGCCTTTTGCATGGTGAGTATCCCTGGAGCTCCTGGCTTTGTGGTTTTGTGAACCCTAACCCTAGGCATAACCCTAACCCTAGCCCTAAGCCTAACCCTAGACTGAGGCAGAAATCGGGCATTGGGCTGTGCGGAGTTCCGAGCAGAATGACGAAGAGGGAGCAAGGATTTGGATGTGCTATGCTCAACTTGGCCTGCATTTTGCATGGTGAGTATCCCTGGAGCTCCTGGCTTTGTGGTTTTGTGAACCCTAACCCTAGGCATAACCCTAACCCTAGCCCTAAGCCTAGCCCTAGACTGAGCCAGTAATCGGGCATTGGGCTGTGGGGAGTTCCGAGCAGAATGATGAAGAGGGAGAGGGGATTTGGATGTGCTACGCTCAACTTGGCCTGCATTTTGCATGGTGAGTAGCCCTGGAGCTCCTGGCTTTGTGGTTTTGTGAACCCTAACCCTAGGCATAACCCTAACCCTAGCCCTAAGCCTAACCCTAGACTGAGGCAGAAATCGGGCATTGGGCTGTGGTGAGTTCCGAGCAGAATGATGAAGAGGGAGAGGGGATTTGGATGTGCTACGCTCAACTTGGCCTGCCTTTTGCATGGTGAGTATCCCTGGAGCTCCTGGCTTTGTGGTTTTGTGAACCCTAACCCTAGGCATAACCCTAACCCTAGCCCTAAGCCTAACCCTAGACTGAGGCAGTAATCGGGCATTGGGCTGTGGGGAGTTCCGAGCAGAATGAAGAAGAGGGAGAGGGAATTTGGATGTGCTACGCTCAACTTGGCCTGCCTTTTGCATGGTGAGTATCCCTGGAGCTCCTGGTTTTGTGGTTTTGTGAACCCTAACCCTAGGCATAACCCTAACCCTAGCCCTAAGCCTAACCCTAGACTGAGGCAGAAATCGGGCATTGGGCTGTGGGGACTTCCGAGCAGAATGACGAAGAGGGAGAGGGAATTTGGATGTGCTACGCTCAACATGGCCTGCCTTTTGCATGGTGAGTATCCCTGGAGCTCCTGGCTTTGTGGTTTTGTGAACCCTAACCCTAGGCATAACCCTAACCCTAGCCCTAAGCCTAACCCTAGACTGAGGCAGAAATCGGGCATTGGGCTGTGCTGAGTTCCGAGCAGAATGACAAAGAGGGAGCAAGGATTTGGATGTGCTATGCTCAACTTGGCCTGCATTTTGCATGGTGAGTATCCCTGGAGCTCCTGGCTTTGTGGTTTTGTGAACCCTAACCCTAGGCATAACCCTAACCCTAGCCCTAAGCCTAACCCTAGACTGAGGCAGAAATCGGGCATTGGGCTGTGGGGAGTTCCGAGCAGAATGACAAAGAGAGAGCAAGGATTTGGATGTGCTACGCTCAACTTGGCCTGCCTTTTGCATGGTGAGTAGCCCTGGAGCTCCTGGCTTTGTGGTTTTCTGAACCCTAAGCCTAGGCATAACCCTAACCCTAGCCCTAAGCCTAACCCTAGACTGAGGCAGAAATCGGGCATTGGGCTGTGGTGAGTTCCGAGCAGAATGATGAAGAGGGAGAGGGGATTTGGATGTGCTACGCTCAACTTGGCCTGCCTTTTGCATGGTGAGTATCCCTGGAGCTCCTGGCTTTGTGGTTTTGTGAACCCTAACCCTAGGCATAACCCTAACCCTAGCCCTAAGCCTAACCCTAGACTGAGGCAGTAATCGGGCATTGGGCTGTGGTGAGTTCCGAGCAGAATGACGAAGAGGGAGCAAGGATTTGGATGTGCTACGCTCAACTTGGCCTGCCTTTTGCATGGTGAGTATCCCTGGAGCTCCTGGCTTTGTGGTTTTGTGAACCCTAACCCTAGGCATAACCCTAACCCTAGCCCTAAGCCTAACCCTAGACTGAGGCAGAAATCGGGCATTGGGCTGTGGGGAGTTCCGAGCAGAATGACGAAGAGGGAGCAAGGATTTGGATGTGCTACGCTCAACTTGGCCTGCCTTTTGCATGGTGAGTATCCCTGGAGCTCCTGGCTTTGTGGTTTTGTGAACCCTAACCCTAGGCATAACCCTAACCCTAGCCCTAAGCCTAACCCTAGACTGAGGCAGAAATCGGGCATTGGGCTGTGGGGAGTTCCGAGCAGAATGACAAAGAGGGAGCAAGGATTTGGATGTGCTACGCTCAACTTGGCCTGCATTTTGCATGGTGAGTAGCCCTGGAGCTCCTGGCTTTGTGGTTTTCTGAACCCTAAGCCTAGGCATAACCCTAACCCTAGCCCTAAGCCTAACCCTAGACTGAGGCAGAAATCGGGCATTGGGCTGTGGTGAGTTCCGAGCAGAATGATGAAGAGGGAGAGGGGATTTGGATGTGCTACGCTCAACTTGGCCTGCCTTTTGCATGGTGAGTATCCCTGGAGCTCCTGGCTTTGTGGTTTTGTGAACCCTAACCCTAGGCATAACCCTAACCCTAGCCCTAAGCCTAACCCTAGACTGAGGCAGTAATCGGGCATTGGGCTGTGCGGAGTTCCGAGCAGAATGACGAAGAGGGAGCAAGGATTTGGATGTGCTACGCTCAACTTGGCCTGCCTTTTGCATGGTGAGTATCCCTGGAGCTCCTGGCTTTGTGGTTTTGTGAACCCTAACCCTAGGCATAACCCTAACCCTAGCCCTAAGCCTAACCCTAGACTGAGGCAGAAATCGGGCATTGGGCTGTGGGGAGTTCCGAGCAGAATGACGAAGAGGGAGCAAGGATTTGGATGTGCTACGCTCAACTTGGCCTGCCTTTTGCATGGTGAGTATCCCTGGAGCTCCTGGCTTTGTGGTTTTCTGAAGCCTAACCCTAGGCATAACCCTATCCCTAGCCCTAAGCCTAACCCTAGACTGAGCCAGTAATCAGGCATTGGGCTGTGGGGAGTTCCGAGCAGAATGACGAAGAGGGAGCAAGGATTTGGATGTGCTACGCTCAACTTGGCCTGCCTTTTGCATGGTGAGTATCCCTGGAGCTCCTGGCTTTGTGGTTTTCTGAAGCCTAACCCTAGGCATAACCCTAACCCTAGCCCTAAGCCTAACCCTAGACTGAGGCAGTAATCGGGCATTGGGCTGTGGGGAGTTCCGAGCAGAATGACGAAGAGGGAGAGGGGATTTGGATGTGCTACGCTCAACATGGCCTGCCTTTTGCATGGTGAGTATCCCTGGAGCTCCTGGCTTTGTGGTTTTGTGAACCCTAACCCTAGGCATAACCCTAACCCTAGCCCTAAGCCTAACCCTAGACTGAGGCAGAAATCGGGCATTGGGCTGTGCTGAGTTCCGAGCAGAATGACAAAGAGGGAGCAAGGATTTGGATGTGCTATGCTCAACTTGGCCTGCATTTTGCATGGTGAGTATCCCTGGAGCTCCTGGCTTTGTGGTTTTGTGAACCCTAACCCTAGGCATAACCCTAACCCTAGCCCTAAGCCTAACCCTAGACTGAGCCAGTAATCGGGCATTGGGCTGTGGGGAGTTCCGAGCAGAATGATGAAGAGGGAGAGGGGATTTGGATGTGCTACGCTCAACTTGGCCTGCATTTTGCATGGTGAGTAGCCCTGGAGCTCCTGGCTTTGTGGTTTTGTGAACCCTAACCCTAGGCATAACCCTAACCCTAGCCCTAAGCCTAACCCTAGACTGAGGCAGAAATCGGGCATTGGGCTGTGGGGAGTTCCGAGCAGAATGACGAAGAGGGAGCAAGGATTTGGACGTGCTCCGCTCAACTTGGCCTGCCTTTTGCATGGTGAGTATCCCTGGAGCTCCTGGCTTTGTGGTTTTGTGAACCCTAACCCTAGGCATAACCCTAACCCTAGCCCTAAGCCTAACCCTAGACTGAGGCAGAAATCGGGCATTGGGCTGTGCGGAGTTCCGAGCAGAATGACAAAGAGGGAGCAAGGATTTGGATGTGCTACGCTCAACTTGGCCTGCATTTTGCATGGTGAGTAGCCCTGGAGCTCCTGGCTTTGTGGTTTTGTGAACCCTAAGCCTAGGCATAACCCTAACCCTAGCCCTAAGCCTAACCCTAGACTGAGGCAGAAATCGGGCATTGGGCTGTGGTGAGTTCCGAGCAGAATGATGAAGAGGGAGAGGGGATTTGGATGTGCTACGCTCAACTTGGCCTGCCTTTTGCATGGTGAGTATCCCTGGAGCTCCTGGCTTTGTGGTTTTGTGAACCCTAACCCTAGGCATAACCCTAACCCTAGCCCTAAGCCTAACCCTAGACTGAGGCAGTAATCGGGCATTGGGCTGTGGGGAGTTCCGAGCAGAATGATGAAGAGGGAGAGGGGATTTGGATGTGCTACGCTCAACATGGCCTGCCTTTTGCATGGTGAGTATCCCTGGAGCTCCTGGCTTTGTGGTTTTGTGAACCCTAACCCTAGGCATAACCCTAACCCTAGCCCTAAGCCTAACCCTAGACTGAGGCAGAAATCGGGCATTGGGCTGTGCTGAGTTCCGAGCAGAATGACAAAGAGGGAGCAAGGATTTGGATGTGCTATGCTCAACTTGGCCTGCATTTTGCATGGTGAGTATCCCTGGAGCTCCTGGCTTTGTGGTTTTGTGAACCCTAACCCTAGGCATAACCCTAACCCTAGCCCTAAGCCTAACCCTAGACTGAGGCAGAAATCGGGCATTGGGCTGTGGGGAGTTCCGAGCAGAATGATGAAGAGGGAGAGGGGATTTGGATGTGCTACACTCAACTTGGCCTGCATTTTGCATGGTGAGTAGCCCTGGAGCTCCTGGCTTTGTGGTTTTGTGAACCCTAACCCTAGGCATAACCCTAACCCTAGCCCTAAGCCTAACCCTAGACTGAGGCAGAAATCGGGCATTGGGCTGTGGGGAGTTCCGAGCAGAATGACGAAGAGGGAGCAAGGATTTGGATGTGCTACGCTCAACTTGGCCTGCCTTTTGCATGGTATCCCTGGAGCTCCTGGCTTTGTGGTTTTGTGAACCCTAACCCTAGGCATAACCCTAACCCTAGCCCTAAGCCTAACCCTAGACTGAGCCAGTAATCAGGCATTGGGCTGTGGGGAGTTCCGAGCAGAATGACGAAGAGGGAGCAAGGATTTGGATGTGCTACGCTCAACTTGGCCTGCCTTTTGCATGGTGAGTATCCCTGGAGCTCCTGGCTTTGTGGTTTTCTGAAGCCTAACCCTAGGCATAACCCTAACCCTAGCCCTAAGCCTAACCCTAGACTGAGGCAGTAATCGGGCATTGGGCTGTGGGGAGTTCCGAGCAGAATGACGAAGAGGGAGAGGGGATTTGGATGTGCTACGCTCAACATGGCCTGCCTTTTGCATGGTGAGTATCCCTGGAGCTCCTGGCTTTGTGGTTTTGTGAACCCTAACCCTAGGCATAACCCTAACCCTAGCCCTAAGCCTAACCCTAGACTGAGCCAGTAATCGGGCATTGGGCTGTGGGGAGTTCCGAGCAGAATGAAGAAGAGGGAGAGGGGATTTGGATGTGCTACGCTCAACTTGGCCTGCCTTTTGCATGGTGAGTAGCCCTGGAGCTCCTGGCTTTGTGGTTTTGTGAACCCTAAGCCTAGGCATAACCCTAACCCTAGCCCTAAGCCTAACCCTAGACTGAGGCAGAAATCGGGCATTGGGCTGTGGTGAGTTCCGAGCAGAATGACGAAGAGGGAGAGGGGATTTGGATGTGCTACGCTCAACTTGGCCTGCCTTTTGCATGGTGAGTATCCCTGGAGCTCCTGGCTTTGTGGTTTTGTGAACCCTAACCCTAGGCATAACCCTAACCCTAGCCCTAAGCCTAACCCTAGACTGAGGCAGTAATCGGGCATTGGGCTGTGCGGAGTTCTGAGCAGAATGACGAAGAGGGAGCAAGGATTTGGATGTGCTACGCTCAACTTGGCCTGCCTTTTGCATGGTGAGTATCCCTGGAGCTCCTGGCTTTGTGGTTTTGTGAACCCTAACCCTAGGCATAACCCTAACCCTAGCCCTAAGCCTAACCCTAGACTGAGGCAGAAATCGGGCATTGGGCTGTGGGGAGTTCCGAGCAGAATGACGAAGAGGGAGCAAGGATTTGGATGTGCTACGCTCAACTTGGCCTGCCTTTTGCATGGTATCCCTGGAGCTCCTGGCTTTGTGGTTTTGTGAACCCTAACCCTAGGCATAACCCTAACCCTAGCCCTAAGCCTAACCCTAGACTGAGGCAGAAATCGGGCATTGGGCTGTGGGGAGTTCCGAGCAGAATGACGAAGAGGGAGCAAGGATTTGGATGTGCTACGCTGAACTTGGCCTGCCTTTTGCATGGTATCCCTGGAGCTCCTGGCTTTGTGGTTTTGTGAACCCTAACCCTAGGCATAACCCTAACCCTAGCCCTAAGCCTAACCCTAGACTGAGGCAGAAATCGGGCATTGGGCTGTGGTGAGTTCCGAGCAGAATGACGAAGAGGGAGCAAGGATTTGGATGTGCTACGCTCAACTTGGCCTGCCTTTTGCATGGTGAGTATCCCTGGAGCTCCTGGCTTTGTGGTTTTGTGAACCCTAACCCTAGGCATAACCCTAACCCTAGCCCTAAGCCTAACCCTAGACTGAGGCAGTAATCGGGCATTGGGCTGTGCGGAGTTCCGAGCAGAATGACGAAGAGGGAGCAAGGATTTGGATGTGCTACGCTCAACTTGGCCTGCCTTTTGCATGGTGAGTATCCCTGGAGCTCCTGGCTTTGTGGTTTTGTGAACCCTAACCCTAGGCATAACCCTAACCCTAGCCCTAAGCCTAACCCTAGACTGAGGCAGTAATCGGGCATTGGGCTGTGCGGAGTTCCGAGCAGAATGACGAAGAGGGAGCAAGGATTTGGATGTGCTACGCTCAACTTGGCCTGCCTTTTGCATGGTGAGTATCCCTGGAGCTCCTGGCTTTGTGGTTTTCTGAACCCTAACCCTAGGCAGAACCTTAACCCTAGGCATAACCCTAACCCTAGCCCTAAGCCTAACCCTAGACTGAGGCAGAAATCGGGCATTGGGCTGTGGTGAGTTCCGAGCAGAATGACGAAGAGGGACCAAGGATTTGGATGTGCTATGCTCAACTTGGCCTGCCTTTTGCATGGTGAGTATCCCTGGAGCTCCTGGCTTTGTGGTTTTGTGAACCCTAACCTGAGGCAGAACCCTAACCCTAGCCCTAAGCCTAAACCTAGACTTAGGCAGAAATCGGGCATTGGGCTGTGGGGAGTTCCGAGCAGAATGAAGAAGAGGGAGCAAGGATTTGGATGTGCTACGCTCAACTTGGCCTGCCTTTTGCATGGTGAGTATCCCTGGAGCTCCTGGCTTTGTGGTTTTGTGAACCCTAACCCTAGGCATAACCCTAACCCTAGCCCTAAGGCTAACCCTAGACTGAGGCAGAAATCGGGCATTGGGCTGTGGGGAGTTCCGAGCAGAATGACGAAGAGGGAGCAAGGATTTGGATGTGCTACGCTCAACTTGGCCTGCCTTTTGCATGGTGAGTATCCCTGGAGCTCCTGGCTTTGTGGTTTTGTGAACCCTAACCCTAGGCATAACCCTAACCCTAGCCCTAAGCCTAACCCTAGACTGAGGCAGTAATCGGGCATTGGGCTGTGCGGAGTTCCGAGCAGAATGACGAAGACGGAGCAAGGATTTGGATGTGCTACGCTCAACTTGGCCTGCCTTTTGCATGGTGAGTATCCCTGGAGCTCCTGGCTTTGTGGTTTTGTGAACCCTAACCCTAGGCATAACCCTAACCCTAGGCATAACCCTAACCCTAGCCCTAAGCATAACCCTAGACTGAGGCAGAAATCGGGCATTGGGCTGTGGTGAGTTCCGAGCAGAATGACGAAGACGGAGCAAGGATTTGGATGTGCTACGCTCAACTTGGCCTGCCTTTTGCATGGTGAGTATCCCTGGAGCTCCTGGCTTTGTGGTTTTCTGAAGCCTAACCCTAGGCATAACCCTAACCCTAGCCCTAAGCCTAACCCTAGACTGAGGCAGAAATCGGGCATTGGGCTGTGGGGAGTTCCGAGCAGAATGACAAAGAGAGAGCAAGGATTTGGATGTGCTACGCTCAACTTGGCCTGCATTTTGCATGGTGAGTAGCCCTGGAGCTCCTGGCTTTGTGGTTTTCTGAACCCTAAGCCTAGGCATAACCCTAACCCTAGCCCTAAGCCTAACCCTAGACTGAGGCAGAAATCGGGCATTGGGCTGTGGTGAGTTCCGAGCAGAATGATGAAGAGGGAGAGGGGATTTGGATGTGCTACGCTCAACTTGGCCTGCCTTTTGCATGGTGAGTATCCCTGGAGCTCCTGGCTTTGTGGTTTTGTGAACCCTAACCCTAGGCATAACCCTAACCCTAGCCCTAAGCCTAACCCTAGACTGAGGCAGTAATCGGGCATTGGGCTGTGGTGAGTTCCGAGCAGAATGATGAAGAGGGAGAGGGGATTTGGATGTGCTACGCTCAACTTGGCCTGCCTTTTGCATGGTGAGTATCCCTGGAGCTCCTGGCTTTGTGGTTTTGTGAACCCTAACCCTAGGCATAACCCTAACCCTAGCCCTAAGCCTAACCCTAGACTGAGGCAGAAATCGGGCATTGGGCTGTGGGGAGTTCCGAGCAGAATGACGAAGAGGGAGCAAGGATTTGGATGTGCTACGCTCAACTTGGCCTGCCTTTTGCATGGTGAGTATCCCTGGAGCTCCTGGCTTTGTGGTTTTCTGAAGCCTAACCCTAGGCATAACCCTATCCCTAGCCCTAAGCCTAACCCTAGACTGAGCCAGTAATCAGGCATTGGGCTGTGGGGAGTTCCGAGCAGAATGACGAAGAGGGAGCAAGGATTTGGATGTGCTACGCTCAACTTGGCCTGCCTTTTGCATGGTGAGTATCCCTGGAGCTCCTGGCTTTGTGGTTTTCTGAAGCCTAACCCTAGGCATAACCCTAACCCTAGCCCTAAGCCTAACCCTAGACTGAGGCAGTAATCGGGCATTGGGCTGTGGGGAGTTCCGAGCAGAATGACGAAGAGGGAGAGGGGATTTGGATGTGCTACGCTCAACATGGCCTGCCTTTTGCATGGTGAGTATCCCTGGAGCTCCTGGCTTTGTGGTTTTGTGAACCCTAACCCTAGGCATAACCCTAACCCTAGCCCTAAGCCTAACCCTAGACTGAGGCAGAAATCGGGCATTGGGCTGTGCTGAGTTCCGAGCAGAATGACAAAGAGGGAGCAAGGATTTGGATGTGCTATGCTCAACTTGGCCTGCATTTTGCATGGTGAGTATCCCTGGAGCTCCTGGCTTTGTGGTTTTGTGAACCCTAACCCTAGGCATAACCCTAACCCTAGCCCTAAGCCTAACCCTAGACTGAGCCAGTAATCGGGCATTGGGCTGTGGGGAGTTCCGAGCAGAATGATGAAGAGGGAGAGGGGATTTGGATGTGCTACGCTCAACTTGGCCTGCATTTTGCATGGTGAGTAGCCCTGGAGCTCCTGGCTTTGTGGTTTTGTGAACCCTAACCCTAGGCATAACCCTAACCCTAGCCCTAAGCCTAACCCTAGACTGAGGCAGAAATCGGGCATTGGGCTGTGGGGAGTTCCGAGCAGAATGACGAAGAGGGAGCAAGGATTTGGACGTGCTCCGCTCAACTTGGCCTGCCTTTTGCATGGTGAGTATCCCTGGAGCTCCTGGCTTTGTGGTTTTGTGAACCCTAACCCTAGGCATAACCCTAACCCTAGCCCTAAGCCTAACCCTAGACTGAGGCAGAAATCGGGCATTGGGCTGTGCGGAGTTCCGAGCAGAATGACAAAGAGGGAGCAAGGATTTGGATGTGCTACGCTCAACTTGGCCTGCATTTTGCATGGTGAGTAGCCCTGGAGCTCCTGGCTTTGTGGTTTTGTGAACCCTAAGCCTAGGCATAACCCTAACCCTAGCCCTAAGCCTAACCCTAGACTGAGGCAGAAATCGGGCATTGGGCTGTGGTGAGTTCCGAGCAGAATGATGAAGAGGGAGAGGGGATTTGGATGTGCTACGCTCAACTTGGCCTGCCTTTTGCATGGTGAGTATCCCTGGAGCTCCTGGCTTTGTGGTTTTGTGAACCCTAACCCTAGGCATAACCCTAACCCTAGCCCTAAGCCTAACCCTAGACTGAGGCAGTAATCGGGCATTGGGCTGTGGGGAGTTCCGAGCAGAATGATGAAGAGGGAGAGGGGATTTGGATGTGCTACGCTCAACATGGCCTGCCTTTTGCATGGTGAGTATCCCTGGAGCTCCTGGCTTTGTGGTTTTGTGAACCCTAACCCTAGGCATAACCCTAACCCTAGCCCTAAGCCTAACCCTAGACTGAGGCAGAAATCGGGCATTGGGCTGTGCTGAGTTCCGAGCAGAATGACAAAGAGGGAGCAAGGATTTGGATGTGCTATGCTCAACTTGGCCTGCATTTTGCATGGTGAGTATCCCTGGAGCTCCTGGCTTTGTGGTTTTGTGAACCCTAACCCTAGGCATAACCCTAACCCTAGCCCTAAGCCTAACCCTAGACTGAGGCAGAAATCGGGCATTGGGCTGTGGGGAGTTCCGAGCAGAATGATGAAGAGGGAGAGGGGATTTGGATGTGCTACACTCAACTTGGCCTGCATTTTGCATGGTGAGTAGCCCTGGAGCTCCTGGCTTTGTGGTTTTGTGAACCCTAACCCTAGGCATAACCCTAACCCTAGCCCTAAGCCTAACCCTAGACTGAGGCAGAAATCGGGCATTGGGCTGTGGGGAGTTCCGAGCAGAATGACGAAGAGGGAGCAAGGATTTGGATGTGCTACGCTCAACTTGGCCTGCCTTTTGCATGGTATCCCTGGAGCTCCTGGCTTTGTGGTTTTGTGAACCCTAACCCTAGGCATAACCCTAACCCTAGCCCTAAGCCTAACCCTAGACTGAGCCAGTAATCAGGCATTGGGCTGTGGGGAGTTCCGAGCAGAATGACGAAGAGGGAGCAAGGATTTGGATGTGCTACGCTCAACTTGGCCTGCCTTTTGCATGGTGAGTATCCCTGGAGCTCCTGGCTTTGTGGTTTTCTGAAGCCTAACCCTAGGCATAACCCTAACCCTAGCCCTAAGCCTAACCCTAGACTGAGGCAGTAATCGGGCATTGGGCTGTGGGGAGTTCCGAGCAGAATGACGAAGAGGGAGAGGGGATTTGGATGTGCTACGCTCAACATGGCCTGCCTTTTGCATGGTGAGTATCCCTGGAGCTCCTGGCTTTGTGGTTTTGTGAACCCTAACCCTAGGCATAACCCTAACCCTAGCCCTAAGCCTAACCCTAGACTGAGCCAGTAATCGGGCATTGGGCTGTGGGGAGTTCCGAGCAGAATGAAGAAGAGGGAGAGGGGATTTGGATGTGCTACGCTCAACTTGGCCTGCCTTTTGCATGGTGAGTAGCCCTGGAGCTCCTGGCTTTGTGGTTTTGTGAACCCTAAGCCTAGGCATAACCCTAACCCTAGCCCTAAGCCTAACCCTAGACTGAGGCAGAAATCGGGCATTGGGCTGTGGTGAGTTCCGAGCAGAATGACGAAGAGGGAGAGGGGATTTGGATGTGCTACGCTCAACTTGGCCTGCCTTTTGCATGGTGAGTATCCCTGGAGCTCCTGGCTTTGTGGTTTTGTGAACCCTAACCCTAGGCATAACCCTAACCCTAGCCCTAAGCCTAACCCTAGACTGAGGCAGTAATCGGGCATTGGGCTGTGCGGAGTTCTGAGCAGAATGACGAAGAGGGAGCAAGGATTTGGATGTGCTACGCTCAACTTGGCCTGCCTTTTGCATGGTGAGTATCCCTGGAGCTCCTGGCTTTGTGGTTTTGTGAACCCTAACCCTAGGCATAACCCTAACCCTAGCCCTAAGCCTAACCCTAGACTGAGGCAGAAATCGGGCATTGGGCTGTGGGGAGTTCCGAGCAGAATGACGAAGAGGGAGCAAGGATTTGGATGTGCTACGCTCAACTTGGCCTGCCTTTTGCATGGTATCCCTGGAGCTCCTGGCTTTGTGGTTTTGTGAACCCTAACCCTAGGCATAACCCTAACCCTAGCCCTAAGCCTAACCCTAGACTGAGGCAGAAATCGGGCATTGGGCTGTGGGGAGTTCCGAGCAGAATGACGAAGAGGGAGCAAGGATTTGGATGTGCTACGCTGAACTTGGCCTGCCTTTTGCATGGTATCCCTGGAGCTCCTGGCTTTGTGGTTTTGTGAACCCTAACCCTAGGCATAACCCTAACCCTAGCCCTAAGCCTAACCCTAGACTGAGGCAGAAATCGGGCATTGGGCTGTGGTGAGTTCCGAGCAGAATGATGAAGAGGGAGAGGGGATTTGGATGTGCTACGCTCAACTTGGCCTGCCTTTTGCATGGTGAGTATCCCTGGAGCTCCTGGCTTTGTGGTTTTGTGAACCCTAACCCTAGGCATAACCCTAACCCTAGCCCTAAGCCTAACCCTAGACTGAGGCAGTAATCGGGCATTGGGCTGTGCGGAGTTCCGAGCAGAATGACGAAGAGGGAGCAAGGATTTGGATGTGCTACGCTCAACTTGGCCTGCCTTTTGCATGGTGAGTATCCCTGGAGCTCCTGGCTTTGTGGTTTTGTGAACCCTAACCCTAGGCATAACCCTAACCCTAGCCCTAAGCCTAACCCTAGACTGAGGCAGTAATCGGGCATTGGGCTGTGCGGAGTTCCGAGCAGAATGACGAAGAGGGAGCAAGGATTTGGATGTGCTACGCTCAACTTGGCCTGCCTTTTGCATGGTGAGTATCCCTGGAGCTCCTGGCTTTGTGGTTTTCTGAACCCTAACCCTAGGCAGAACCTTAACCCTAGGCATAACCCTAACCCTAGCCCTAAGCCTAACCCTAGACTGAGGCAGAAATCGGGCATTGGGCTGTGGTGAGTTCCGAGCAGAATGACGAAGAGGGACCAAGGATTTGGATGTGCTATGCTCAACTTGGCCTGCCTTTTGCATGGTGAGTATCCCTGGAGCTCCTGGCTTTGTGGTTTTGTGAACCCTAACCTGAGGCAGAACCCTAACCCTAGCCCTAAGCCTAAACCTAGACTTAGGCAGAAATCGGGCATTGGGCTGTGGGGAGTTCCGAGCAGAATGAAGAAGAGGGAGCAAGGATTTGGATGTGCTACGCTCAACTTGGCCTGCCTTTTGCATGGTGAGTATCCCTGGAGCTCCTGGCTTTGTGGTTTTGTGAACCCTAACCCTAGGCATAACCCTAACCCTAGCCCTAAGGCTAACCCTAGACTGAGGCAGAAATCGGGCATTGGGCTGTGGGGAGTTCCGAGCAGAATGACGAAGAGGGAGCAAGGATTTGGATGTGCTACGCTCAACTTGGCCTGCCTTTTGCATGGTGAGTATCCCTGGAGCTCCTGGCTTTGTGGTTTTGTGAACCCTAACCCTAGGCATAACCCTAACCCTAGCCCTAAGCCTAACCCTAGACTGAGGCAGTAATCGGGCATTGGGCTGTGCGGAGTTCCGAGCAGAATGACGAAGACGGAGCAAGGATTTGGATGTGCTACGCTCAACTTGGCCTGCCTTTTGCATGGTGAGTATCCCTGGAGCTCCTGGCTTTGTGGTTTTGTGAACCCTAACCCTAGGCATAACCCTAACCCTAGGCATAACCCTAACCCTAGCCCTAAGCATAACCCTAGACTGAGGCAGAAATCGGGCATTGGGCTGTGGTGAGTTCCGAGCAGAATGACGAAGACGGAGCAAGGATTTGGATGTGCTACGCTCAACTTGGCCTGCCTTTTGCATGGTGAGTATCCCTGGAGCTCCTGGCTTTGTGGTTTTCTGAAGCCTAACCCTAGGCATAACCCTAACCCTAGCCCTAAGCCTAACCCTAGACTGAGGCAGAAATCGGGCATTGGGCTGTGGGGAGTTCCGAGCAGAATGACAAAGAGAGAGCAAGGATTTGGATGTGCTACGCTCAACTTGGCCTGCATTTTGCATGGTGAGTAGCCCTGGAGCTCCTGGCTTTGTGGTTTTCTGAACCCTAAGCCTAGGCATAACCCTAACCCTAGCCCTAAGCCTAACCCTAGACTGAGGCAGAAATCGGGCATTGGGCTGTGGTGAGTTCCGAGCAGAATGATGAAGAGGGAGAGGGGATTTGGATGTGCTACGCTCAACTTGGCCTGCCTTTTGCATGGTGAGTATCCCTGGAGCTCCTGGCTTTGTGGTTTTGTGAACCCTAACCCTAGGCATAACCCTAACCCTAGCCCTAAGCCTAACCCTAGACTGAGGCAGTAATCGGGCATTGGGCTGTGGTGAGTTCCGAGCAGAATGATGAAGAGGGAGAGGGGATTTGGATGTGCTACGCTCAACTTGGCCTGCCTTTTGCATGGTGAGTATCCCTGGAGCTCCTGGCTTTGTGGTTTTGTGAACCCTAACCCTAGGCATAACCCTAACCCTAGCCCTAAGCCTAACCCTAGACTGAGGCAGAAATCGGGCATTGGGCTGTGGTGAGTTCCGAGCAGAATGATGAAGAGGGAGAGGGGATTTGGATGTGCTACGCTCAACTTGGCCTGCCTTTTGCATGGTGAGTATCCCTGGAGCTCCTGGCTTTGTGGTTTTGTGAACCCTAACCCTAGGCATAACCCTAACCCTAGCCCTAAGCCTAACCCTAGACTGAGGCAGTAATCGGGCATTGGGCTGTGCGGAGTTCCGAGCAGAATGACGAAGAGGGAGCAAGGATTTGGATGTGCTACGCTCAACTTGGCCTGCCTTTTGCATGGTGAGTATCCCTGGAGCTCCTGGCTTTGTGGTTTTGTGAACCCTAACCCTAGGCATAACCCTAACCCTAGCCCTAAGCCTAACCCTAGACTGAGGCAGAAATCGGGCATTGGGCTGTGGGGAGTTCCGAGCAGAATGACGAAGAGGGAGCAAGGATTTGGATGTGCTACGCTCAACTTGGCCTGCCTTTTGCATGGTGAGTATCCCTGGAGCTCCTGGCTTTGTGGTTTTGTGAACCCTAACCCTAGGCATAACCCTAACCCTAGCCCTAAGCCTAACCCTAGACTGAGGCAGAAATCGGGCATTGGGCTGTGGGGAGTTCCGAGCAGAATGACAAAGAGGGAGCAAGGATTTGGATGTGCTACGCTCAACTTGGCCTGCATTTTGCATGGTGAGTAGCCCTGGAGCTCCTGGCTTTGTGGTTTTCTGAACCCTAAGCCTAGGCATAACCCTAACCCTAGCCCTAAGCCTAACCCTAGACTGAGGCAGAAATCGGGCATTGGGCTGTGGTGAGTTCCGAGCAGAATGATGAAGAGGGAGAGGGGATTTGGATGTGCTACGCTCAACTTGGCCTGCCTTTTGCATGGTGAGTATCCCTGGAGCTCCTGGCTTTGTGGTTTTGTGAACCCTAACCCTAGGCATAACCCTAACCCTAGCCCTAAGCCTAACCCTAGACTGAGGCAGTAATCGGGCATTGGGCTGTGCGGAGTTCCGAGCAGAATGACGAAGAGGGAGCAAGGATTTGGATGTGCTACGCTCAACTTGGCCTGCCTTTTGCATGGTGAGTATCCCTGGAGCTCCTGGCTTTGTGGTTTTGTGAACCCTAACCCTAGGCATAACCCTAACCCTAGCCCTAAGCCTAACCCTAGACTGAGGCAGAAATCGGGCATTGGGCTGTGGGGAGTTCCGAGCAGAATGACGAAGAGGGAGCAAGGATTTGGATGTGCTACGCTCAACTTGGCCTGCCTTTTGCATGGTGAGTATCCCTGGAGCTCCTGGCTTTGTGGTTTTCTGAAGCCTAACCCTAGGCATAACCCTATCCCTAGCCCTAAGCCTAACCCTAGACTGAGCCAGTAATCAGGCATTGGGCTGTGGGGAGTTCCGAGCAGAATGACGAAGAGGGAGCAAGGATTTGGATGTGCTACGCTCAACTTGGCCTGCCTTTTGCATGGTGAGTATCCCTGGAGCTCCTGGCTTTGTGGTTTTCTGAAGCCTAACCCTAGGCATAACCCTAACCCTAGCCCTAAGCCTAACCCTAGACTGAGGCAGTAATCGGGCATTGGGCTGTGGGGAGTTCCGAGCAGAATGACGAAGAGGGAGAGGGGATTTGGATGTGCTACGCTCAACATGGCCTGCCTTTTGCATGGTGAGTATCCCTGGAGCTCCTGGCTTTGTGGTTTTGTGAACCCTAACCCTAGGCATAACCCTAACCCTAGCCCTAAGCCTAACCCTAGACTGAGGCAGAAATCGGGCATTGGGCTGTGCTGAGTTCCGAGCAGAATGACAAAGAGGGAGCAAGGATTTGGATGTGCTATGCTCAACTTGGCCTGCATTTTGCATGGTGAGTATCCCTGGAGCTCCTGGCTTTGTGGTTTTGTGAACCCTAACCCTAGGCATAACCCTAACCCTAGCCCTAAGCCTAACCCTAGACTGAGCCAGTAATCGGGCATTGGGCTGTGGGGAGTTCCGAGCAGAATGATGAAGAGGGAGAGGGGATTTGGATGTGCTACGCTCAACTTGGCCTGCATTTTGCATGGTGAGTAGCCCTGGAGCTCCTGGCTTTGTGGTTTTGTGAACCCTAACCCTAGGCATAACCCTAACCCTAGCCCTAAGCCTAACCCTAGACTGAGGCAGAAATCGGGCATTGGGCTGTGCTGAGTTCCGAGCAGAATGACAAAGAGGGAGCAAGGATTTGGATGTGCTATGCTCAACTTGGCCTGCATTTTGCATGGTGAGTATCCCTGGAGCTCCTGGCTTTGTGGTTTTGTGAACCCTAACCCTAGGCATAACCCTAACCCTAGCCCTAAGCCTAACCCTAGACTGAGCCAGTAATCGGGCATTGGGCTGTGGGGAGTTCCGAGCAGAATGATGAAGAGGGAGAGGGGATTTGGATGTGCTACGCTCAACTTGGCCTGCATTTTGCATGGTGAGTAGCCCTGGAGCTCCTGGCTTTGTGGTTTTCTGAACCCTAACCCTAGGCATAACCCTAACCCTAGCCCTAAGCCTAACCCTAGACTGAGGCAGAAATCGGGCATTGGGCTGTGGGGAGTTCCGAGCAGAATGACGAAGAGGGAGCAAGGATTTGGATGTGCTACGCTCAACTTGGCCTGCCTTTTGCATGGTGAGTATCCCTGGAGCTCCTGGCTTTGTGGTTTTGTGAACCCTAACCCTAGGCATAACCCTAACCCTAGCCCTAAGCCTAACCCTAGACTGAGGCAGAAATCGGGCATTGGGCTGTGGGGAGTTCCGAGCAGAATGACAAAGAGGGAGCAAGGATTTGGATGTGCTACGCTCAACTTGGCCTGCATTTTGCATGGTGAGTAGCCCTGGAGCTCCTGGCTTTGTGGTTTTCTGAACCCTAAGCCTAGGCATAACCCTAACCCTAGCCCTAAGCCTAACCCTAGACTGAGGCAGAAATCGGGCATTGGGCTGTGGTGAGTTCCGAGCAGAATGATGAAGAGGGAGAGGGGATTTGGATGTGCTACGCTCAACTTGGCCTGCCTTTTGCATGGTGAGTATCCCTGGAGCTCCTGGCTTTGTGGTTTTGTGAACCCTAACCCTAGGCATAACCCTAACCCTAGCCCTAAGCCTAACCCTAGACTGAGCCAGTAATCGGGCATTGGGCTGTGGGGAGTTCCGAGCAGAATGATGAAGAGGGAGAGGGGATTTGGATGTGCTACGCTCAACTTGGCCTGCATTTTGCATGGTGAGTAGCCCTGGAGCTCCTGGCTTTGTGGTTTTGTGAACCCTAACCCTAGGCATAACCCTAACCCTAGCCCTAAGCCTAACCCTAGACTGAGGCAGAAATCGGGCATTGGGCTGTGGGGAGTTCCGAGCAGAATGACGAAGAGGGAGCAAGGATTTGGACGTGCTACGCTCAACTTGGCCTGCCTTTTGCATGGTGAGTATCCCTGGAGCTCCTGGCTTTGTGGTTTTGTGAACCCTAACCCTAGGCATAACCCTAACCCTAGCCCTAAGCCTAACCCTAGACTGAGGCAGAAATCGGGCATTGGGCTGTGCGGAGTTCCGAGCAGAATGACAAAGAGGGAGCAAGGATTTGGATGTGCTACGCTCAACTTGGCCTGCATTTTGCATGGTGAGTAGCCCTGGAGCTCCTGGCTTTGTGGTTTTGTGAACCCTAAGCCTAGGCATAACCCTAACCCTAGCCCTAAGCCTAACCCTAGACTGAGGCAGAAATCGGGCATTGGGCTGTGGTGAGTTCCGAGCAGAATGACGAAGAGGGAGAGGGGATTTGGATGTGCTACGCTCAACTTGGCCTGCCTTTTGCATGGTGAGTATCCCTGGAGCTCCTGGCTTTGTGGTTTTGTGAACCCTAACCCTAGGCATAACCCTAACCCTAGCCCTAAGCCTAACCCTAGACTGAGGCAGTAATCGGGCATTGGGCTGTGGGGAGTTCCGAGCAGAATGATGAAGAGGGAGAGGGGATTTGGATGTGCTACGCTCAACATGGCCTGCCTTTTGCATGGTGAGTATCCCTGGAGCTCCTGGCTTTGTGGTTTTGTGAACCCTAACCCTAGGCATAACCCTAACCCTAGCCCTAAGCCTAACCCTAGACTGAGGCAGAAATCGGGCATTGGGCTGTGCTGAGTTCCGAGCAGAATGACAAAGAGGGAGCAAGGATTTGGATGTGCTATGCTCAACTTGGCCTGCATTTTGCATGGTGAGTATCCCTGGAGCTCCTGGCTTTGTGGTTTTGTGAACCCTAACCCTAGGCATAACCCTAACCCTAGCCCTAAGCCTAACCCTAGACTGAGGCAGAAATCGGGCATTGGGCTGTGGGGAGTTCCGAGCAGAATGATGAAGAGGGAGAGGGGATTTGGATGTGCTACACTCAACTTGGCCTGCATTTTGCATGGTGAGTAGCCCTGGAGCTCCTGGCTTTGTGGTTTTGTGAACCCTAAGCCTAGGCATAACCCTAACCCTAGCCCTAAGCCTAACCCTAGACTGAGGCAGAAATCGGGCATTGGGCTGTGGGGAGTTCCGAGCAGAATGACGAAGAGGGAGCAAGGATTTGGATGTGCTACGCTCAACTTGGCCTGCCTTTTGCATGGTATCCCTGGAGCTCCTGGCTTTGTGGTTTTGTGAACCCTAACCCTAGGCATAACCCTAACCCTAGCCCTAAGCCTAACCCTAGACTGAGCCAGTAATCAGGCATTGGGCTGTGGGGAGTTCCGAGCAGAATGACGAAGAGGGAGCAAGGATTTGGATGTGCTACGCTCAACTTGGCCTGCCTTTTGCATGGTGAGTATCCCTGGAGCTCCTGGCTTTGTGGTTTTCTGAAGCCTAACCCTAGGCATAACCCTAACCCTAGCCCTAAGCCTAACCCTAGACTGAGGCAGTAATCGGGCATTGGGCTGTGGGGAGTTCCGAGCAGAATGACGAAGAGGGAGAGGGGATTTGGATGTGCTACGCTCAACATGGCCTGCCTTTTGCATGGTGAGTATCCCTGGAGCTCCTGGCTTTGTGGTTTTGTGAACCCTAACCCTAGGCATAACCCTAACCCTAGCCCTAAGCCTAACCCTAGACTGAGCCAGTAATCGGGCATTGGGCTGTGGGGAGTTCCGAGCAGAATGAAGAAGAGGGAGAGGGGATTTGGATGTGCTACGCTCAACTTGGCCTGCCTTTTGCATGGTGAGTAGCCCTGGAGCTCCTGGCTTTGTGGTTTTGTGAACCCTAAGCCTAGGCATAACCCTAACCCTAGCCCTAAGCCTAACCCTAGACTGAGGCAGAAATCGGGCATTGGGCTGTGGTGAGTTCCGAGCAGAATGACGAAGAGGGAGAGGGGATTTGGATGTGCTACGCTCAACTTGGCCTGCCTTTTGCATGGTGAGTATCCCTGGAGCTCCTGGCTTTGTGGTTTTGTGAACCCTAACCCTAGGCATAACCCTAACCCTAGCCCTAAGCCTAACCCTAGACTGAGGCAGTAATCGGGCATTGGGCTGTGCGGAGTTCTGAGCAGAATGACGAAGAGGGAGCAAGGATTTGGATGTGCTACGCTCAACTTGGCCTGCCTTTTGCATGGTGAGTATCCCTGGAGCTCCTGGCTTTGTGGTTTTGTGAACCCTAACCCTAGGCATAACCCTAACCCTAGCCCTAAGCCTAACCCTAGACTGAGGCAGAAATCGGGCATTGGGCTGTGGGGAGTTCCGAGCAGAATGACGAAGAGGGAGCAAGGATTTGGATGTGCTACGCTCAACTTGGCCTGCCTTTTGCATGGTATCCCTGGAGCTCCTGGCTTTGTGGTTTTGTGAACCCTAACCCTAGGCATAACCCTAACCCTAGCCCTAAGCCTAACCCTAGACTGAGGCAGAAATCGGGCATTGGGCTGTGGGGAGTTCCGAGCAGAATGACGAAGAGGGAGCAAGGATTTGGATGTGCTACGCTGAACTTGGCCTGCCTTTTGCATGGTATCCCTGGAGCTCCTGGCTTTGTGGTTTTGTGAACCCTAACCCTAGGCATAACCCTAACCCTAGCCCTAAGCCTAACCCTAGACTGAGGCAGAAATCGGGCATTGGGCTGTGGTGAGTTCCGAGCAGAATGACGAAGAGGGAGCAAGGATTTGGATGTGCTACGCTCAACTTGGCCTGCCTTTTGCATGGTGAGTATCCCTGGAGCTCCTGGCTTTGTGGTTTTGTGAACCCTAACCCTAGGCATAACCCTAACCCTAGCCCTAAGCCTAACCCTAGACTGAGGCAGTAATCGGGCATTGGGCTGTGCGGAGTTCCGAGCAGAATGACGAAGAGGGAGCAAGGATTTGGATGTGCTACGCTCAACTTGGCCTGCCTTTTGCATGGTGAGTATCCCTGGAGCTCCTGGCTTTGTGGTTTTGTGAACCCTAACCCTAGGCATAACCCTAACCCTAGCCCTAAGCCTAACCCTAGACTGAGGCAGTAATCGGGCATTGGGCTGTGCGGAGTTCCGAGCAGAATGACGAAGAGGGAGCAAGGATTTGGATGTGCTACGCTCAACTTGGCCTGCCTTTTGCATGGTGAGTATCCCTGGAGCTCCTGGCTTTGTGGTTTTCTGAACCCTAACCCTAGGCAGAACCTTAACCCTAGGCATAACCCTAACCCTAGCCCTAAGCCTAACCCTAGACTGAGGCAGAAATCGGGCATTGGGCTGTGGTGAGTTCCGAGCAGAATGACGAAGAGGGACCAAGGATTTGGATGTGCTATGCTCAACTTGGCCTGCCTTTTGCATGGTGAGTATCCCTGGAGCTCCTGGCTTTGTGGTTTTGTGAACCCTAACCTGAGGCAGAACCCTAACCCTAGCCCTAAGCCTAAACCTAGACTTAGGCAGAAATCGGGCATTGGGCTGTGGGGAGTTCCGAGCAGAATGAAGAAGAGGGAGCAAGGATTTGGATGTGCTACGCTCAACTTGGCCTGCCTTTTGCATGGTGAGTATCCCTGGAGCTCCTGGCTTTGTGGTTTTGTGAACCCTAACCCTAGGCATAACCCTAACCCTAGCCCTAAGGCTAACCCTAGACTGAGGCAGAAATCGGGCATTGGGCTGTGGGGAGTTCCGAGCAGAATGACGAAGAGGGAGCAAGGATTTGGATGTGCTACGCTCAACTTGGCCTGCCTTTTGCATGGTGAGTATCCCTGGAGCTCCTGGCTTTGTGGTTTTGTGAACCCTAACCCTAGGCATAACCCTAACCCTAGCCCTAAGCCTAACCCTAGACTGAGGCAGTAATCGGGCATTGGGCTGTGCGGAGTTCCGAGCAGAATGACGAAGACGGAGCAAGGATTTGGATGTGCTACGCTCAACTTGGCCTGCCTTTTGCATGGTGAGTATCCCTGGAGCTCCTGGCTTTGTGGTTTTGTGAACCCTAACCCTAGGCATAACCCTAACCCTAGGCATAACCCTAACCCTAGCCCTAAGCATAACCCTAGACTGAGGCAGAAATCGGGCATTGGGCTGTGGTGAGTTCCGAGCAGAATGACGAAGACGGAGCAAGGATTTGGATGTGCTACGCTCAACTTGGCCTGCCTTTTGCATGGTGAGTATCCCTGGAGCTCCTGGCTTTGTGGTTTTCTGAAGCCTAACCCTAGGCATAACCCTAACCCTAGCCCTAAGCCTAACCCTAGACTGAGGCAGAAATCGGGCATTGGGCTGTGGGGAGTTCCGAGCAGAATGACAAAGAGAGAGCAAGGATTTGGATGTGCTACGCTCAACTTGGCCTGCATTTTGCATGGTGAGTAGCCCTGGAGCTCCTGGCTTTGTGGTTTTCTGAACCCTAAGCCTAGGCATAACCCTAACCCTAGCCCTAAGCCTAACCCTAGACTGAGGCAGAAATCGGGCATTGGGCTGTGGTGAGTTCCGAGCAGAATGATGAAGAGGGAGAGGGGATTTGGATGTGCTACGCTCAACTTGGCCTGCCTTTTGCATGGTGAGTATCCCTGGAGCTCCTGGCTTTGTGGTTTTGTGAACCCTAACCCTAGGCATAACCCTAACCCTAGCCCTAAGCCTAACCCTAGACTGAGGCAGTAATCGGGCATTGGGCTGTGGTGAGTTCCGAGCAGAATGATGAAGAGGGAGAGGGGATTTGGATGTGCTACGCTCAACTTGGCCTGCCTTTTGCATGGTGAGTATCCCTGGAGCTCCTGGCTTTGTGGTTTTGTGAACCCTAACCCTAGGCATAACCCTAACCCTAGCCCTAAGCCTAACCCTAGACTGAGGCAGAAATCGGGCATTGGGCTGTGGTGAGTTCCGAGCAGAATGATGAAGAGGGAGAGGGGATTTGGATGTGCTACGCTCAACTTGGCCTGCCTTTTGCATGGTGAGTATCCCTGGAGCTCCTGGCTTTGTGGTTTTGTGAACCCTAACCCTAGGCATAACCCTAACCCTAGCCCTAAGCCTAACCCTAGACTGAGGCAGTAATCGGGCATTGGGCTGTGCGGAGTTCCGAGCAGAATGACGAAGAGGGAGCAAGGATTTGGATGTGCTACGCTCAACTTGGCCTGCCTTTTGCATGGTGAGTATCCCTGGAGCTCCTGGCTTTGTGGTTTTGTGAACCCTAACCCTAGGCATAACCCTAACCCTAGCCCTAAGCCTAACCCTAGACTGAGGCAGAAATCGGGCATTGGGCTGTGGGGAGTTCCGAGCAGAATGACGAAGAGGGAGCAAGGATTTGGATGTGCTACGCTCAACTTGGCCTGCCTTTTGCATGGTGAGTATCCCTGGAGCTCCTGGCTTTGTGGTTTTGTGAACCCTAACCCTAGGCATAACCCTAACCCTAGCCCTAAGCCTAACCCTAGACTGAGGCAGAAATCAGGCATTGGGCTGTGGGGAGTTCCGAGCAGAATGACAAAGAGGGAGCAAGGATTTGGATGTGCTACGCTCAACTTGGCCTGCATTTTGCATGGTGAGTAGCCCTGGAGCTCCTGGCTTTGTGGTTTTCTGAACCCTAAGCCTAGGCATAACCCTAACCCTAGCCCTAAGCCTAACCCTAGACTGAGGCAGAAATCGGGCATTGGGCTGTGGTGAGTTCCGAGCAGAATGATGAAGAGGGAGAGGGGATTTGGATGTGCTACGCTCAACTTGGCCTGCCTTTTGCATGGTGAGTATCCCTGGAGCTCCTGGCTTTGTGGTTTTGTGAACCCTAACCCTAGGCATAACCCTAACCCTAGCCCTAAGCCTAACCCTAGACTGAGGCAGTAATCGGGCATTGGGCTGTGCGGAGTTCCGAGCAGAATGACGAAGAGGGAGCAAGGATTTGGATGTGCTACGCTCAACTTGGCCTGCCTTTTGCATGGTGAGTATCCCTGGAGCTCCTGGCTTTGTGGTTTTGTGAACCCTAACCCTAGGCATAACCCTAACCCTAGCCCTAAGCCTAACCCTAGACTGAGGCAGAAATCGGGCATTGGGCTGTGGGGAGTTCCGAGCAGAATGACGAAGAGGGAGCAAGGATTTGGATGTGCTACGCTCAACTTGGCCTGCCTTTTGCATGGTGAGTATCCCTGGAGCTCCTGGCTTTGTGGTTTTCTGAAGCCTAACCCTAGGCATAACCCTATCCCTAGCCCTAAGCCTAACCCTAGACTGAGCCAGTAATCAGGCATTGGGCTGTGGGGAGTTCCGAGCAGAATGACGAAGAGGGAGCAAGGATTTGGATGTGCTACGCTCAACTTGGCCTGCCTTTTGCATGGTGAGTATCCCTGGAGCTCCTGGCTTTGTGGTTTTCTGAAGCCTAACCCTAGGCATAACCCTAACCCTAGCCCTAAGCCTAACCCTAGACTGAGGCAGTAATCGGGCATTGGGCTGTGGGGAGTTCCGAGCAGAATGACGAAGAGGGAGAGGGGATTTGGATGTGCTACGCTCAACATGGCCTGCCTTTTGCATGGTGAGTATCCCTGGAGCTCCTGGCTTTGTGGTTTTGTGAACCCTAACCCTAGGCATAACCCTAACCCTAGCCCTAAGCCTAACCCTAGACTGAGGCAGAAATCGGGCATTGGGCTGTGCTGAGTTCCGAGCAGAATGACAAAGAGGGAGCAAGGATTTGGATGTGCTATGCTCAACTTGGCCTGCATTTTGCATGGTGAGTATCCCTGGAGCTCCTGGCTTTGTGGTTTTGTGAACCCTAACCCTAGGCATAACCCTAACCCTAGCCCTAAGCCTAACCCTAGACTGAGCCAGTAATCGGGCATTGGGCTGTGGGGAGTTCCGAGCAGAATGATGAAGAGGGAGAGGGGATTTGGATGTGCTACGCTCAACTTGGCCTGCATTTTGCATGGTGAGTAGCCCTGGAGCTCCTGGCTTTGTGGTTTTGTGAACCCTAACCCTAGGCATAACCCTAACCCTAGCCCTAAGCCTAACCCTAGACTGAGGCAGAAATCGGGCATTGGGCTGTGCTGAGTTCCGAGCAGAATGACAAAGAGGGAGCAAGGATTTGGATGTGCTATGCTCAACTTGGCCTGCATTTTGCATGGTGAGTATCCCTGGAGCTCCTGGCTTTGTGGTTTTGTGAACCCTAACCCTAGGCATAACCCTAACCCTAGCCCTAAGCCTAACCCTAGACTGAGCCAGTAATCGGGCATTGGGCTGTGGGGAGTTCCGAGCAGAATGATGAAGAGGGAGAGGGGATTTGGATGTGCTACGCTCAACTTGGCCTGCATTTTGCATGGTGAGTAGCCCTGGAGCTCCTGGCTTTGTGGTTTTCTGAACCCTAACCCTAGGCATAACCCTAACCCTAGCCCTAAGCCTAACCCTAGACTGAGGCAGAAATCGGGCATTGGGCTGTGGGGAGTTCCGAGCAGAATGACGAAGAGGGAGCAAGGATTTGGATGTGCTACGCTCAACTTGGCCTGCCTTTTGCATGGTGAGTATCCCTGGAGCTCCTGGCTTTGTGGTTTTGTGAACCCTAACCCTAGGCATAACCCTAACCCTAGCCCTAAGCCTAACCCTAGACTGAGGCAGAAATCGGGCATTGGGCTGTGGGGAGTTCCGAGCAGAATGACAAAGAGGGAGCAAGGATTTGGATGTGCTACGCTCAACTTGGCCTGCATTTTGCATGGTGAGTAGCCCTGGAGCTCCTGGCTTTGTGGTTTTGTGAACCCTAAGCCTAGGCATAACCCTAACCCTAGCCCTAAGCCTAACCCTAGACTGAGGCAGAAATCGGGCATTGGGCTGTGGTGAGTTCCGAGCAGAATGATGAAGAGGGAGAGGGGATTTGGATGTGCTACGCTCAACTTGGCCTGCCTTTTGCATGGTGAGTATCCCTGGAGCTCCTGGCTTTGTGGTTTTGTGAACCCTAACCCTAGGCATAACCCTAACCCTAGCCCTAAGCCTAACCCTAGACTGAGGCAGTAATCGGGCATTGGGCTGTGCGGAGTTCCGAGCAGAATGACGAAGAGGGAGCAAGGATTTGGATGTGCTACGCTCAACTTGGCCTGCCTTTTGCATGGTGAGTATCCCTGGAGCTCCTGGCTTTGTGGTTTTGTGAACCCTAACCCTAGGCATAACCCTAACCCTAGCCCTAAGCCTAACCCTAGACTGAGGCAGAAATCGGGCATTGGGCTGTGGGGAGTTCCGAGCAGAATGACGAAGAGGGAGCAAGGATTTGGATGTGCTACGCTCAACTTGGCCTGCCTTTTGCATGGTGAGTAGCCCTGGAGCTCCTGGCTTTGTGGTTTTCTGAAGCCTAACCCTAGGCATAACCCTATCCCTAGCCCTAAGCCTAACCCTAGACTGAGCCAGTAATCAGGCATTGGGCTGTGGGGAGTTCCGAGCAGAATGACGAAGAGGGAGCAAGGATTTGGATGTGCTACGCTCAACTTGGCCTGCCTTTTGCATGGTGAGTATCCCTGGAGCTCCTGGCTTTGTGGTTTTCTGAAGCCTAACCCTAGGCATAACCCTAACCCTAGCCCTAAGCCTAACCCTAGACTGAGGCAGTAATCGGGCATTGGGCTGTGGGGAGTTCCGAGCAGAATGACGAAGAGGGAGAGGGGATTTGGATGTGCTACGCTCAACATGGCCTGCCTTTTGCATGGTGAGTATCCCTGGAGCTCCTGGCTTTGTGGTTTTGTGAACCCTAACCCTAGGCATAACCCTAACCCTAGCCCTAAGCCTAACCCTAGACTGAGGCAGTAATCGGGCATTGGGCTGTGCGGAGTTCCGAGCAGAATGACGAAGAGGGAGCAAGGATTTGGATGTGCTACGCTCAACTTGGCCTGCCTTTTGCATGGTGAGTATCCCTGGAGCTCCTGGCTTTGTGGTTTTGTGAACCCTAACCCTAGGCATAACCCTAACCCTAGCCCTAAGCCTAACCCTAGACTGAGGCAGAAATCGGGCATTGGGCTGTGGGGAGTTCCGAGCAGAATGACGAAGAGGGAGCAAGGATTTGGATGTGCTACGCTCAACTTGGCCTGCCTTTTGCATGGTGAGTATCCCTGGAGCTCCTGGCTTTGTGGTTTTCTGAAGCCTAACCCTAGGCATAACCCTATCCCTAGCCCTAAGCCTAACCCTAGACTGAGCCAGTAATCAGGCATTGGGCTGTGGGGAGTTCCGAGCAGAATGACGAAGAGGGAGCAAGGATTTGGATGTGCTACGCTCAACTTGGCCTGCATTTTGCATGGTGAGTATCCCTGGAGCTCCTGGCTTTGTGGTTTTGTGAACCCTAACCCTAGGCATAACCCTAACCCTAGCCCTAAGCCTAACCCTAGACTGAGGCAGAAATCGGGCATTGGGCTGTGGGGAGTTCCGAGCAGAATGACGAAGAGGGAGAGGGGATTTGGATGTGCTACGCTCAACATGGCCTGCCTTTTGCATGGTGAGTATCCCTGGAGCTCCTGGCTTTGTGGTTTTGTGAACCCTAACCCTAGGCATAACCCTAACCCTAGCCCTAAGCCTAACCCTAGACTGAGGCAGAAATCGGGCATTGGGCTGTGCTGAGTTCCGAGCAGAATGACAAAGAGGGAGCAAGGATTTGGATGTGCTATGCTCAACTTGGCCTGCATTTTGCATGGTGAGTATCCCTGGAGCTCCTGGCTTTGTGGTTTTGTGAACCCTAACCCTAGGCATAACCCTAACCCTAGCCCTAAGCCTAACCCTAGACTGAGCCAGTAATCGGGCATTGGGCTGTGGGGAGTTCCGAGCAGAATGATGAAGAGGGAGAGGGGATTTGGATGTGCTACGCTCAACTTGGCCTGCATTTTGCATGGTGAGTAGCCCTGGAGCTCCTGGCTTTGTGGTTTTGTGAACCCTAACCCTAGGCATAACCCTAACCCTAGCCCTAAGCCTAACCCTAGACTGAGGCAGAAATCGGGCATTGGGCTGTGGTGAGTTCCGAGCAGAATGATGAAGAGGGAGAGGGGATTTGGATGTGCTACGCTCAACTTGGCCTGCCTTTTGCATGGTGAGTATCCCTGGAGCTCCTGGCTTTGTGGTTTTGTGAACCCTAACCCTAGGCATAACCCTAACCCTAGCCCTAAGCCTAACCCTAGACTGAGGCAGTAATCGGGCATTGGGCTGTGCGGAGTTCCGAGCAGAATGACGAAGAGGGAGCAAGGATTTGGATGTGCTACGCTCAACTTGGCCTGCCTTTTGCATGGTGAGTATCCCTGGAGCTCCTGGCTTTGTGGTTTTGTGAACCCTAACCCTAGGCATAACCCTAACCCTAGCCCTAAGCCTAACCCTAGACTGAGGCAGAAATCGGGCATTGGGCTGTGGGGAGTTCCGAGCAGAATGACGAAGAGGGAGCAAGGATTTGGATGTGCTACGCTCAACTTGGCCTGCCTTTTGCATGGTGAGTATCCCTGGAGCTCCTGGCTTTGTGGTTTTCTGAAGCCTAACCCTAGGCATAACCCTATCCCTAGCCCTAAGCCTAACCCTAGACTGAGCCAGTAATCAGGCATTGGGCTGTGGGGAGTTCCGAGCAGAATGACGAAGAGGGAGCAAGGATTTGGATGTGCTACGCTCAACTTGGCCTGCCTTTTGCATGGTGAGTATCCCTGGAGCTCCTGGCTTTGTGGTTTTCTGAAGCCTAACCCTAGGCATAACCCTAACCCTAGCCCTAAGCCTAACCCTAGACTGAGGCAGTAATCGGGCATTGGGCTGTGGGGAGTTCCGAGCAGAATGACGAAGAGGGAGAGGGGATTTGGATGTGCTACGCTCAACATGGCCTGCCTTTTGCATGGTGAGTATCCCTGGAGCTCCTGGCTTTGTGGTTTTGTGAACCCTAACCCTAGGCATAACCCTAACCCTAGCCCTAAGCCTAACCCTAGACTGAGCCAGTAATCGGGCATTGGGCTGTGCGGAGTTCCGAGCAGAATGACGAAGAGGGAGCAAGGATTTGGATGTGCTACGCTCAACTTGGCCTGCCTTTTGCATGGTGAGTATCCCTGGAGCTCCTGGCTTTGTGGTTTTGTGAACCCTAACCCTAGGCATAACCCTAACCCTAGCCCTAAGCCTAACCCTAGACTGAGGCAGAAATCGGGCATTGGGCTGTGGGGAGTTCCGAGCAGAATGACGAAGAGGGAGCAAGGATTTGGATGTGCTACGCTCAACTTGGCCTGCCTTTTGCATGGTGAGTATCCCTGGAGCTCCTGGCTTTGTGGTTTTGTGAACCCTAACCCTAGGCATAACCCTAACCCTAGCCCTAAGCCTAACCCTAGACTGAGCCAGTAATCAGGCATTGGGCTGTGGGGAGTTCCGAGCAGAATGACGAAGAGGGAGCAAGGATTTGGATGTGCTACGCTCAACTTGGCCTGCCTTTTGCATGGTGAGTATCCCTGGAGCTCCTGGCTTTGTGGTTTTCTGAACCCTAAGCCTAGGCATAACCCTAACCCTAGCCCTAAGCCTAACCCTAGACTGAGGCAGAAATCGGGCATTGGGCTGTGGTGAGTTCCGAGCAGAATGATGAAGAGGGAGAGGGGATTTGGATGTGCTACGCTCAACTTGGCCTGCCTTTTGCATGGTGAGTATCCCTGGAGCTCCTGGCTTTGTGGTTTTGTGAACCCTAACCCTAGGCATAACCCTAACCCTAGCCCTAAGCCTAACCCTAGACTGAGGCAGTAATCGGGCATTGGGCTGTGCGGAGTTCCGAGCAGAATGACGAAGAGGGAGCAAGGATTTGGATGTGCTACGCTCAACTTGGCCTGCCTTTTGCATGGTGAGTATCCCTGGAGCTCCTGGCTTTGTGGTTTTGTGAACCCTAACCCTAGGCATAACCCTAACCCTAGCCCTAAGCCTAACCCTAGACTGAGGCAGAAATCGGGCATTGGGCTGTGGGGAGTTCCGAGCAGAATGACGAAGAGGGAGCAAGGATTTGGATGTGCTACGCTCAACTTGGCCTGCCTTTTGCATGGTGAGTAGCCCTGGAGCTCCTGGCTTTGTGGTTTTCTGAAGCCTAACCCTAGGCATAACCCTATCCCTAGCCCTAAGCCTAACCCTAGACTGAGCCAGTAATCAGGCATTGGGCTGTGGGGAGTTCCGAGCAGAATGACGAAGAGGGAGCAAGGATTTGGATGTGCTACGCTCAACTTGGCCTGCCTTTTGCATGGTGAGTATCCCTGGAGCTCCTGGCTTTGTGGTTTTCTGAAGCCTAACCCTAGGCATAACCCTAACCCTAGCCCTAAGCCTAACCCTAGACTGAGGCAGTAATCGGGCATTGGGCTGTGGGGAGTTCCGAGCAGAATGACGAAGAGGGAGAGGGGATTTGGATGTGCTACGCTCAACATGGCCTGCCTTTTGCATGGTGAGTATCCCTGGAGCTCCTGGCTTTGTGGTTTTGTGAACCCTAACCCTAGGCATAACCCTAACCCTAGCCCTAAGCCTAACCCTAGACTGAGGCAGAAATCGGGCATTGGGCTGTGGTGAGTTCCGAGCAGAATGATGAAGAGGGAGAGGGGATTTGGATGTGCTACGCTCAACTTGGCCTGCCTTTTGCATGGTGAGTATCCCTGGAGCTCCTGGCTTTGTGGTTTTGTGAACCCTAACCCTAGGCATAACCCTAACCCTAGCCCTAAGCCTAACCCTAGACTGAGGCAGTAATCGGGCATTGGGCTGTGCGGAGTTCCGAGCAGAATGACGAAGAGGGAGCAAGGATTTGGATGTGCTACGCTCAACTTGGCCTGCCTTTTGCATGGTGAGTATCCCTGGAGCTCCTGGCTTTGTGGTTTTGTGAACCCTAACCCTAGGCATAACCCTAACCCTAGCCCTAAGCCTAACCCTAGACTGAGGCAGAAATCGGGCATTGGGCTGTGGGGAGTTCCGAGCAGAATGACGAAGAGGGAGCAAGGATTTGGATGTGCTACGCTCAACTTGGCCTGCCTTTTGCATGGTGAGTATCCCTGGAGCTCCTGGCTTTGTGGTTTTCTGAAGCCTAACCCTAGGCATAACCCTATCCCTAGCCCTAAGCCTAACCCTAGACTGAGCCAGTAATCAGGCATTGGGCTGTGGGGAGTTCCGAGCAGAATGACGAAGAGGGAGCAAGGATTTGGATGTGCTACGCTCAACTTGGCCTGCCTTTTGCATGGTGAGTATCCCTGGAGCTCCTGGCTTTGTGGTTTTCTGAAGCCTAACCCTAGGCATAACCCTAACCCTAGCCCTAAGCCTAACCCTAGACTGAGGCAGTAATCGGGCATTGGGCTGTGGGGAGTTCCGAGCAGAATGACGAAGAGGGAGAGGGGATTTGGATGTGCTACGCTCAACATGGCCTGCCTTTTGCATGGTGAGTATCCCTGGAGCTCCTGGCTTTGTGGTTTTGTGAACCCTAACCCTAGGCATAACCCTAACCCTAGCCCTAAGCCTAACCCTAGACTGAGGCAGTAATCGGGCATTGGGCTGTGCGGAGTTCCGAGCAGAATGACGAAGAGGGAGCAAGGATTTGGATGTGCTACGCTCAACTTGGCCTGCCTTTTGCATGGTGAGTATCCCTGGAGCTCCTGGCTTTGTGGTTTTGTGAACCCTAACCCTAGGCATAACCCTAACCCTAGCCCTAAGCCTAACCCTAGACTGAGGCAGAAATCGGGCATTGGGCTGTGGGGAGTTCCGAGCAGAATGACGAAGAGGGAGCAAGGATTTGGATGTGCTACGCTCAACTTGGCCTGCCTTTTGCATGGTGAGTATCCCTGGAGCTCCTGGCTTTGTGGTTTTCTGAAGCCTAACCCTAGGCATAACCCTAACCCTAGCCCTAAGCCTAACCCTAGACTGAGCCAGTAATCAGGCATTGGGCTGTGGGGAGTTCCGAGCAGAATGACGAAGAGGGAGCAAGGATTTGGATGTGCTACGCTCAACTTGGCCTGCCTTTTGCATGGTGAGTATCCCTGGAGCTCCTGGCTTTGTGGTTTTCTGAACCCTAAGCCTAGGCATAACCCTAACCCTAGCCCTAAGCCTAACCCTAGACTGAGGCAGAAATCGGGCATTGGGCTGTGGTGAGTTCCGAGCAGAATGATGAAGAGGGAGAGGGGATTTGGATGTGCTACGCTCAACTTGGCCTGCCTTTTGCATGGTGAGTATCCCTGGAGCTCCTGGCTTTGTGGTTTTGTGAACCCTAACCCTAGGCATAACCCTAACCCTAGCCCTAAGCCTAACCCTAGACTGAGGCAGTAATCGGGCATTGGGCTGTGCGGAGTTCCGAGCAGAATGACGAAGAGGGAGCAAGGATTTGGATGTGCTACGCTCAACTTGGCCTGCCTTTTGCATGGTGAGTATCCCTGGAGCTCCTGGCTTTGTGGTTTTGTGAACCCTAACCCTAGGCATAACCCTAACCCTAGCCCTAAGCCTAACCCTAGACTGAGGCAGAAATCGGGCATTGGGCTGTGGGGAGTTCCGAGCAGAATGACGAAGAGGGAGCAAGGATTTGGATGTGCTACGCTCAACTTGGCCTGCCTTTTGCATGGTGAGTAGCCCTGGAGCTCCTGGCTTTGTGGTTTTCTGAAGCCTAACCCTAGGCATAACCCTATCCCTAGCCCTAAGCCTAACCCTAGACTGAGCCAGTAATCAGGCATTGGGCTGTGGGGAGTTCCGAGCAGAATGACGAAGAGGGAGCAAGGATTTGGATGTGCTACGCTCAACTTGGCCTGCCTTTTGCATGGTGAGTATCCCTGGAGCTCCTGGCTTTGTGGTTTTCTGAAGCCTAACCCTAGGCATAACCCTAACCCTAGCCCTAAGCCTAACCCTAGACTGAGGCAGTAATCGGGCATTGGGCTGTGGGGAGTTCCGAGCAGAATGACGAAGAGGGAGAGGGGATTTGGATGTGCTACGCTCAACATGGCCTGCCTTTTGCATGGTGAGTATCCCTGGAGCTCCTGGCTTTGTGGTTTTGTGAACCCTAACCCTAGGCATAACCCTAACCCTAGCCCTAAGCCTAACCCTAGACTGAGGCAGTAATCGGGCATTGGGCTGTGCGGAGTTCCGAGCAGAATGACGAAGAGGGAGCAAGGATTTGGATGTGCTACGCTCAACTTGGCCTGCCTTTTGCATGGTGAGTATCCCTGGAGCTCCTGGCTTTGTGGTTTTGTGAACCCTAACCCTAGGCATAACCCTAACCCTAGCCCTAAGCCTAACCCTAGACTGAGGCAGAAATCGGGCATTGGGCTGTGGGGAGTTCCGAGCAGAATGACGAAGAGGGAGCAAGGATTTGGATGTGCTACGCTCAACTTGGCCTGCCTTTTGCATGGTGAGTATCCCTGGAGCTCCTGGCTTTGTGGTTTTCTGAAGCCTAACCCTAGGCATAACCCTATCCCTAGCCCTAAGCCTAACCCTAGACTGAGCCAGTAATCAGGCATTGGGCTGTGGGGAGTTCCGAGCAGAATGACGAAGAGGGAGCAAGGATTTGGATGTGCTACGCTCAACTTGGCCTGCATTTTGCATGGTGAGTATCCCTGGAGCTCCTGGCTTTGTGGTTTTGTGAACCCTAACCCTAGGCATAACCCTAACCCTAGCCCTAAGCCTAACCCTAGACTGAGGCAGTAATCGGGCATTGGGCTGTGGGGAGTTCCGAGCAGAATGACGAAGAGGGAGAGGGGATTTGGATGTGCTACGCTCAACATGGCCTGCCTTTTGCATGGTGAGTATCCCTGGAGCTCCTGGCTTTGTGGTTTTGTGAACCCTAACCCTAGGCATAACCCTAACCCTAGCCCTAAGCCTAACCCTAGACTGAGGCAGAAATCGGGCATTGGGCTGTGGGGAGTTCCGAGCAGAATGACGAAGAGGGAGAGGGGATTTGGATGTGCTACGCTCAACATGGCCTGCCTTTTGCATGGTGAGTATCCCTGGAGCTCCTGGCTTTGTGGTTTTGTGAACCCTAACCCTAGGCATAACCCTAACCCTAGCCCTAAGCCTAACCCTAGACTGAGGCAGAAATCGGGCATTGGGCTGTGCTGAGTTCCGAGCAGAATGACAAAGAGGGAGCAAGGATTTGGATGTGCTATGCTCAACTTGGCCTGCATTTTGCATGGTGAGTATCCCTGGAGCTCCTGGCTTTGTGGTTTTGTGAACCCTAACCCTAGGCATAACCCTAACCCTAGCCCTAAGCCTAACCCTAGACTGAGCCAGTAATCAGGCATTGGGCTGTGGGGAGTTCCGAGCAGAATGACGAAGAGGGAGCAAGGATTTGGATGTGCTACGCTCAACTTGGCCTGCCTTTTGCATGGTGAGTATCCCTGGAGCTCCTGGCTTTGTGGTTTTCTGAAGCCTAACCCTAGGCATAACCCTAACCCTAGCCCTAAGCCTAACCCTAGACTGAGGCAGTAATCGGGCATTGGGCTGTGGGGAGTTCCGAGCAGAATGACGAAGAGGGAGAGGGGATTTGGATGTGCTACGCTCAACATGGCCTGCCTTTTGCATGGTGAGTATCCCTGGAGCTCCTGGCTTTGTGGTTTTGTGAACCCTAACCCTAGGCATAACCCTAACCCTAGCCCTAAGCCTAACCCTAGACTGAGGCAGTAATCGGGCATTGGGCTGTGCGGAGTTCCGAGCAGAATGACGAAGAGGGAGCAAGGATTTGGATGTGCTACGCTCAACTTGGCCTGCCTTTTGCATGGTGAGTATCCCTGGAGCTCCTGGCTTTGTGGTTTTGTGAACCCTAACCCTAGGCATAACCCTAACCCTAGCCCTAAGCCTAACCCTAGACTGAGGCAGAAATCGGGCATTGGGCTGTGGGGAGTTCCGAGCAGAATGACGAAGAGGGAGCAAGGATTTGGATGTGCTACGCTCAACTTGGCCTGCCTTTTGCATGGTGAGTATCCCTGGAGCTCCTGGCTTTGTGGTTTTCTGAAGCCTAACCCTAGGCATAACCCTATCCCTAGCCCTAAGCCTAACCCTAGACTGAGCCAGTAATCAGGCATTGGGCTGTGGGGAGTTCCGAGCAGAATGACGAAGAGGGAGCAAGGATTTGGATGTGCTACGCTCAACTTGGCCTGCATTTTGCATGGTGAGTATCCCTGGAGCTCCTGGCTTTGTGGTTTTGTGAACCCTAACCCTAGGCATAACCCTAACCCTAGCCCTAAGCCTAACCCTAGACTGAGGCAGTAATCGGGCATTGGGCTGTGGGGAGTTCCGAGCAGAATGACGAAGAGGGAGAGGGGATTTGGATGTGCTACGCTCAACATGGCCTGCCTTTTGCATGGTGAGTATCCCTGGAGCTCCTGGCTTTGTGGTTTTGTGAACCCTAACCCTAGGCATAACCCTAACCCTAGCCCTAAGCCTAACCCTAGACTGAGGCAGAAATCGGGCATTGGGCTGTGCTGAGTTCCGAGCAGAATGACAAAGAGGGAGCAAGGATTTGGATGTGCTATGCTCAACTTGGCCTGCATTTTGCATGGTGAGTATCCCTGGAGCTCCTGGCTTTGTGGTTTTGTGAACCCTAACCCTAGGCATAACCCTAACCCTAGCCCTAAGCCTAACCCTAGACTGAGCCAGTAATCGGGCATTGGGCTGTGGGGAGTTCCGAGCAGAATGATGAAGAGGGAGAGGGGATTTGGATGTGCTACGCTCAACTTGGCCTGCATTTTGCATGGTGAGTAGCCCTGGAGCTCCTGGCTTTGTGGTTTTGTGAACCCTAACCCTAGGCATAACCCTAACCCTAGCCCTAAGCCTAACCCTAGACTGAGGCAGAAATCGGGCATTGGGCTGTGGTGAGTTCCGAGCAGAATGATGAAGAGGGAGAGGGGATTTGGATGTGCTACGCTCAACTTGGCCTGCCTTTTGCATGGTGAGTATCCCTGGAGCTCCTGGCTTTGTGGTTTTGTGAACCCTAACCCTAGGCATAACCCTAACCCTAGCCCTAAGCCTAACCCTAGACTGAGGCAGTAATCGGGCATTGGGCTGTGCGGAGTTCCGAGCAGAATGACGAAGAGGGAGCAAGGATTTGGATGTGCTACGCTCAACTTGGCCTGCCTTTTGCATGGTGAGTATCCCTGGAGCTCCTGGCTTTGTGGTTTTCTGAAGCCTAACCCTAGGCATAACCCTAACCCTAGCCCTAAGCCTAACCCTAGACTGAGGCAGTAATCGGGCATTGGGCTGTGGGGAGTTCCGAGCAGAATGACGAAGAGGGAGAGGGGATTTGGATGTGCTACGCTCAACATGGCCTGCCTTTTGCATGGTGAGTATCCCTGGAGCTCCTGGCTTTGTGGTTTTGTGAACCCTAACCCTAGGCATAACCCTAACCCTAGCCCTAAGCCTAACCCTAGACTGAGGCAGTAATCGGGCATTGGGCTGTGCGGAGTTCCGAGCAGAATGACGAAGAGGGAGCAAGGATTTGGATGTGCTACGCTCAACTTGGCCTGCCTTTTGCATGGTGAGTATCCCTGGAGCTCCTGGCTTTGTGGTTTTGTGAACCCTAACCCTAGGCATAACCCTAACCCTAGCCCTAAGCCTAACCCTAGACTGAGGCAGAAATCGGGCATTGGGCTGTGGGGAGTTCCGAGCAGAATGACGAAGAGGGAGCAAGGATTTGGATGTGCTACGCTCAACTTGGCCTGCCTTTTGCATGGTGAGTATCCCTGGAGCTCCTGGCTTTGTGGTTTTCTGAAGCCTAACCCTAGGCATAACCCTATCCCTAGCCCTAAGCCTAACCCTAGACTGAGCCAGTAATCAGGCATTGGGCTGTGGGGAGTTCCGAGCAGAATGACGAAGAGGGAGCAAGGATTTGGATGTGCTACGCTCAACTTGGCCTGCATTTTGCATGGTGAGTATCCCTGGAGCTCCTGGCTTTGTGGTTTTGTGAACCCTAACCCTAGGCATAACCCTAACCCTAGCCCTAAGCCTAACCCTAGACTGAGGCAGTAATCGGGCATTGGGCTGTGGGGAGTTCCGAGCAGAATGACGAAGAGGGAGAGGGGATTTGGATGTGCTACGCTCAACATGGCCTGCCTTTTGCATGGTGAGTATCCCTGGAGCTCCTGGCTTTGTGGTTTTGTGAACCCTAACCCTAGGCATAACCCTAACCCTAGCCCTAAGCCTAACCCTAGACTGAGGCAGAAATCGGGCATTGGGCTGTGGGGAGTTCCGAGCAGAATGACGAAGAGGGAGAGGGGATTTGGATGTGCTACGCTCAACATGGCCTGCCTTTTGCATGGTGAGTATCCCTGGAGCTCCTGGCTTTGTGGTTTTGTGAACCCTAACCCTAGGCATAACCCTAACCCTAGCCCTAAGCCTAACCCTAGACTGAGGCAGAAATCGGGCATTGGGCTGTGCTGAGTTCCGAGCAGAATGACAAAGAGGGAGCAAGGATTTGGATGTGCTATGCTCAACTTGGCCTGCATTTTGCATGGTGAGTATCCCTGGAGCTCCTGGCTTTGTGGTTTTGTGAACCCTAACCCTAGGCATAACCCTAACCCTAGCCCTAAGCCTAACCCTAGACTGAGCCAGTAATCAGGCATTGGGCTGTGGGGAGTTCCGAGCAGAATGACGAAGAGGGAGCAAGGATTTGGATGTGCTACGCTCAACTTGGCCTGCCTTTTGCATGGTGAGTATCCCTGGAGCTCCTGGCTTTGTGGTTTTCTGAAGCCTAACCCTAGGCATAACCCTAACCCTAGCCCTAAGCCTAACCCTAGACTGAGGCAGTAATCGGGCATTGGGCTGTGGGGAGTTCCGAGCAGAATGACGAAGAGGGAGAGGGGATTTGGATGTGCTACGCTCAACATGGCCTGCCTTTTGCATGGTGAGTATCCCTGGAGCTCCTGGCTTTGTGGTTTTGTGAACCCTAACCCTAGGCATAACCCTAACCCTAGCCCTAAGCCTAACCCTAGACTGAGGCAGTAATCGGGCATTGGGCTGTGCGGAGTTCCGAGCAGAATGACGAAGAGGGAGCAAGGATTTGGATGTGCTACGCTCAACTTGGCCTGCCTTTTGCATGGTGAGTATCCCTGGAGCTCCTGGCTTTGTGGTTTTGTGAACCCTAACCCTAGGCATAACCCTAACCCTAGCCCTAAGCCTAACCCTAGACTGAGGCAGAAATCGGGCATTGGGCTGTGGGGAGTTCCGAGCAGAATGACGAAGAGGGAGCAAGGATTTGGATGTGCTACGCTCAACTTGGCCTGCCTTTTGCATGGTGAGTATCCCTGGAGCTCCTGGCTTTGTGGTTTTCTGAAGCCTAACCCTAGGCATAACCCTATCCCTAGCCCTAAGCCTAACCCTAGACTGAGCCAGTAATCAGGCATTGGGCTGTGGGGAGTTCCGAGCAGAATGACGAAGAGGGAGCAAGGATTTGGATGTGCTACGCTCAACTTGGCCTGCATTTTGCATGGTGAGTATCCCTGGAGCTCCTGGCTTTGTGGTTTTGTGAACCCTAACCCTAGGCATAACCCTAACCCTAGCCCTAAGCCTAACCCTAGACTGAGGCAGTAATCGGGCATTGGGCTGTGGGGAGTTCCGAGCAGAATGACGAAGAGGGAGAGGGGATTTGGATGTGCTACGCTCAACATGGCCTGCCTTTTGCATGGTGAGTATCCCTGGAGCTCCTGGCTTTGTGGTTTTGTGAACCCTAACCCTAGGCATAACCCTAACCCTAGCCCTAAGCCTAACCCTAGACTGAGGCAGAAATCGGGCATTGGGCTGTGCTGAGTTCCGAGCAGAATGACAAAGAGGGAGCAAGGATTTGGATGTGCTATGCTCAACTTGGCCTGCATTTTGCATGGTGAGTATCCCTGGAGCTCCTGGCTTTGTGGTTTTGTGAACCCTAACCCTAGGCATAACCCTAACCCTAGCCCTAAGCCTAACCCTAGACTGAGCCAGTAATCGGGCATTGGGCTGTGGGGAGTTCCGAGCAGAATGATGAAGAGGGAGAGGGGATTTGGATGTGCTACGCTCAACTTGGCCTGCATTTTGCATGGTGAGTAGCCCTGGAGCTCCTGGCTTTGTGGTTTTGTGAACCCTAACCCTAGGCATAACCCTAACCCTAGCCCTAAGCCTAACCCTAGACTGAGGCAGAAATCGGGCATTGGGCTGTGGTGAGTTCCGAGCAGAATGATGAAGAGGGAGAGGGGATTTGGATGTGCTACGCTCAACTTGGCCTGCCTTTTGCATGGTGAGTATCCCTGGAGCTCCTGGCTTTGTGGTTTTGTGAACCCTAACCCTAGGCATAACCCTAACCCTAGCCCTAAGCCTAACCCTAGACTGAGGCAGAAATCGGGCATTGGGCTGTGCGGAGTTCCGAGCAGAATGACGAAGAGGGAGCAAGGATTTGGATGTGCTACGCTCAACTTGGCCTGCCTTTTGCATGGTGAGTATCCCTGGAGCTCCTGGCTTTGTGGTTTTGTGAACCCTAACCCTAGGCATAACCCTAACCCTAGCCCTAAGCCTAACCCTAGACTGAGGCAGAAATCGGGCATTGGGCTGTGGGGAGTTCCGAGCAGAATGACGAAGAGGGAGCAAGGATTTGGATGTGCTACGCTCAACTTGGCCTGCCTTTTGCATGGTGAGTATCCCTGGAGCTCCTGGCTTTGTGGTTTTCTGAAGCCTAACCCTAGGCATAACCCTATCCCTAGCCCTAAGCCTAACCCTAGACTGAGCCAGTAATCAGGCATTGGGCTGTGGGGAGTTCCGAGCAGAATGACGAAGAGGGAGCAAGGATTTGGATGTGCTACGCTCAACTTGGCCTGCCTTTTGCATGGTGAGTATCCCTGGAGCTCCTGGCTTTGTGGTTTTCTGAAGCCTAACCCTAGGCATAAACCTAACCCTAGCCCTAAGCCTAACCCTAGACTGAGGCAGTAATCGGGCATTGGGCTGTGGGGAGTTCCGAGCAGAATGACGAAGAGGGAGAGGGGATTTGGATGTGCTACGCTCAACATGGCCTGCCTTTTGCATGGTGAGTATCCCTGGAGCTCCTGGCTTTGTGGTTTTGTGAACCCTAACCCTAGGCATAACCCTAACCCTAGCCCTAAGCCTAACCCTAGACTGAGGCAGTAATCGGGCATTGGGCTGTGCGGAGTTCCGAGCAGAATGACGAAGAGGGAGCAAGGATTTGGATGTGCTACGCTCAACTTGGCCTGCCTTTTGCATGGTGAGTATCCCTGGAGCTCCTGGCTTTGTGGTTTTGTGAACCCTAACCCTAGGCATAACCCTAACCCTAGCCCTAAGCCTAACCCTAGACTGAGGCAGAAATCGGGCATTGGGCTGTGGGGAGTTCCGAGCAGAATGACGAAGAGGGAGCAAGGATTTGGATGTGCTACGCTCAACTTGGCCTGCCTTTTGCATGGTGAGTATCCCTGGAGCTCCTGGCTTTGTGGTTTTCTGAAGCCTAACCCTAGGCATAACCCTAACCCTAGCCCTAAGCCTAACCCTAGACTGAGCCAGTAATCAGGCATTGGGCTGTGGGGAGTTCCGAGCAGAATGACGAAGAGGGAGCAAGGATTTGGATGTGCTACGCTCAACTTGGCCTGCCTTTTGCATGGTGAGTATCCCTGGAGCTCCTGGCTTTGTGGTTTTCTGAAGCCTAACCCTAGGCATAACCCTAACCCTAGCCCTAAGCCTAACCCTAGACTGAGGCAGTAATCGGGCATTGGGCTGTGGGGAGTTCCGAGCAGAATGACGAAGAGGGAGAGGGGATTTGGATGTGCTACGCTCAACATGGCCTGCCTTTTGCATGGTGAGTATCCCTGGAGCTCCTGGCTTTGTGGTTTTGTGAACCCTAACCCTAGGCATAACCCTAACCCTAGCCCTAAGCCTAACCCTAGACTGAGGCAGAAATCGGGCATTGGGCTGTGGGGAGTTCCGAGCAGAATGACGAAGAGGGAGAGGGGATTTGGATGTGCTACGCTCAACATGGCCTGCCTTTTGCATGGTGAGTATCCCTGGAGCTCCTGGCTTTGTGGTTTTGTGAACCCTAACCCTAGGCATAACCCTAACCCTAGCCCTAAGCCTAACCCTAGACTGAGGCAGAAATCGGGCATTGGGCTGTGCTGAGTTCCGAGCAGAATGACAAAGAGGGAGCAAGGATTTGGATGTGCTATGCTCAACTTGGCCTGCATTTTGCATGGTGAGTATCCCTGGAGCTCCTGGCTTTGTGGTTTTGTGAACCCTAACCCTAGGCATAACCCTAACCCTAGCCCTAAGCCTAACCCTAGACTGAGCCAGTAATCGGGCATTGGGCTGTGGGGAGTTCCGAGCAGAATGATGAAGAGGGAGAGGGGATTTGGATGTGCTACGCTCAACTTGGCCTGCATTTTGCATGGTGAGTAGCCCTGGAGCTCCTGGCTTTGTGGTTTTGTGAACCCTAACCCTAGGCATAACCCTAACCCTAGCCCTAAGCCTAACCCTAGACTGAGGCAGAAATCGGGCATTGGGCTGTGCTGAGTTCCGAGCAGAATGACAAAGAGGGAGCAAGGATTTGGATGTGCTATGCTCAACTTGGCCTGCATTTTGCATGGTGAGTATCCCTGGAGCTCCTGGCTTTGTGGTTTTGTGAACCCTAACCCTAGGCATAACCCTAACCCTAGCCCTAAGCCTAACCCTAGACTGAGCCAGTAATCGGGCATTGGGCTGTGGGGAGTTCCGAGCAGAATGATGAAGAGGGAGAGGGGATTTGGATGTGCTACGCTCAACTTGGCCTGCATTTTGCATGGTGAGTAGCCCTGGAGCTCCTGGCTTTGTGGTTTTCTGAACCCTAACCCTAGGCATAACCCTAACCCTAGCCCTAAGCCTAACCCTAGACTGAGGCAGAAATCGGGCATTGGGCTGTGGGGAGTTCCGAGCAGAATGACGAAGAGGGAGCAAGGATTTGGATGTGCTACGCTCAACTTGGCCTGCCTTTTGCATGGTGAGTATCCCTGGAGCTCCTGGCTTTGTGGTTTTGTGAACCCTAACCCTAGGCATAACCCTAACCCTAGCCCTAAGCCTAACCCTAGACTGAGGCAGAAATCGGGCATTGGGCTGTGGGGAGTTCCGAGCAGAATGACAAAGAGGGAGCAAGGATTTGGATGTGCTACGCTCAACTTGGCCTGCATTTTGCATGGTGAGTAGCCCTGGAGCTCCTGGCTTTGTGGTTTTCTGAACCCTAAGCCTAGGCATAACCCTAACCCTAGCCCTAAGCCTAACCCTAGACTGAGGCAGAAATCGGGCATTGGGCTGTGGTGAGTTCCGAGCAGAATGATGAAGAGGGAGAGGGGATTTGGATGTGCTACGCTCAACTTGGCCTGCCTTTTGCATGGTGAGTATCCCTGGAGCTCCTGGCTTTGTGGTTTTGTGAACCCTAACCCTAGGCATAACCCTAACCCTAGCCCTAAGCCTAACCCTAGACTGAGGCAGTAATCGGGCATTGGGCTGTGCGGAGTTCCGAGCAGAATGACGAAGAGGGAGCAAGGATTTGGATGTGCTACGCTCAACTTGGCCTGCCTTTTGCATGGTGAGTATCCCTGGAGCTCCTGGCTTTGTGGTTTTGTGAACCCTAACCCTAGGCATAACCCTAACCCTAGCCCTAAGCCTAACCCTAGACTGAGGCAGAAATCGGGCATTGGGCTGTGGGGAGTTCCGAGCAGAATGACGAAGAGGGAGCAAGGATTTGGATGTGCTACGCTCAACTTGGCCTGCCTTTTGCATGGTGAGTATCCCTGGAGCTCCTGGCTTTGTGGTTTTCTGAAGCCTAACCCTAGGCATAACCCTATCCCTAGCCCTAAGCCTAACCCTAGACTGAGCCAGTAATCAGGCATTGGGCTGTGGGGAGTTCCGAGCAGAATGACGAAGAGGGAGCAAGGATTTGGATGTGCTACGCTCAACTTGGCCTGCCTTTTGCATGGTGAGTATCCCTGGAGCTCCTAGCTTTGTGGTTTTCTGAAGCCTAACCCTAGGCATAACCCTAACCCTAGCCCTAAGCCTAACCCTAGACTGAGGCAGTAATCGGGCATTGGGCTGTGGGGAGTTCCGAGCAGAATGACGAAGAGGGAGAGGGGATTTGGATGTGCTACGCTCAACATGGCCTGCCTTTTGCATGGTGAGTATCCCTGGAGCTCCTGGCTTTGTGGTTTTGTGAACCCTAACCCTAGGCATAACCCTAACCCTAGCCCTAAGCCTAACCCTAGACTGAGGCAGTAATCGGGCATTGGGCTGTGCGGAGTTCCGAGCAGAATGACGAAGAGGGAGCAAGGATTTGGATGTGCTACGCTCAACTTGGCCTGCCTTTTGCATGGTGAGTATCCCTGGAGCTCCTGGCTTTGTGGTTTTGTGAACCCTAACCCTAGGCATAACCCTAACCCTAGCCCTAAGCCTAACCCTAGACTGAGGCAGAAATCGGGCATTGGGCTGTGGGGAGTTCCGAGCAGAATGACGAAGAGGGAGCAAGGATTTGGATGTGCTACGCTCAACTTGGCCTGCCTTTTGCATGGTGAGTATCCCTGGAGCTCCTGGCTTTGTGGTTTTCTGAAGCCTAACCCTAGGCATAACCCTATCCCTAGCCCTAAGCCTAACCCTAGACTGAGCCAGTAATCAGGCATTGGGCTGTGGGGAGTTCCGAGCAGAATGACGAAGAGGGAGCAAGGATTTGGATGTGCTACGCTCAACTTGGCCTGCCTTTTGCATGGTGAGTATCCCTGGAGCTCCTGGCTTTGTGGTTTTCTGAAGCCTAACCCTAGGCATAACCCTAACCCTAGCCCTAAGCCTAACCCTAGACTGAGGCAGTAATCGGGCATTGGGCTGTGGGGAGTTCCGAGCAGAATGACGAAGAGGGAGAGGGGATTTGGATGTGCTACGCTCAACATGGCCTGCCTTTTGCATGGTGAGTATCCCTGGAGCTCCTGGCTTTGTGGTTTTGTGAACCCTAACCCTAGGCATAACCCTAACCCTAGCCCTAAGCCTAACCCTAGACTGAGGCAGAAATCGGGCATTGGGCTGTGCTGAGTTCCGAGCAGAATGACAAAGAGGGAGCAAGGATTTGGATGTGCTATGCTCAACTTGGCCTGCATTTTGCATGGTGAGTATCCCTGGAGCTCCTGGCTTTGTGGTTTTGTGAACCCTAACCCTAGGCATAACCCTAACCCTAGCCCTAAGCCTAACCCTAGACTGAGCCAGTAATCGGGCATTGGGCTGTGGGGAGTTCCGAGCAGAATGATGAAGAGGGAGCAAGGATTTGGATGTGCTACGCTCAACTTGGCCTGCATTTTGCATGGTGAGTAGCCCTGGAGCTCCTGGCTTTGTGGTTTTGTGAACCCTAACCCTAGGCATAACCCTAACCCTAGCCCTAAGCCTAACCCTAGACTGAGGCAGAAATCGGGCATTGGGCTGTGGGGAGTTCCGAGCAGAATGACGAAGAGGGAGCAAGGATTTGGACGTGCTACGCTCAACTTGGCCTGCCTTTTGCATGGTGAGTATCCCTGGAGCTCCTGGCTTTGTGGTTTTGTGAACCCTAACCCTAGGCATAACCCTAACCCTAGCCCTAAGCCTAACCCTAGACTGAGGCAGAAATCGGGCATTGGGCTGTGGGGAGTTCCGAGCAGAATGACAAAGAGGGAGCAAGGATTTGGATGTGCTACGCTCAACTTGGCCTGCATTTTGCATGGTGAGTAGCCCTGGAGCTCCTGGCTTTGTGGTTTTCTGAACCCTAAGCCTAGGCATAACCCTAACCCTAGCCCTAAGCCTAACCCTAGACTGAGGCAGAAATCGGGCATTGGGCTGTGGTGAGTTCCGAGCAGAATGATGAAGAGGGAGAGGGGATTTGGATGTGCTACGCTCAACTTGGCCTGCCTTTTGCATGGTGAGTATCCCTGGAGCTCCTGGCTTTGTGGTTTTGTGAACCCTAACCCTAGGCATAACCCTAACCCTAGCCCTAAGCCTAACCCTAGACTGAGGCAGTAATCGGGCATTGGGCTGTGCGGAGTTCCGAGCAGAATGACGAAGAGGGAGCAAGGATTTGGATGTGCTACGCTCAACTTGGCCTGCCTTTTGCATGGTGAGTATCCCTGGAGCTCCTGGCTTTGTGGTTTTGTGAACCCTAACCCTAGGCATAACCCTAACCCTAGCCCTAAGCCTAACCCTAGACTGAGGCAGAAATCGGGCATTGGGCTGTGGGGAGTTCCGAGCAGAATGACGAAGAGGGAGCAAGGATTTGGATGTGCTACGCTCAACTTGGCCTGCCTTTTGCATGGTGAGTAGCCCTGGAGCTCCTGGCTTTGTGGTTTTCTGAAGCCTAACCCTAGGCATAACCCTATCCCTAGCCCTAAGCCTAACCCTAGACTGAGCCAGTAATCAGGCATTGGGCTGTGGGGAGTTCCGAGCAGAATGACGAAGAGGGAGCAAGGATTTGGATGTGCTACGCTCAACTTGGCCTGCCTTTTGCATGGTGAGTATCCCTGGAGCTCCTGGCTTTGTGGTTTTCTGAAGCCTAACCCTAGGCATAACCCTAACCCTAGCCCTAAGCCTAACCCTAGACTGAGGCAGTAATCGGGCATTGGGCTGTGGGGAGTTCCGAGCAGAATGATGAAGAGGGAGAGGGGATTTGGATGTGCTACGCTCAACATGGCCTGCCTTTTGCATGGTGAGTATCCCTGGAGCTCCTGGCTTTGTGGTTTTGTGAACCCTAACCCTAGGCATAACCCTAACCCTAGCCCTAAGCCTAACCCTAGACTGAGGCAGAAATCGGGCATTGGGCTGTGGGGAGTTCCGAGCAGAATGATGAAGAGGGAGAGGGGATTTGGATGTGCTACGCTCAACTTGGCCTGCATTTTGCATGGTGAGTATCCCTGGAGCTCCTGGCTTTGTGGTTTTGTGAACCCTAACCCTAGGCATAACCCTAACCCTAGCCCTAAGCCTAACCCTAGACTGAGGCAGAAATCGGGCATTGGGCTGTGGGGAGTTCCGAGCAGAATGACGAAGAGGGAGCAAGGATTTGGATGTGCTACGCTCAACTTGGCCTGCCTTTTGCATGGTATCCCTGGAGCTCCTGGCTTTGTGGTTTTGTGAACCCTAACCCTAGGCATAACCCTAACCCTAGCCCTAAGCCTAACCCTAGACTGAGCCAGTAATCAGGCATTGGGCTGTGGTGAGTTCCGAGCAGAATGACGAAGAGGGAGCAAGGATTTGGATGTGCTACGCTCAACTTGGCCTGCCTTTTGCATGGTGAGTATCCCTGGAGCTCCTGGCTTTGTGGTTTTCTGAAGCCTAACCCTAGGCATAACCCTAACCCTAGCCCTAAGCCTAACCCTAGACGGAGGCAGTAATCGGGCATTGGGCTGTGGGGAGTTCCGAGCAGAATGACGAAGAGGGAGAGGGGATTTGGATGTGCTACGCTCAACATGGCCTGCCTTTTGCATGGTGAGTATCCCTGGAGCTCCTGGCTTTGTGGTTTTGTGAACCCTAACCCTAGGCATAACCCTAACCCTAGCCCTAAGCCTAACCCTAGACTGAGCCAGTAATCGGGCATTGGGCTGTGGGGAGTTCCGAGCAGAATGAAGAAGAGGGAGAGGGGATTTGGATGTGCTACGCTCAACTTGGCCTGCATTTTGCATGGTGAGTAGCCCTGGAGCTCCTGGCTTTGTGGTTTTGTGAACCCTAAGCCTAGGCATAACCCTAACCCTAGCCCTAAGCCTAACCCTAGACTGAGGCAGAAATCGGGCATTGGGCTGTGGTGAGTTCCGAGCAGAATGATGAAGAGGGAGAGGGGATTTGGATGTGCTACGCTCAACTTGGCCTGCCTTTTGCATGGTGAGTATCCCTGGAGCTCCTGGCTTTGTGGTTTTGTGAACCCTAACCCTAGGCATAACCCTAACCCTAGCCCTAAGCCTAACCCTAGACTGAGGCAGTAATCGGGCATTGGGCTGTGCGGAGTTCTGAGCAGAATGACGAAGAGGGAGCAAGGATTTGGATGTGCTACGCTCAACTTGGCCTGCCTTTTGCATGGTGAGTATCCCTGGAGCTCCTGGCTTTGTGGTTTTGTGAACCCTAACCCTAGGCATAACCCTAACCCTAGCCCTAAGCCTAACCCTAGACTGAGGCAGAAATCGGGCATTGGGCTGTGGGGAGTTCCGAGCAGAATGACGAAGAGGGAGCAAGGATTTGGATGTGCTACGCTCAACTTGGCCTGCCTTTTGCATGGTATCCCTGGAGCTCCTGGCTTTGTGGTTTTGTGAACCCTAACCCTAGGCATAACCCTAACCCTAGCCCTAAGCCTAACCCTAGACTGAGGCAGAAATCGGGCATTGGGCTGTGGGGAGTTCCGAGCAGAATGACGAAGAGGGAGCAAGGATTTGGATGTGCTACGCTCAACTTGGCCTGCCTTTTGCATGGTGAGTATCCCTGGAGCTCCTGGCTTTGTGGTTTTGTGAACCCTAACCCTAGGCATAACCCTAACCCTAGCCCTAAGCCTAACCCTAGACTGAGGCAGAAATCGGGCATTGGGCTGTGGTGAGTTCCGAGCAGAATGACGAAGAGGGAGCAAGGATTTGGATGTGCTACGCTCAACTTGGCCTGCCTTTTGCATGGTGAGTATCCCTGGAGCTCCTGGCTTTGTGGTTTTGTGAACCCTAACCCTAGGCATAACCCTAACCCTAGCCCTAAGCCTAACCCTAGACTGAGGCAGTAATCGGGCATTGGGCTGTGCGGAGTTCCGAGCAGAATGACGAAGAGGGAGCAAGGATTTGGATGTGCTACGCTCAACTTGGCCTGCCTTTTGCATGGTGAGTATCCCTGGAGCTCCTGGCTTTGTGGTTTTGTGAACCCTAACCCTAGGCATAACCCTAACCCTAGCCCTAAGCCTAACCCTAGACTGAGGCAGAAATCGGGCATTGGGCTGTGGTGAGTTCCGAGCAGAATGATGAAGAGGGAGAGGGGATTTGGATGTGCTACGCTCAACTTGGCCTGCCTTTTGCATGGTGAGTATCCCTGGAGCTCCTGGCTTTGTGGTTTTGTGAACCCTAACCCTAGGCATAACCCTAACCCTAGCCCTAAGCCTAACCCTAGACTGAGGCAGTAATCGGGCATTGGGCTGTGCGGAGTTCCGAGCAGAATGACGAAGAGGGAGCAAGGATTTGGATGTGCTACGCTCAACTTGGCCTGCCTTTTGCATGGTGAGTATCCCTGGAGCTCCTGGCTTTGTGGTTTTGTGAACCCTAACCCTAGGCATAACCCTAACCCTAGCCCTAAGCCTAACCCTAGACTGAGGCAGAAATCGGGCATTGGGCTGTGGGGAGTTCCGAGCAGAATGACGAAGAGGGAGCAAGGATTTGGATGTGCTACGCTCAACTTGGCCTGCCTTTTGCATGGTATCCCTGGAGCTCCTGGCTTTGTGGTTTTGTGAACCCTAACCCTAGGCATAACCCTAACCCTAGCCCTAAGCCTAACCCTAGACTGAGGCAGTAATCGGGCATTGGGCTGTGGGGAGTTCCGAGCAGAATGACGAAGAGGGAGAGGGGATTTGGATGTGCTACGCTCAACATGGCCTGCCTTTTGCATGGTGAGTATCCCTGGAGCTCCTGGCTTTGTGGTTTTGTGAACCCTAACCCTAGGCATAACCCTAACCCTAGCCCTAAGCCTAACCCTAGACTGAGGCAGAAATCGGGCATTGGGCTGTGGGGAGTTCCGAGCAGAATGACGAAGAGGGAGAGGGGATTTGGATGTGCTACGCTCAACATGGCCTGCCTTTTGCATGGTGAGTATCCCTGGAGCTCCTGGCTTTGTGGTTTTGTGAACCCTAACCCTAGGCATAACCCTAACCCTAGCCCTAAGCCTAACCCTAGACTGAGGCAGAAATCGGGCATTGGGCTGTGCTGAGTTCCGAGCAGAATGACAAAGAGGGAGCAAGGATTTGGATGTGCTATGCTCAACTTGGCCTGCATTTTGCATGGTGAGTATCCCTGGAGCTCCTGGCTTTGTGGTTTTGTGAACCCTAACCCTAGGCATAACCCTAACCCTAGCCCTAAGCCTAACCCTAGACTGAGCCAGTAATCAGGCATTGGGCTGTGGGGAGTTCCGAGCAGAATGACGAAGAGGGAGCAAGGATTTGGATGTGCTACGCTCAACTTGGCCTGCCTTTTGCATGGTGAGTATCCCTGGAGCTCCTGGCTTTGTGGTTTTCTGAAGCCTAACCCTAGGCATAACCCTAACCCTAGCCCTAAGCCTAACCCTAGACTGAGGCAGTAATCGGGCATTGGGCTGTGGGGAGTTCCGAGCAGAATGACGAAGAGGGAGAGGGGATTTGGATGTGCTACGCTCAACATGGCCTGCCTTTTGCATGGTGAGTATCCCTGGAGCTCCTGGCTTTGTGGTTTTGTGAACCCTAACCCTAGGCATAACCCTAACCCTAGCCCTAAGCCTAACCCTAGACTGAGGCAGTAATCGGGCATTGGGCTGTGCGGAGTTCCGAGCAGAATGACGAAGAGGGAGCAAGGATTTGGATGTGCTACGCTCAACTTGGCCTGCCTTTTGCATGGTGAGTATCCCTGGAGCTCCTGGCTTTGTGGTTTTGTGAACCCTAACCCTAGGCATAACCCTAACCCTAGCCCTAAGCCTAACCCTAGACTGAGGCAGAAATCGGGCATTGGGCTGTGGGGAGTTCCGAGCAGAATGACGAAGAGGGAGAGGGGATTTGGATGTGCTACGCTCAACATGGCCTGCCTTTTGCATGGTGAGTATCCCTGGAGCTCCTGGCTTTGTGGTTTTGTGAACCCTAACCCTAGGCATAACCCTAACCCTAGCCCTAAGCCTAACCCTAGACTGAGGCAGTAATCGGGCATTGGGCTGTGCGGAGTTCCGAGCAGAATGACGAAGAGGGAGCAAGGATTTGGATGTGCTACGCTCAACTTGGCCTGCCTTTTGCATGGTGAGTATCCCTGGAGCTCCTGGCTTTGTGGTTTTGTGAACCCTAACCCTAGGCATAACCCTAACCCTAGCCCTAAGCCTAACCCTAGACTGAGGCAGAAATCGGGCATTGGGCTGTGGGGAGTTCCGAGCAGAATGACGAAGAGGGAGCAAGGATTTGGATGTGCTACGCTCAACTTGGCCTGCCTTTTGCATGGTGAGTATCCCTGGAGCTCCTGGCTTTGTGGTTTTCTGAAGCCTAACCCTAGGCATAACCCTATCCCTAGCCCTAAGCCTAACCCTAGACTGAGCCAGTAATCAGGCATTGGGCTGTGGGGAGTTCCGAGCAGAATGACGAAGAGGGAGCAAGGATTTGGATGTGCTACGCTCAACTTGGCCTGCATTTTGCATGGTGAGTATCCCTGGAGCTCCTGGCTTTGTGGTTTTGTGAACCCTAACCCTAGGCATAACCCTAACCCTAGCCCTAAGCCTAACCCTAGACTGAGGCAGTAATCGGGCATTGGGCTGTGGGGAGTTCCGAGCAGAATGACGAAGAGGGAGAGGGGATTTGGATGTGCTACGCTCAACATGGCCTGCCTTTTGCATGGTGAGTATCCCTGGAGCTCCTGGCTTTGTGGTTTTGTGAACCCTAACCCTAGGCATAACCCTAACCCTAGCCCTAAGCCTAACCCTAGACTGAGGCAGAAATCGGGCATTGGGCTGTGGGGAGTTCCGAGCAGAATGACGAAGAGGGAGAGGGGATTTGGATGTGCTACGCTCAACATGGCCTGCCTTTTGCATGGTGAGTATCCCTGGAGCTCCTGGCTTTGTGGTTTTGTGAACCCTAACCCTAGGCATAACCCTAACCCTAGCCCTAAGCCTAACCCTAGACTGAGGCAGAAATCGGGCATTGGGCTGTGCTGAGTTCCGAGCAGAATGACAAAGAGGGAGCAAGGATTTGGATGTGCTATGCTCAACTTGGCCTGCATTTTGCATGGTGAGTATCCCTGGAGCTCCTGGCTTTGTGGTTTTGTGAACCCTAACCCTAGGCATAACCCTAACCCTAGCCCTAAGCCTAACCCTAGACTGAGCCAGTAATCGGGCATTGGGCTGTGGGGAGTTCCGAGCAGAATGATGAAGAGGGAGAGGGGATTTGGATGTGCTACGCTCAACATGGCCTGCCTTTTGCATGGTGAGTATCCCTGGAGCTCCTGGCTTTGTGGTTTTGTGAACCCTAACCCTAGGCATAACCCTAACCCTAGCCCTAAGCCTAACCCTAGACTGAGGCAGTAATCGGGCATTGGGCTGTGCGGAGTTCCGAGCAGAATGACGAAGAGGGAGCAAGGATTTGGATGTGCTACGCTCAACTTGGCCTGCCTTTTGCATGGTGAGTATCCCTGGAGCTCCTGGCTTTGTGGTTTTGTGAACCCTAACCCTAGGCATAACCCTAACCCTAGCCCTAAGCCTAACCCTAGACTGAGGCAGAAATCGGGCATTGGGCTGTGGGGAGTTCCGAGCAGAATGACGAAGAGGGAGCAAGGATTTGGATGTGCTACGCTCAACTTGGCCTGCCTTTTGCATGGTGAGTATCCCTGGAGCTCCTGGCTTTGTGGTTTTCTGAAGCCTAACCCTAGGCATAACCCTATCCCTAGCCCTAAGCCTAACCCTAGACTGAGCCAGTAATCAGGCATTGGGCTGTGGGGAGTTCCGAGCAGAATGACGAAGAGGGAGCAAGGATTTGGATGTGCTACGCTCAACTTGGCCTGCATTTTGCATGGTGAGTATCCCTGGAGCTCCTGGCTTTGTGGTTTTGTGAACCCTAACCCTAGGCATAACCCTAACCCTAGCCCTAAGCCTAACCCTAGACTGAGGCAGTAATCGGGCATTGGGCTGTGGGGAGTTCCGAGCAGAATGACGAAGAGGGAGAGGGGATTTGGATGTGCTACGCTCAACATGGCCTGCCTTTTGCATGGTGAGTATCCCTGGAGCTCCTGGCTTTGTGGTTTTGTGAACCCTAACCCTAGGCATAACCCTAACCCTAGCCCTAAGCCTAACCCTAGACTGAGGCAGAAATCGGGCATTGGGCTGTGGGGAGTTCCGAGCAGAATGACGAAGAGGGAGAGGGGATTTGGATGTGCTACGCTCAACATGGCCTGCCTTTTGCATGGTGAGTATCCCTGGAGCTCCTGGCTTTGTGGTTTTGTGAACCCTAACCCTAGGCATAACCCTAACCCTAGCCCTAAGCCTAACCCTAGACTGAGGCAGAAATCGGGCATTGGGCTGTGCTGAGTTCCGAGCAGAATGACAAAGAGGGAGCAAGGATTTGGATGTGCTATGCTCAACTTGGCCTGCATTTTGCATGGTGAGTATCCCTGGAGCTCCTGGCTTTGTGGTTTTGTGAACCCTAACCCTAGGCATAACCCTAACCCTAGCCCTAAGCCTAACCCTAGACTGAGCCAGTAATCGGGCATTGGGCTGTGGGGAGTTCCGAGCAGAATGATGAAGAGGGAGAGGGGATTTGGATGTGCTACGCTCAACTTGGCCTGCATTTTGCATGGTGAGTAGCCCTGGAGCTCCTGGCTTTGTGGTTTTGTGAACCCTAACCCTAGGCATAACCCTAACCCTAGCCCTAAGCCTAACCCTAGACTGAGGCAGAAATCGGGCATTGGGCTGTGGTGAGTTCCGAGCAGAATGATGAAGAGGGAGAGGGGATTTGGATGTGCTACGCTCAACTTGGCCTGCCTTTTGCATGGTGAGTATCCCTGGAGCTCCTGGCTTTGTGGTTTTGTGAACCCTAACCCTAGGCATAACCCTAACCCTAGCCCTAAGCCTAACCCTAGACTGAGGCAGTAATCGGGCATTGGGCTGTGCGGAGTTCCGAGCAGAATGACGAAGAGGGAGCAAGGATTTGGATGTGCTACGCTCAACTTGGCCTGCCTTTTGCATGGTGAGTATCCCTGGAGCTCCTGGCTTTGTGGTTTTGTGAACCCTAACCCTAGGCATAACCCTAACCCTAGCCCTAAGCCTAACCCTAGACTGAGGCAGAAATCGGGCATTGGGCTGTGGGGAGTTCCGAGCAGAATGACGAAGAGGGAGCAAGGATTTGGATGTGCTACGCTCAACTTGGCCTGCCTTTTGCATGGTGAGTATCCCTGGAGCTCCTGGCTTTGTGGTTTTCTGAAGCCTAACCCTAGGCATAACCCTATCCCTAGCCCTAAGCCTAACCCTAGACTGAGCCAGTAATCAGGCATTGGGCTGTGGGGAGTTCCGAGCAGAATGACGAAGAGGGAGCAAGGATTTGGATGTGCTACGCTCAACTTGGCCTGCCTTTTGCATGGTGAGTATCCCTGGAGCTCCTGGCTTTGTGGTTTTCTGAAGCCTAACCCTAGGCATAACCCTAACCCTAGCCCTAAGCCTAACCCTAGACTGAGGCAGTAATCGGGCATTGGGCTGTGGGGAGTTCCGAGCAGAATGACGAAGAGGGAGAGGGGATTTGGATGTGCTACGCTCAACATGGCCTGCCTTTTGCATGGTGAGTATCCCTGGAGCTCCTGGCTTTGTGGTTTTGTGAACCCTAACCCTAGGCATAACCCTAACCCTAGCCCTAAGCCTAACCCTAGACTGAGGCAGTAATCGGGCATTGGGCTGTGCGGAGTTCCGAGCAGAATGACGAAGAGGGAGCAAGGATTTGGATGTGCTACGCTCAACTTGGCCTGCCTTTTGCATGGTGAGTATCCCTGGAGCTCCTGGCTTTGTGGTTTTGTGAACCCTAACCCTAGGCATAACCCTAACCCTAGCCCTAAGCCTAACCCTAGACTGAGGCAGAAATCGGGCATTGGGCTGTGGGGAGTTCCGAGCAGAATGACGAAGAGGGAGCAAGGATTTGGATGTGCTACGCTCAACTTGGCCTGCCTTTTGCATGGTGAGTATCCCTGGAGCTCCTGGCTTTGTGGTTTTCTGAAGCCTAACCCTAGGCATAACCCTAACCCTAGCCCTAAGCCTAACCCTAGACTGAGCCAGTAATCAGGCATTGGGCTGTGGGGAGTTCCGAGCAGAATGACGAAGAGGGAGCAAGGATTTGGATGTGCTACGCTCAACTTGGCCTGCCTTTTGCATGGTGAGTATCCCTGGAGCTCCTGGCTTTGTGGTTTTCTGAAGCCTAACCCTAGGCATAACCCTAACCCTAGCCCTAAGCCTAACCCTAGACTGAGGCAGTAATCGGGCATTGGGCTGTGGGGAGTTCCGAGCAGAATGACGAAGAGGGAGAGGGGATTTGGATGTGCTACGCTCAACATGGCCTGCCTTTTGCATGGTGAGTATCCCTGGAGCTCCTGGCTTTGTGGTTTTGTGAACCCTAACCCTAGGCATAACCCTAACCCTAGCCCTAAGCCTAACCCTAGACTGAGGCAGAAATCGGGCATTGGGCTGTGGGGAGTTCCGAGCAGAATGACGAAGAGGGAGAGGGGATTTGGATGTGCTACGCTCAACATGGCCTGCCTTTTGCATGGTGAGTATCCCTGGAGCTCCTGGCTTTGTGGTTTTGTGAACCCTAACCCTAGGCATAACCCTAACCCTAGCCCTAAGCCTAACCCTAGACTGAGGCAGAAATCGGGCATTGGGCTGTGCTGAGTTCCGAGCAGAATGACAAAGAGGGAGCAAGGATTTGGATGTGCTATGCTCAACTTGGCCTGCATTTTGCATGGTGAGTATCCCTGGAGCTCCTGGCTTTGTGGTTTTGTGAACCCTAACCCTAGGCATAACCCTAACCCTAGCCCTAAGCCTAACCCTAGACTGAGCCAGTAATCGGGCATTGGGCTGTGGGGAGTTCCGAGCAGAATGATGAAGAGGGAGAGGGGATTTGGATGTGCTACGCTCAACTTGGCCTGCATTTTGCATGGTGAGTAGCCCTGGAGCTCCTGGCTTTGTGGTTTTGTGAACCCTAACCCTAGGCATAACCCTAACCCTAGCCCTAAGCCTAACCCTAGACTGAGGCAGAAATCGGGCATTGGGCTGTGCTGAGTTCCGAGCAGAATGACAAAGAGGGAGCAAGGATTTGGATGTGCTATGCTCAACTTGGCCTGCATTTTGCATGGTGAGTATCCCTGGAGCTCCTGGCTTTGTGGTTTTGTGAACCCTAACCCTAGGCATAACCCTAACCCTAGCCCTAAGCCTAACCCTAGACTGAGCCAGTAATCGGGCATTGGGCTGTGGGGAGTTCCGAGCAGAATGATGAAGAGGGAGAGGGGATTTGGATGTGCTACGCTCAACTTGGCCTGCATTTTGCATGGTGAGTAGCCCTGGAGCTCCTGGCTTTGTGGTTTTCTGAACCCTAACCCTAGGCATAACCCTAACCCTAGCCCTAAGCCTAACCCTAGACTGAGGCAGAAATCGGGCATTGGGCTGTGGGGAGTTCCGAGCAGAATGACGAAGAGGGAGCAAGGATTTGGATGTGCTACGCTCAACTTGGCCTGCCTTTTGCATGGTGAGTATCCCTGGAGCTCCTGGCTTTGTGGTTTTGTGAACCCTAACCCTAGGCATAACCCTAACCCTAGCCCTAAGCCTAACCCTAGACTGAGGCAGAAATCGGGCATTGGGCTGTGGGGAGTTCCGAGCAGAATGACAAAGAGGGAGCAAGGATTTGGATGTGCTACGCTCAACTTGGCCTGCATTTTGCATGGTGAGTAGCCCTGGAGCTCCTGGCTTTGTGGTTTTCTGAACCCTAAGCCTAGGCATAACCCTAACCCTAGCCCTAAGCCTAACCCTAGACTGAGGCAGAAATCGGGCATTGGGCTGTGGTGAGTTCCGAGCAGAATGATGAAGAGGGAGAGGGGATTTGGATGTGCTACGCTCAACTTGGCCTGCCTTTTGCATGGTGAGTATCCCTGGAGCTCCTGGCTTTGTGGTTTTGTGAACCCTAACCCTAGGCATAACCCTAACCCTAGCCCTAAGCCTAACCCTAGACTGAGGCAGTAATCGGGCATTGGGCTGTGCGGAGTTCCGAGCAGAATGACGAAGAGGGAGCAAGGATTTGGATGTGCTACGCTCAACTTGGCCTGCCTTTTGCATGGTGAGTATCCCTGGAGCTCCTGGCTTTGTGGTTTTGTGAACCCTAACCCTAGGCATAACCCTAACCCTAGCCCTAAGCCTAACCCTAGACTGAGGCAGAAATCGGGCATTGGGCTGTGGGGAGTTCCGAGCAGAATGACGAAGAGGGAGCAAGGATTTGGATGTGCTACGCTCAACTTGGCCTGCCTTTTGCATGGTGAGTATCCCTGGAGCTCCTGGCTTTGTGGTTTTCTGAAGCCTAACCCTAGGCATAACCCTATCCCTAGCCCTAAGCCTAACCCTAGACTGAGCCAGTAATCAGGCATTGGGCTGTGGGGAGTTCCGAGCAGAATGACGAAGAGGGAGCAAGGATTTGGATGTGCTACGCTCAACTTGGCCTGCCTTTTGCATGGTGAGTATCCCTGGAGCTCCTAGCTTTGTGGTTTTCTGAAGCCTAACCCTAGGCATAACCCTAACCCTAGCCCTAAGCCTAACCCTAGACTGAGGCAGTAATCGGGCATTGGGCTGTGGGGAGTTCCGAGCAGAATGACGAAGAGGGAGAGGGGATTTGGATGTGCTACGCTCAACATGGCCTGCCTTTTGCATGGTGAGTATCCCTGGAGCTCCTGGCTTTGTGGTTTTGTGAACCCTAACCCTAGGCATAACCCTAACCCTAGCCCTAAGCCTAACCCTAGACTGAGGCAGTAATCGGGCATTGGGCTGTGCGGAGTTCCGAGCAGAATGACGAAGAGGGAGCAAGGATTTGGATGTGCTACGCTCAACTTGGCCTGCCTTTTGCATGGTGAGTATCCCTGGAGCTCCTGGCTTTGTGGTTTTGTGAACCCTAACCCTAGGCATAACCCTAACCCTAGCCCTAAGCCTAACCCTAGACTGAGGCAGAAATCGGGCATTGGGCTGTGGGGAGTTCCGAGCAGAATGACGAAGAGGGAGCAAGGATTTGGATGTGCTACGCTCAACTTGGCCTGCCTTTTGCATGGTGAGTATCCCTGGAGCTCCTGGCTTTGTGGTTTTCTGAAGCCTAACCCTAGGCATAACCCTATCCCTAGCCCTAAGCCTAACCCTAGACTGAGCCAGTAATCAGGCATTGGGCTGTGGGGAGTTCCGAGCAGAATGACGAAGAGGGAGCAAGGATTTGGATGTGCTACGCTCAACTTGGCCTGCCTTTTGCATGGTGAGTATCCCTGGAGCTCCTGGCTTTGTGGTTTTCTGAAGCCTAACCCTAGGCATAACCCTAACCCTAGCCCTAAGCCTAACCCTAGACTGAGGCAGTAATCGGGCATTGGGCTGTGGGGAGTTCCGAGCAGAATGACGAAGAGGGAGAGGGGATTTGGATGTGCTACGCTCAACATGGCCTGCCTTTTGCATGGTGAGTATCCCTGGAGCTCCTGGCTTTGTGGTTTTGTGAACCCTAACCCTAGGCATAACCCTAACCCTAGCCCTAAGCCTAACCCTAGACTGAGGCAGAAATCGGGCATTGGGCTGTGCTGAGTTCCGAGCAGAATGACAAAGAGGGAGCAAGGATTTGGATGTGCTATGCTCAACTTGGCCTGCATTTTGCATGGTGAGTATCCCTGGAGCTCCTGGCTTTGTGGTTTTGTGAACCCTAACCCTAGGCATAACCCTAACCCTAGCCCTAAGCCTAACCCTAGACTGAGCCAGTAATCGGGCATTGGGCTGTGGGGAGTTCCGAGCAGAATGATGAAGAGGGAGAGGGGATTTGGATGTGCTACGCTCAACTTGGCCTGCATTTTGCATGGTGAGTAGCCCTGGAGCTCCTGGCTTTGTGGTTTTGTGAACCCTAACCCTAGGCATAACCCTAACCCTAGCCCTAAGCCTAACCCTAGACTGAGGCAGAAATCGGGCATTGGGCTGTGGGGAGTTCCGAGCAGAATGACGAAGAGGGAGCAAGGATTTGGACGTGCTACGCTCAACTTGGCCTGCCTTTTGCATGGTGAGTATCCCTGGAGCTCCTGGCTTTGTGGTTTTGTGAACCCTAACCCTAGGCATAACCCTAACCCTAGCCCTAAGCCTAACCCTAGACTGAGGCAGAAATCGGGCATTGGGCTGTGGGGAGTTCCGAGCAGAATGACAAAGAGGGAGCAAGGATTTGGATGTGCTACGCTCAACTTGGCCTGCATTTTGCATGGTGTGTAGCCCTGGAGCTCCTGGCTTTGTGGTTTTCTGAACCCTAAGCCTAGGCATAACCCTAACCCTAGCCCTAAGCCTAACCCTAGACTGAGGCAGAAATCGGGCATTGGGCTGTGGTGAGTTCCGAGCAGAATGATGAAGAGGGAGAGGGGATTTGGATGTGCTACGCTCAACTTGGCCTGCCTTTTGCATGGTGAGTATCCCTGGAGCTCCTGGCTTTGTGGTTTTGTGAACCCTAACCCTAGGCATAACCCTAACCCTAGCCCTAAGCCTAACCCTAGACTGAGGCAGTAATCGGGCATTGGGCTGTGCGGAGTTCCGAGCAGAATGACGAAGAGGGAGCAAGGATTTGGATGTGCTACGCTCAACTTGGCCTGCCTTTTGCATGGTGAGTATCCCTGGAGCTCCTGGCTTTGTGGTTTTGTGAACCCTAACCCTAGGCATAACCCTAACCCTAGCCCTAAGCCTAACCCTAGACTGAGGCAGAAATCGGGCATTGGGCTGTGGGGAGTTCCGAGCAGAATGACGAAGAGGGAGCAAGGATTTGGATGTGCTACGCTCAACTTGGCCTGCCTTTTGCATGGTGAGTAGCCCTGGAGCTCCTGGCTTTGTGGTTTTCTGAAGCCTAACCCTAGGCATAACCCTATCCCTAGCCCTAAGCCTAACCCTAGACTGAGCCAGTAATCAGGCATTGGGCTGTGGGGAGTTCCGAGCAGAATGACGAAGAGGGAGCAAGGATTTGGATGTGCTACGCTCAACTTGGCCTGCCTTTTGCATGGTGAGTATCCCTGGAGCTCCTGGCTTTGTGGTTTTCTGAAGCCTAACCCTAGGCATAACCCTAACCCTAGCCCTAAGCCTAACCCTAGACTGAGGCAGTAATCGGGCATTGGGCTGTGGGGAGTTCCGAGCAGAATGATGAAGAGGGAGAGGGGATTTGGATGTGCTACGCTCAACTTGGCCTGCATTTTGCATGGTGAGTAGCCCTGGAGCTCCTGGCTTTGTGGTTTTGTGAACCCTAACCCTAGGCATAACCCTAACCCTAGCCCTAAGCCTAACCCTAGACTGAGGCAGAAATCGGGCATTGGGCTGTGGGGAGTTCCGAGCAGAATGACGAAGAGGGAGCAAGGATTTGGATGTGCTACGCTCAACTTGGCCTGCCTTTTGCATGGTATCCCTGGAGCTCCTGGCTTTGTGGTTTTGTGAACCCTAACCCTAGGCATAACCCTAACCCTAGCCCTAAGCCTAACCCTAGACTGAGCCAGTAATCAGGCATTGGGCTGTGGTGAGTTCCGAGCAGAATGACGAAGAGGGAGCAAGGATTTGGATGTGCTACGCTCAACTTGGCCTGCCTTTTGCATGGTGAGTATCCCTGGAGCTCCTGGCTTTGTGGTTTTCTGAAGCCTAACCCTAGGCATAACCCTAACCCTAGCCCTAAGCCTAACCCTAGACTGAGGCAGTAATCGGGCATTGGGCTGTGGGGAGTTCCGAGCAGAATGACGAAGAGGGAGAGGGGATTTGGATGTGCTACGCTCAACATGGCCTGCCTTTTGCATGGTGAGTATCCCTGGAGCTCCTGGCTTTGTGGTTTTGTGAACCCTAACCCTAGGCATAACCCTAACCCTAGCCCTAAGCCTAACCCTAGACTGAGCCAGTAATCGGGCATTGGGCTGTGGGGAGTTCCGAGCAGAATGAAGAAGAGGGAGAGGGGATTTGGATGTGCTACGCTCAACTTGGCCTGCATTTTGCATGGTGAGTAGCCCTGGAGCTCCTGGCTTTGTGGTTTTGTGAACCCTAAGCCTAGGCATAACCCTAACCCTAGCCCTAAGCCTAACCCTAGACTGAGGCAGAAATCGGGCATTGGGCTGTGGTGAGTTCCGAGCAGAATGATGAAGAGGGAGAGGGGATTTGGATGTGCTACGCTCAACTTGTCCTGCCTTTTGCATGGTGAGTATCCCTGGAGCTCCTGGCTTTGTGGTTTTGTGAACCCTAACCCTAGGCATAACCCTAACCCTAGCCCTAAGCCTAACCCTAGACTGAGGCAGTAATCGGGCATTGGGCTGTGCGGAGTTCTGAGCAGAATGACGAAGAGGGAGCAAGGATTTGGATGTGCTACGCTCAACTTGGCCTGCCTTTTGCATGGTGAGTATCCCTGGAGCTCCTGGCTTTGTGGTTTTGTGAACCCTAACCCTAGGCATAACCCTAACCCTAGCCCTAAGCCTAACCCTAGACTGAGGCAGAAATCGGGCATTGGGCTGTGGGGAGTTCCGAGCAGAATGACGAAGAGGGAGCAAGGATTTGGATGTGCTACGCTCAACTTGGCCTGCCTTTTGCATGGTATCCCTGGAGCTCCTGGCTTTGTGGTTTTGTGAACCCTAACCCTAGGCATAACCCTAACCCTAGCCCTAAGCCTAACCCTAGACTGAGGCAGAAATCGGGCATTGGGCTGTGGGGAGTTCCGAGCAGAATGACGAAGAGGGAGCAAGGATTTGGATGTGCTACGCTCAACTTGGCCTGCCTTTTGCATGGTGAGTATCCCTGGAGCTCCTGGCTTTGTGGTTTTGTGAACCCTAACCCTAGGCATAACCCTAACCCTAGCCCTAAGCCTAACCCTAGACTGAGGCAGAAATCGGGCATTGGGCTGTGGTGAGTTCCGAGCAGAATGACGAAGAGGGAGCAAGGATTTGGATGTGCTACGCTCAACTTGGCCTGCCTTTTGCATGGTGAGTATCCCTGGAGCTCCTGGCTTTGTGGTTTTGTGAACCCTAACCCTAGGCATAACCCTAACCCTAGCCCTAAGCCTAACCCTAGACTGAGGCAGTAATCGGGCATTGGGCTGTGCGGAGTTCCGAGCAGAATGACGAAGAGGGAGCAAGGATTTGGATGTGCTACGCTCAACTTGGCCTGCCTTTTGCATGGTGAGTATCCCTGGAGCTCCTGGCTTTGTGGTTTTGTGAACCCTAACCCTAGGCATAACCCTAACCCTAGCCCTAAGCCTAACCCTAGACTGAGGCAGAAATCGGGCATTGGGCTGTGGTGAGTTCCGAGCAGAATGATGAAGAGGGAGAGGGGATTTGGATGTGCTACGCTCAACTTGGCCTGCCTTTTGCATGGTGAGTATCCCTGGAGCTCCTGGCTTTGTGGTTTTGTGAACCCTAACCCTAGGCATAACCCTAACCCTAGCCCTAAGCCTAACCCTAGACTGAGGCAGAAATCGGGCATTGGGCTGTGGGGAGTTCCGAGCAGAATGACGAAGAGGGAGCAAGGATTTGGATGTGCTACGCTCAACTTGGCCTGCCTTTTGCATGGTATCCCTGGAGCTCCTGGCTTTGTGGTTTTGTGAACCCTAACCCTAGGCATAACCCTAACCCTAGCCCTAAGCCTAACCCTAGACTGAGGCAGAAATCGGGCATTGGGCTGTGGGGAGTTCCGAGCAGAATGACGAAGAGGGAGCAAGGATTTGGATGTGCTACGCTCAACTTGGCCTGCCTTTTGCATGGTGAGTATCCCTGGAGCTCCTGGCTTTGTGGTTTTGTGAACCCTAACCCTAGGCATAACCCTAACCCTAACCCTAAGGCTAACCCTAGACTGAGGCAGAAATCGGGCATTGGGCTGTGGTGAGTTCCGAGCAGAATGACGAAGAGGGAGCAAGGATTTGGATGTGCTACGCTCAACTTGGCCTGCCTTTTGCATGGTGAGTATCCCTGGAGCTCCTGGCTTTGTGGTTTTGTGAACCCTAACCCTAGGCATAACCCTAACCCTAGCCCTAAGCCTAACCCTAGACTGAGGCAGTAATCGGGCATTGGGCTGTGCGGAGTTCCGAGCAGAATGACGAAGAGGGAGCAAGGATTTGGATGTGCTACGCTCAACTTGGCCTGCCTTTTGCATGGTGAGTATCCCTGGAGCTCCTGGCTTTGTGGTTTTCTGAACCCTAACCCTAGGCATAACCCTAACCCTAGCCCTAAGCCTAACCCTAGACTGAGGCAGAAATCGGGCATTGGGCTGTGGTGAGTTCCGAGCAGAATGACGAAGAGGGAGAGGGGATTTGGATGTGCTACGCTCAACTTGGCCTGCATTTTGCATGGTGAGTATCCCTGGAGCTCCTGGCTTTGTGGTTTTCTGAACCCTAACCCTAGGCATAACCCTAACCCTAGCCCTAAGCCTAACCCTAGACTGAGGCAGAAATCGGGCATTGGGCTGTGGGGAGTTCCGAGCAGAATGACGAAGAGGGAGCAAGGATTTGGATGTGCTACGCTCAACTTGGCCTGCCTTTTGCATGGTGAGTATCCCTGGAGCTCCTGGCTTTGTGGTTTTGTGAACCCTAACCCTAGGCATAACCCTAACCCTAGCCCTAAGCCTAACCCTAGACTGAGCCAGTAATCGGGCATTGGGCTGTGGGGAGTTCCGAGCAGAATGAAGAAGAGGGAGAGGGAATTTGGATGTGCTACGCTCAACTTGGCCTGCCTTTTGCATGGTGAGTATCCCTGGAGCTCCTGGCTTTGTGGTTTTGTGAACCCTAACCCTAGGCATAACCCTAACCCTAGCCCTAAGCCCAACCCTAGACTGAGCCAGTAATCGGGCATTGGGCTGTGGGGAGTTCCGAGCAGAATGACGAAGAGGGAGAGGGGATTTGGATGTGCTACGCTCAACATGGCCTGCCTTTTGCATGGTGAGTATCCCTGGAGCTCGTGGCTTTGTGGTTTTGTGAACCCTAACCCTAGGCATAACCCTAACCCTAGCCCTAAGCCCAACCCTAGACTGAGCCAGTAATCGGGCATTGGGCTGTGGGGAGTTCCGAGCAGAATGACGAAGAGGGAGAGGGGATTTGGATGTGCTACGCTCAACATGGCCTGCCTTTTGCATGGTGAGTATCCCTGGAGCTCCTGGCTTTGTGGTTTTCTGAACCCTAACCCTAGGCATAACCCTAACCCTAGCCCTAAGCCTAACCCTAGACTGAGCCAGTAATCGGGAATTGGGCTGTGGTGAGTTCTGAGCAGAATGACGAAGAGGGAGCAAGGATTTGGATGTGCTACGCTCAACTTGGCCTGCCTTTTGCATGGTGAGTATCCCTGGAGCTCCTGGCTTTGTGGTTTTCTGAACCCTAACCCTAGGCATAACCCTAACCCTAGCCCTAAGCCTAACCCTAGACTGAGGCAGAAATCGGGCATTGGGCTGTGATGAGTTCCGAGCAGAATGACGAAGACGGAGCAAGGATTTGGATGTGCTACGCTCAACTTGGCCTGCCTTTTGCATGGTGAGTATCCCTGGAGCTCCTGGCTTTGTGGTTTTGTGAACCCTAACCCTAGGCATAACCCTAACCCTAGCCCTAAGCCTAACCCTAGACTGAGCCAGTAATCGGGCATTGGGCTGTGGGGAGTTCCGAGCAGAATGAAGAAGAGGGAGAGGGAAGTTGGATGTGCTACGCTCAACTTGGCCTGCCTTTTGCATGGTGAGTATCCCTGGAGCTCCTGGTTTTGTGGTTTTCTGAACCCTAACCCCAGGCATAACCCTAACCCTAGCCCTAAGCCTAACCCTAGACTGAGGCAGAAATCGGGCATTGGGCTGTGGGGAGTTCCGAGCAGAATGACGAAGAGGGAGAGGGAATTTGGATGTGCTACGCTCAACATGGCCTGCCTTTTGCATGGTGAGTATCCCTGGAGCTCCTGGCTTTGTGGTTTTGTGAACCCTAACCCTAGGCATAACCCTAACCCTAGCCCTAAGCCTAACCCTAGACTGAGGCAGAAATCGGGCATTGGGCTGTGGTGAGTTCCGAGCAGAATGACAAAGAGGGAGCAAGGATTTGGATGTGCTATGCTCAACTTGGCCTGCCTTTTGCATGGTGAGTATCCCTGGAGCTCCTGGCTTTGTGGTTTTGTGAACCCTAACCCTAGGCATAACCCTAACCCTAGCCCTAAGCCTAACCCTAGACTGAGGCAGAAATCGGGCATTGGGCTGTGGGGAGTTCCGAGCAGAATGACAAAGAGGGAGCAAGGATTTGGATGTGCTACGCTCAACTTGGCCTGCATTTTGCATGGTGAGTAGCCCTGGAGCTCCTGGCTTTGTGGTTTTCTGAACCCTAAGCCTAGGCATAACCCTAACCCTAGCCCTAAGCCTAACCCTAGACTGAGGCAGAAATCGGGCATTGGGCTGTGGTGAGTTCCGAGCAGAATGATGAAGAGGGAGAGGGGATTTGGATGTGCTACGCTCAACTTGGCCTGCCTTTTGCATGGTGAGTATCCCTGGAGCTCCTGGCTTTGTGGTTTTCTGAACCCTAACCCTAGGCATAACCCTAACCCTAGCCCTAAGCCTAACCCTAGACTGAGGCAGAAATCGGGCATTGGGCTGTGGGGAGTTCCGAGCAGAATGACGAAGAGGGAGCAAGGATTTGGATGTGCTACGCTCAACTTGGCCTGCCTTTTGCATGGTGAGTATCCCTGGAGCTCCTGGCTTTGTGGTTTTCTGAAGCCTAACCCTAGGCATAACCCTAACCCTAGCCCTAAGCCTAACCCTAGACTGAGGCAGTAATCGGGCATTGGGCTGTGGGGAGTTCCGAGCAGAATGACGAAGAGGGAGAGGGGATTTGGATGTGCTACGCTCAACATGGCCTGCCTTTTGCATGGTGAGTATCCCTGGAGCTCCTGGCTTTGTGGTTTTGTGAACCCTAACCCTAGGCATAACCCTAACCCTAGCCCTAAGCCTAACCCTAGACTGAGGCAGAAATCGGGCATTGGGCTGTGCTGAGTTCCGAGCAGAATGACAAAGAGGGAGCAAGGATTTGGATGTGCTATGCTCAACTTGGCCTGCATTTTGCATGGTGAGTATCCCTGGAGCTCCTGGCTTTGTGGTTTTGTGAACCCTAACCCTAGGCATAACCCTAACCCTAGCCCTAAGCCTAACCCTAGACTGAGCCAGTAATCGGGCATTGGGCTGTGGGGAGTTCCGAGCAGAATGATGAAGAGGGAGAGGGGATTTGGATGTGCTACGCTCAACTTGGCCTGCATTTTGCATGGTGAGTAGCCCTGGAGCTCCTGGCTTTGTGGTTTTGTGAACCCTAACCCTAGGCATAACCCTAACCCTAGCCCTAAGCCTAACCCTAGACTGAGGCAGAAATCGGGCATTGGGCTGTGGGGAGTTCCGAGCAGAATGACGAAGAGGGAGCAAGGATTTGGATGTGCTACGCTCAACTTGGCCTGCCTTTTGCATGGTGAGTATCCCTGGAGCTCCTGGCTTTGTGGTTTTGTGAACCCTAACCCTAGGCATAACCCTAACCCTAGCCCTAAGCCTAACCCTAGACTGAGGCAGAAATCGGGCATTGGGCTGTGGGGAGTTCCGAGCAGAATGACAAAGAGGGAGCAAGGATTTGGATGTGCTACGCTCAACTTGGCCTGCATTTTGCATGGTGAGTAGCCCTGGAGCTCCTGGCTTTGTGGTTTTCTGAACCCTAAGCCTAGGCATAACCCTAACCCTAGCCCTAAGCCTAACCCTAGACTGAGGCAGAAATCGGGCATTGGGCTGTGGTGAGTTCCGAGCAGAATGATGAAGAGGGAGAGGGGATTTGGATGTGCTACGCTCAACTTGGCCTGCCTTTTGCATGGTGAGTATCCCTGGAGCTCCTGGCTTTGTGGTTTTGTGAACCCTAACCCTAGGCATAACCCTAACCCTAGCCCTAAGCCTAACCCTAGACTGAGGCAGTAATCGGGCATTGGGCTGTGCGGAGTTCCGAGCAGAATGACGAAGAGGGAGCAAGGATTTGGATGTGCTACGCTCAACTTGGCCTGCCTTTTGCATGGTGAGTATCCCTGGAGCTCCTGGCTTTGTGGTTTTGTGAACCCTAACCCTAGGCATAACCCTAACCCTAGCCCTAAGCCTAACCCTAGACTGAGGCAGAAATCGGGCATTGGGCTGTGGGGAGTTCCGAGCAGAATGACGAAGAGGGAGCAAGGATTTGGATGTGCTACGCTCAACTTGGCCTGCCTTTTGCATGGTGAGTATCCCTGGAGCTCCTGGCTTTGTGGTTTTCTGAAGCCTAACCCTAGGCATAACCCTATCCCTAGCCCTAAGCCTAACCCTAGACTGAGCCAGTAATCAGGCATTGGGCTGTGGGGAGTTCCGAGCAGAATGACGAAGAGGGAGCAAGGATTTGGATGTGCTACGCTCAACTTGGCCTGCCTTTTGCATGGTGAGTATCCCTGGAGCTCCTGGCTTTGTGGTTTTCTGAAGCCTAACCCTAGGCATAACCCTAACCCTAGCCCTAAGCCTAACCCTAGACTGAGGCAGTAATCGGGCATTGGGCTGTGGGGAGTTCCGAGCAGAATGACGAAGAGGGAGAGGGGATTTGGATGTGCTACGCTCAACATGGCCTGCCTTTTGCATGGTGAGTATCCCTGGAGCTCCTGGCTTTGTGGTTTTGTGAACCCTAACCCTAGGCATAACCCTAACCCTAGCCCTAAGCCTAACCCTAGACTGAGGCAGAAATCGGGCATTGGGCTGTGCTGAGTTCCGAGCAGAATGACAAAGAGGGAGCAAGGATTTGGATGTGCTATGCTCAACTTGGCCTGCATTTTGCATGGTGAGTATCCCTGGAGCTCCTGGCTTTGTGGTTTTGTGAACCCTAACCCTAGGCATAACCCTAACCCTAGCCCTAAGCCTAACCCTAGACTGAGCCAGTAATCGGGCATTGGGCTGTGGGGAGTTCCGAGCAGAATGATGAAGAGGGAGAGGGGATTTGGATGTGCTACGCTCAACTTGGCCTGCATTTTGCATGGTGAGTAGCCCTGGAGCTCCTGGCTTTGTGGTTTTGTGAACCCTAACCCTAGGCATAACCCTAACCCTAGCCCTAAGCCTAACCCTAGACTGAGGCAGAAATCGGGCATTGGGCTGTGGGGAGTTCCGAGCAGAATGACGAAGAGGGAGCAAGGATTTGGACGTGCTACGCTCAACTTGGCCTGCCTTTTGCATGGTGAGTATCCCTGGAGCTCCTGGCTTTGTGGTTTTGTGAACCCTAACCCTAGGCATAACCCTAACCCTAGCCCTAAGCCTAACCCTAGACTGAGGCAGAAATCGGGCATTGGGCTGTGGGGAGTTCCGAGCAGAATGACAAAGAGGGAGCAAGGATTTGGATGTGCTACGCTCAACTTGGCCTGCATTTTGCATGGTGAGTAGCCCTGGAGCTCCTGGCTTTGTGGTTTTCTGAACCCTAAGCCTAGGCATAACCCTAACCCTAGCCCTAAGCCTAACCCTAGACTGAGGCAGAAATCGGGCATTGGGCTGTGGTGAGTTCCGAGCAGAATGATGAAGAGGGAGAGGGGATTTGGATGTGCTACGCTCAACTTGGCCTGCCTTTTGCATGGTGAGTATCCCTGGAGCTCCTGGCTTTGTGGTTTTGTGAACCCTAACCCTAGGCATAACCCTAACCCTAGCCCTAAGCCTAACCCTAGACTGAGGCAGTAATCGGGCATTGGGCTGTGCGGAGTTCCGAGCAGAATGACGAAGAGGGAGCAAGGATTTGGATGTGCTACGCTCAACTTGGCCTGCCTTTTGCATGGTGAGTATCCCTGGAGCTCCTGGCTTTGTGGTTTTGTGAACCCTAACCCTAGGCATAACCCTAACCCTAGCCCTAAGCCTAACCCTAGACTGAGGCAGAAATCGGGCATTGGGCTGTGGGGAGTTCCGAGCAGAATGACGAAGAGGGAGCAAGGATTTGGATGTGCTACGCTCAACTTGGCCTGCCTTTTGCATGGTGAGTAGCCCTGGAGCTCCTGGCTTTGTGGTTTTGTGAACCCTAACCCTAGGCATAACCCTAACCCTAGCCCTAAGCCTAACCCTAGACTGAGCCAGTAATCAGGCATTGGGCTGTGGTGAGTTCCGAGCAGAATGACGAAGAGGGAGCAAGGATTTGGATGTGCTACGCTCAACTTGGCCTGCCTTTTGCATGGTGAGTATCCCTGGAGCTCCTGGCTTTGTGGTTTTGTGAACCCTAACCCTAGGCATAACCCTAACCCTAGCCCTAAGCCTAACCCTAGACTGAGGCAGTAATCGGGCATTGGGCTGTGCGGAGTTCCGAGCAGAATGACGAAGAGGGAGCAAGGATTTGGATGTGCTACGCTCAACTTGGCCTGCCTTTTGCATGGTGAGTATCCCTGGAGCTCCTGGCTTTGTGGTTTTGTGAACCCTAACCCTAGGCATAACCCTAACCCTAGCCCTAAGCCTAACCCTAGACTGAGGCAGAAATCGGGCATTGGGCTGTGGGGAGTTCCGAGCAGAATGACGAAGAGGGAGCAAGGATTTGGATGTGCTACGCTCAACTTGGCCTGCCTTTTGCATGGTGAGTAGCCCTGGAGCTCCTGGCTTTGTGGTTTTCTGAAGCCTAACCCTAGGCATAACCCTATCCCTAGCCCTAAGCCTAACCCTAGACTGAGCCAGTAATCAGGCATTGGGCTGTGGGGAGTTCCGAGCAGAATGACGAAGAGGGAGCAAGGATTTGGATGTGCTACGCTCAACTTGGCCTGCCTTTTGCATGGTGAGTATCCCTGGAGCTCCTGGCTTTGTGGTTTTCTGAAGCCTAACCCTAGGCATAACCCTAACCCTAGCCCTAAGCCTAACCCTAGACTGAGGCAGTAATCGGGCATTGGGCTGTGGGGAGTTCCGAGCAGAATGACGAAGAGGGAGAGGGGATTTGGATGTGCTACGCTCAACATGGCCTGCCTTTTGCATGGTGAGTATCCCTGGAGCTCCTGGCTTTGTGGTTTTGTGAACCCTAACCCTAGGCATAACCCTAACCCTAGCCCTAAGCCTAACCCTAGACTGAGGCAGAAATCGGGCATTGGGCTGTGGTGAGTTCCGAGCAGAATGATGAAGAGGGAGAGGGGATTTGGATGTGCTACGCTCAACTTGGCCTGCCTTTTGCATGGTGAGTATCCCTGGAGCTCCTGGCTTTGTGGTTTTGTGAACCCTAACCCTAGGCATAACCCTAACCCTAGCCCTAAGCCTAACCCTAGACTGAGGCAGTAATCGGGCATTGGGCTGTGCGGAGTTCCGAGCAGAATGACGAAGAGGGAGCAAGGATTTGGATGTGCTACGCTCAACTTGGCCTGCCTTTTGCATGGTGAGTATCCCTGGAGCTCCTGGCTTTGTGGTTTTGTGAACCCTAACCCTAGGCATAACCCTAACCCTAGCCCTAAGCCTAACCCTAGACTGAGGCAGAAATCGGGCATTGGGCTGTGGGGAGTTCCGAGCAGAATGACGAAGAGGGAGCAAGGATTTGGATGTGCTACGCTCAACTTGGCCTGCCTTTTGCATGGTGAGTATCCCTGGAGCTCCTGGCTTTGTGGTTTTCTGAAGCCTAACCCTAGGCATAACCCTATCCCTAGCCCTAAGCCTAACCCTAGACTGAGCCAGTAATCAGGCATTGGGCTGTGGGGAGTTCCGAGCAGAATGACGAAGAGGGAGCAAGGATTTGGATGTGCTACGCTCAACTTGGCCTGCCTTTTGCATGGTGAGTATCCCTGGAGCTCCTGGCTTTGTGGTTTTCTGAAGCCTAACCCTAGGCATAACCCTAACCCTAGCCCTAAGCCTAACCCTAGACTGAGGCAGTAATCGGGCATTGGGCTGTGGGGAGTTCCGAGCAGAATGACGAAGAGGGAGAGGGGATTTGGATGTGCTACGCTCAACATGGCCTGCCTTTTGCATGGTGAGTATCCCTGGAGCTCCTGGCTTTGTGGTTTTCTGAAGCCTAACCCTAGGCATAACCCTAACCCTAGCCCTAAGCCTAACCCTAGACTGAGGCAGTAATCGGGCATTGGGCTGTGGGGAGTTCCGAGCAGAATGACGAAGAGGGAGAGGGGATTTGGATGTGCTACGCTCAACATGGCCTGCCTTTTGCATGGTGAGTATCCCTGGAGCTCCTGGCTTTGTGGTTTTGTGAACCCTAACCCTAGGCATAACCCTAACCCTAGCCCTAAGCCTAACCCTAGACTGAGGCAGTAATCGGGCATTGGGCTGTGCGGAGTTCCGAGCAGAATGACGAAGAGGGAGCAAGGATTTGGATGTGCTACGCTCAACTTGGCCTGCCTTTTGCATGGTGAGTATCCCTGGAGCTCCTGGCTTTGTGGTTTTGTGAACCCTAACCCTAGGCATAACCCTAACCCTAGCCCTAAGCCTAACCCTAGACTGAGGCAGAAATCGGGCATTGGGCTGTGGGGAGTTCCGAGCAGAATGACGAAGAGGGAGCAAGGATTTGGATGTGCTACGCTCAACTTGGCCTGCCTTTTGCATGGTGAGTATCCCTGGAGCTCCTGGCTTTGTGGTTTTCTGAAGCCTAACCCTAGGCATAACCCTAACCCTAGCCCTAAGCCTAACCCTAGACTGAGCCAGTAATCAGGCATTGGGCTGTGGGGAGTTCCGAGCAGAATGACGAAGAGGGAGCAAGGATTTGGATGTGCTACGCTCAACTTGGCCTGCCTTTTGCATGGTGAGTATCCCTGGAGCTCCTGGCTTTGTGGTTTTCTGAACCCTAAGCCTAGGCATAACCCTAACCCTAGCCCTAAGCCTAACCCTAGACTGAGGCAGAAATCGGGCATTGGGCTGTGGTGAGTTCCGAGCAGAATGATGAAGAGGGAGAGGGGATTTGGATGTGCTACGCTCAACTTGGCCTGCCTTTTGCATGGTGAGTATCCCTGGAGCTCCTGGCTTTGTGGTTTTGTGAACCCTAACCCTAGGCATAACCCTAACCCTAGCCCTAAGCCTAACCCTAGACTGAGGCAGTAATCGGGCATTGGGCTGTGCGGAGTTCCGAGCAGAATGACGAAGAGGGAGCAAGGATTTGGATGTGCTACGCTCAACTTGGCCTGCCTTTTGCATGGTGAGTATCCCTGGAGCTCCTGGCTTTGTGGTTTTGTGAACCCTAACCCTAGGCATAACCCTAACCCTAGCCCTAAGCCTAACCCTAGACTGAGGCAGAAATCGGGCATTGGGCTGTGGGGAGTTCCGAGCAGAATGACGAAGAGGGAGCAAGGATTTGGATGTGCTACGCTCAACTTGGCCTGCCTTTTGCATGGTGAGTAGCCCTGGAGCTCCTGGCTTTGTGGTTTTCTGAAGCCTAACCCTAGGCATAACCCTATCCCTAGCCCTAAGCCTAACCCTAGACTGAGCCAGTAATCAGGCATTGGGCTGTGGGGAGTTCCGAGCAGAATGACGAAGAGGGAGCAAGGATTGGGATGTGCTACGCTCAACTTGGCCTGCCTTTTGCATGGTGAGTATCCCTGGAGCTCCTGGCTTTGTGGTTTTCTGAAGCCTAACCCTAGGCATAACCCTAACCCTAGCCCTAAGCCTAACCCTAGACTGAGGCAGTAATCGGGCATTGGGCTGTGGGGAGTTCCGAGCAGAATGACGAAGAGGGAGAGGGGATTTGGATGTGCTACGCTCAACATGGCCTGCCTTTTGCATGGTGAGTATCCCTGGAGCTCCTGGCTTTGTGGTTTTGTGAACCCTAACCCTAGGCATAACCCTAACCCTAGCCCTAAGCCTAACCCTAGACTGAGGCAGTAATCGGGCATTGGGCTGTGCGGAGTTCCGAGCAGAATGACGAAGAGGGAGCAAGGATTTGGATGTGCTACGCTCAACTTGGCCTGCCTTTTGCATGGTGAGTATCCCTGGAGCTCCTGGCTTTGTGGTTTTGTGAACCCTAACCCTAGGCATAACCCTAACCCTAGCCCTAAGCCTAACCCTAGACTGAGGCAGAAATCGGGCATTGGGCTGTGGGGAGTTCCGAGCAGAATGACGAAGAGGGAGCAAGGATTTGGATGTGCTACGCTCAACTTGGCCTGCCTTTTGCATGGTGAGTATCCCTGGAGCTCCTGGCTTTGTGGTTTTCTGAAGCCTAACCCTAGGCATAACCCTATCCCTAGCCCTAAGCCTAACCCTAGACTGAGCCAGTAATCAGGCATTGGGCTGTGGGGAGTTCCGAGCAGAATGACGAAGAGGGAGCAAGGATTTGGATGTGCTACGCTCAACTTGGCCTGCATTTTGCATGGTGAGTATCCCTGGAGCTCCTGGCTTTGTGGTTTTGTGAACCCTAACCCTAGGCATAACCCTAACCCTAGCCCTAAGCCTAACCCTAGACTGAGGCAGTAATCGGGCATTGGGCTGTGGGGAGTTCCGAGCAGAATGACGAAGAGGGAGAGGGGATTTGGATGTGCTACGCTCAACATGGCCTGCCTTTTGCATGGTGAGTATCCCTGGAGCTCCTGGCTTTGTGGTTTTGTGAACCCTAACCCTAGGCATAACCCTAACCCTAGCCCTAAGCCTAACCCTAGACTGAGGCAGAAATCGGGCATTGGGCTGTGGGGAGTTCCGAGCAGAATGACGAAGAGGGAGAGGGGATTTGGATGTGCTACGCTCAACATGGCCTGCCTTTTGCATGGTGAGTATCCCTGGAGCTCCTGGCTTTGTGGTTTTGTGAACCCTAACCCTAGGCATAACCCTAACCCTAGCCCTAAGCCTAACCCTAGACTGAGGCAGAAATCGGGCATTGGGCTGTGCTGAGTTCCGAGCAGAATGACAAAGAGGGAGCAAGGATTTGGATGTGCTATGCTCAACTTGGCCTGCATTTTGCATGGTGAGTATCCCTGGAGCTCCTGGCTTTGTGGTTTTGTGAACCCTAACCCTAGGCATAACCCTAACCCTAGCCCTAAGCCTAACCCTAGACTGAGCCAGTAATCGGGCATTGGGCTGTGGGGAGTTCCGAGCAGAATGATGAAGAGGGAGAGGGGATTTGGATGTGCTACGCTCAACTTGGCCTGCATTTTGCATGGTGAGTAGCCCTGGAGCTCCTGGCTTTGTGGTTTTGTGAACCCTAACCCTAGGCATAACCCTAACCCTAGCCCTAAGCCTAACCCTAGACTGAGGCAGAAATCGGGCATTGGGCTGTGGTGAGTTCCGAGCAGAATGATGAAGAGGGAGAGGGGATTTGGATGTGCTACGCTCAACTTGGCCTGCCTTTTGCATGGTGAGTATCCCTGGAGCTCCTGGCTTTGTGGTTTTGTGAACCCTAACCCTAGGCATAACCCTAACCCTAGCCCTAAGCCTAACCCTAGACTGAGGCAGTAATCGGGCATTGGGCTGTGCGGAGTTCCGAGCAGAATGACGAAGAGGGAGCAAGGATTTGGATGTGCTACGCTCAACTTGGCCTGCCTTTTGCATGGTGAGTATCCCTGGAGCTCCTGGCTTTGTGGTTTTGTGAACCCTAACCCTAGGCATAACCCTAACCCTAGCCCTAAGCCTAACCCTAGACTGAGGCAGAAATCGGGCATTGGGCTGTGGGGAGTTCCGAGCAGAATGACGAAGAGGGAGCAAGGATTTGGATGTGCTACGCTCAACTTGGCCTGCCTTTTGCATGGTGAGTATCCCTGGAGCTCCTGGCTTTGTGGTTTTCTGAAGCCTAACCCTAGGCATAACCCTATCCCTAGCCCTAAGCCTAACCCTAGACTGAGCCAGTAATCAGGCATTGGGCTGTGGGGAGTTCCGAGCAGAATGACGAAGAGGGAGCAAGGATTTGGATGTGCTACGCTCAACTTGGCCTGCCTTTTGCATGGTGAGTATCCCTGGAGCTCCTGGCTTTGTGGTTTTCTGAAGCCTAACCCTAGGCATAACCCTAACCCTAGCCCTAAGCCTAACCCTAGACTGAGGCAGTAATCGGGCATTGGGCTGTGGGGAGTTCCGAGCAGAATGACGAAGAGGGAGAGGGGATTTGGATGTGCTACGCTCAACATGGCCTGCCTTTTGCATGGTGAGTATCCCTGGAGCTCCTGGCTTTGTGGTTTTGTGAACCCTAACCCTAGGCATAACCCTAACCCTAGCCCTAAGCCTAACCCTAGACTGAGGCAGTAATCGGGCATTGGGCTGTGCGGAGTTCCGAGCAGAATGACGAAGAGGGAGCAAGGATTTGGATGTGCTACGCTCAACTTGGCCTGCCTTTTGCATGGTGAGTATCCCTGGAGCTCCTGGCTTTGTGGTTTTGTGAACCCTAACCCTAGGCATAACCCTAACCCTAGCCCTAAGCCTAACCCTAGACTGAGGCAGAAATCGGGCATTGGGCTGTGGGGAGTTCCGAGCAGAATGACGAAGAGGGAGCAAGGATTTGGATGTGCTACGCTCAACTTGGCCTGCCTTTTGCATGGTGAGTATCCCTGGAGCTCCTGGCTTTGTGGTTTTCTGAAGCCTAACCCTAGGCATAACCCTAACCCTAGCCCTAAGCCTAACCCTAGACTGAGCCAGTAATCAGGCATTGGGCTGTGGGGAGTTCCGAGCAGAATGACGAAGAGGGAGCAAGGATTTGGATGTGCTACGCTCAACTTGGCCTGCCTTTTGCATGGTGAGTATCCCTGGAGCTCCTGGCTTTGTGGTTTTCTGAAGCCTAACCCTAGGCATAACCCTAACCCTAGCCCTAAGCCTAACCCTAGACTGAGGCAGTAATCGGGCATTGGGCTGTGGGGAGTTCCGAGCAGAATGACGAAGAGGGAGAGGGGATTTGGATGTGCTACGCTCAACATGGCCTGCCTTTTGCATGGTGAGTATCCCTGGAGCTCCTGGCTTTGTGGTTTTGTGAACCCTAACCCTAGGCATAACCCTAACCCTAGCCCTAAGCCTAACCCTAGACTGAGGCAGAAATCGGGCATTGGGCTGTGGGGAGTTCCGAGCAGAATGACGAAGAGGGAGAGGGGATTTGGATGTGCTACGCTCAACATGGCCTGCCTTTTGCATGGTGAGTATCCCTGGAGCTCCTGGCTTTGTGGTTTTGTGAACCCTAACCCTAGGCATAACCCTAACCCTAGCCCTAAGCCTAACCCTAGACTGAGGCAGAAATCGGGCATTGGGCTGTGCTGAGTTCCGAGCAGAATGACGAAGAGGGAGCAAGGATTTGGATGTGCTATGCTCAACTTGGCCTGCATTTTGCATGGTGAGTATCCCTGGAGCTCCTGGCTTTGTGGTTTTGTGAACCCTAACCCTAGGCATAACCCTAACCCTAGCCCTAAGCCTAACCCTAGACTGAGCCAGTAATCGGGCATTGGGCTGTGGGGAGTTCCGAGCAGAATGATGAAGAGGGAGAGGGGATTTGGATGTGCTACGCTCAACTTGGCCTGCATTTTGCATGGTGAGTAGCCCTGGAGCTCCTGGCTTTGTGGTTTTGTGAACCCTAACCCTAGGCATAACCCTAACCCTAGCCCTAAGCCTAACCCTAGACTGAGGCAGAAATCGGGCATTGGGCTGTGCTGAGTTCCGAGCAGAATGACAAAGAGGGAGCAAGGATTTGGATGTGCTATGCTCAACTTGGCCTGCATTTTGCATGGTGAGTATCCCTGGAGCTCCTGGCTTTGTGGTTTTGTGAACCCTAACCCTAGGCATAACCCTAACCCTAGCCCTAAGCCTAACCCTAGACTGAGCCAGTAATCGGGCATTGGGCTGTGGGGAGTTCCGAGCAGAATGATGAAGAGGGAGAGGGGATTTGGATGTGCTACGCTCAACTTGGCCTGCATTTTGCATGGTGAGTAGCCCTGGAGCTCCTGGCTTTGTGGTTTTCTGAACCCTAACCCTAGGCATAACCCTAACCCTAGCCCTAAGCCTAACCCTAGACTGAGGCAGAAATCGGGCATTGGGCTGTGGGGAGTTCCGAGCAGAATGACGAAGAGGGAGCAAGGATTTGGATGTGCTACGCTCAACTTGGCCTGCCTTTTGCATGGTGAGTATCCCTGGAGCTCCTGGCTTTGTGGTTTTGTGAACCCTAACCCTAGGCATAACCCTAACCCTAGCCCTAAGCCTAACCCTAGACTGAGGCAGAAATCGGGCATTGGGCTGTGGGGAGTTCCGAGCAGAATGACAAAGAGGGAGCAAGGATTTGGATGTGCTACGCTCAACTTGGCCTGCATTTTGCATGGTGAGTAGCCCTGGAGCTCCTGGCTTTGTGGTTTTCTGAACCCTAAGCCTAGGCATAACCCTAACCCTAGCCCTAAGCCTAACCCTAGACTGAGGCAGAAATCGGGCATTGGGCTGTGGTGAGTTCCGAGCAGAATGATGAAGAGGGAGAGGGGATTTGGATGTGCTACGCTCAACTTGGCCTGCCTTTTGCATGGTGAGTATCCCTGGAGCTCCTGGCTTTGTGGTTTTGTGAACCCTAACCCTAGGCATAACCCTAACCCTAGCCCTAAGCCTAACCCTAGACTGAGGCAGTAATCGGGCATTGGGCTGTGCGGAGTTCCGAGCAGAATGACGAAGAGGGAGCAAGGATTTGGATGTGCTACGCTCAACTTGGCCTGCCTTTTGCATGGTGAGTATCCCTGGAGCTCCTGGCTTTGTGGTTTTGTGAACCCTAACCCTAGGCATAACCCTAACCCTAGCCCTAAGCCTAACCCTAGACTGAGGCAGAAATCGGGCATTGGGCTGTGGGGAGTTCCGAGCAGAATGACGAAGAGGGAGCAAGGATTTGGATGTGCTACGCTCAACTTGGCCTGCCTTTTGCATGGTGAGTATCCCTGGAGCTCCTGGCTTTGTGGTTTTCTGAAGCCTAACCCTAGGCATAACCCTATCCCTAGCCCTAAGCCTAACCCTAGACTGAGCCAGTAATCAGGCATTGGGCTGTGGGGAGTTCCGAGCAGAATGACGAAGAGGGAGCAAGGATTTGGATGTGCTACGCTCAACTTGGCCTGCCTTTTGCATGGTGAGTATCCCTGGAGCTCCTGGCTTTGTGGTTTTCTGAAGCCTAACCCTAGGCATAACCCTAACCCTAGCCCTAAGCCTAACCCTAGACTGAGGCAGTAATCGGGCATTGGGCTGTGGGGAGTTCCGAGCAGAATGACGAAGAGGGAGAGGGGATTTGGATGTGCTACGCTCAACATGGCCTGCCTTTTGCATGGTGAGTATCCCTGGAGCTCCTGGCTTTGTGGTTTTGTGAACCCTAACCCTAGGCATAACCCTAACCCTAGCCCTAAGCCTAACCCTAGACTGAGGCAGTAATCGGGCATTGGGCTGTGCGGAGTTCCGAGCAGAATGACGAAGAGGGAGCAAGGATTTGGATGTGCTACGCTCAACTTGGCCTGCCTTTTGCATGGTGAGTATCCCTGGAGCTCCTGGCTTTGTGGTTTTGTGAACCCTAACCCTAGGCATAACCCTAACCCTAGCCCTAAGCCTAACCCTAGACTGAGGCAGAAATCGGGCATTGGGCTGTGGGGAGTTCCGAGCAGAATGACGAAGAGGGAGCAAGGATTTGGATGTGCTACGCTCAACTTGGCCTGCCTTTTGCATGGTGAGTATCCCTGGAGCTCCTGGCTTTGTGGTTTTCTGAAGCCTAACCCTAGGCATAACCCTATCCCTAGCCCTAAGCCTAACCCTAGACTGAGCCAGTAATCAGGCATTGGGCTGTGGGGAGTTCCGAGCAGAATGACGAAGAGGGAGCAAGGATTTGGATGTGCTACGCTCAACTTGGCCTGCCTTTTGCATGGTGAGTATCCCTGGAGCTCCTGGCTTTGTGGTTTTCTGAAGCCTAACCCTAGGCATAACCCTAACCCTAGCCCTAAGCCTAACCCTAGACTGAGGCAGTAATCGGGCATTGGGCTGTGGGGAGTTCCGAGCAGAATGACGAAGAGGGAGAGGGGATTTGGATGTGCTACGCTCAACATGGCCTGCCTTTTGCATGGTGAGTATCCCTGGAGCTCCTGGCTTTGTGGTTTTGTGAACCCTAACCCTAGGCATAACCCTAACCCTAGCCCTAAGCCTAACCCTAGACTGAGGCAGAAATCGGGCATTGGGCTGTGCTGAGTTCCGAGCAGAATGACAAAGAGGGAGCAAGGATTTGGATGTGCTATGCTCAACTTGGCCTGCATTTTGCATGGTGAGTATCCCTGGAGCTCCTGGCTTTGTGGTTTTGTGAACCCTAACCCTAGGCATAACCCTAACCCTAGCCCTAAGCCTAACCCTAGACTGAGCCAGTAATCGGGCATTGGGCTGTGGGGAGTTCCGAGCAGAATGATGAAGAGGGAGAGGGGATTTGGATGTGCTACGCTCAACTTGGCCTGCATTTTGCATGGTGAGTAGCCCTGGAGCTCCTGGCTTTGTGGTTTTGTGAACCCTAACCCTAGGCATAACCCTAACCCTAGCCCTAAGCCTAACCCTAGACTGAGGCAGAAATCGGGCATTGGGCTGTGGGGAGTTCCGAGCAGAATGACGAAGAGGGAGCAAGGATTTGGACGTGCTACGCTCAACTTGGCCTGCCTTTTGCATGGTGAGTATCCCTGGAGCTCCTGGCTTTGTGGTTTTGTGAACCCTAACCCTAGGCATAACCCTAACCCTAGCCCTAAGCCTAACCCTAGACTGAGGCAGAAATCGGGCATTGGGCTGTGGGGAGTTCCGAGCAGAATGACGAAGAGGGAGCAAGGATTTGGATGTGCTACGCTCAACTTGGCCTGCATTTTGCATGGTGAGTAGCCCTGGAGCTCCTGGCTTTGTGGTTTTCTGAACCCTAAGCCTAGGCATAACCCTAACCCTAGCCCTAAGCCTAACCCTAGACTGAGGCAGAAATCGGGCATTGGGCTGTGGTGAGTTCCGAGCAGAATGATGAAGAGGGAGAGGGGATTTGGATGTGCTACGCTCAACTTGGCCTGCCTTTTGCATGGTGAGTATCCCTGGAGCTCCTGGCTTTGTGGTTTTGTGAACCCTAACCCTAGGCATAACCCTAACCCTAGCCCTAAGCCTAACCCTAGACTGAGGCAGTAATCGGGCATTGGGCTGTGCGGAGTTCCGAGCAGAATGACGAAGAGGGAGCAAGGATTTGGATGTGCTACGCTCAACTTGGCCTGCCTTTTGCATGGTGAGTATCCCTGGAGCTCCTGGCTTTGTGGTTTTGTGAACCCTAACCCTAGGCATAACCCTAACCCTAGCCCTAAGCCTAACCCTAGACTGAGGCAGAAATCGGGCATTGGGCTGTGGGGAGTTCCGAGCAGAATGACGAAGAGGGAGCAAGGATTTGGATGTGCTACGCTCAACTTGGCCTGCCTTTTGCATGGTGAGTAGCCCTGGAGCTCCTGGCTTTGTGGTTTTCTGAAGCCTAACCCTAGGCATAACCCTATCCCTAGCCCTAAGCCTAACCCTAGACTGAGCCAGTAATCAGGCATTGGGCTGTGGGGAGTTCCGAGCAGAATGACGAAGAGGGAGCAAGGATTTGGATGTGCTACGCTCAACTTGGCCTGCCTTTTGCATGGTGAGTATCCCTGGAGCTCCTGGCTTTGTGGTTTTCTGAAGCCTAACCCTAGGCATAACCCTAACCCTAGCCCTAAGCCTAACCCTAGACTGAGGCAGTAATCGGGCATTGGGCTGTGGGGAGTTCCGAGCAGAATGATGAAGAGGGAGAGGGGATTTGGATGTGCTACGCTCAACATGGCCTGCCTTTTGCATGGTGAGTATCCCTGGAGCTCCTGGCTTTGTGGTTTTGTGAACCCTAACCCTAGGCATAACCCTAACCCTAGCCCTAAGCCTAACCCTAGACTGAGGCAGAAATCGGGCATTGGGCTGTGGGGAGTTCCGAGCAGAATGATGAAGAGGGAGAGGGGATTTGGATGTGCTACGCTCAACTTGGCCTGCATTTTGCATGGTGAGTAGCCCTGGAGCTCCTGGCTTTGTGGTTTTGTGAACCCTAACCCTAGGCATAACCCTAACCCTAGCCCTAAGCCTAACCCTAGACTGAGGCAGAAATCGGGCATTGGGCTGTGGGGAGTTCCGAGCAGAATGACGAAGAGGGAGCAAGGATTTGGATGTGCTACGCTCAACTTGGCCTGCCTTTTGCATGGTATCCCTGGAGCTCCTGGCTTTGTGGTTTTGTGAACCCTAACCCTAGGCATAACCCTAACCCTAGCCCTAAGCCTAACCCTAGACTGAGCCAGTAATCAGGCATTGGGCTGTGGTGAGTTCCGAGCAGAATGACGAAGAGGGAGCAAGGATTTGGATGTGCTACGCTCAACTTGGCCTGCCTTTTGCATGGTGAGTATCCCTGGAGCTCCTGGCTTTGTGGTTTTCTGAAGCCTAACCCTAGGCATAACCCTAACCCTAGCCCTAAGCCTAACCCTAGACTGAGGCAGTAATCGGGCATTGGGCTGTGGGGAGTTCCGAGCAGAATGACGAAGAGGGAGAGGGGATTTGGATGTGCTACGCTCAACATGGCCTGCCTTTTGCATGGTGAGTATCCCTGGAGCTCCTGGCTTTGTGGTTTTGTGAACCCTAACCCTAGGCATAACCCTAACCCTAGCCCTAAGCCTAACCCTAGACTGAGCCAGTAATCGGGCATTGGGCTGTGGGGAGTTCCGAGCAGAATGAAGAAGAGGGAGAGGGGATTTGGATGTGCTACGCTCAACTTGGCCTGCATTTTGCATGGTGAGTAGCCCTGGAGCTCCTGGCTTTGTGGTTTTGTGAACCCTAAGCCTAGGCATAACCCTAACCCTAGCCCTAAGCCTAACCCTAGACTGAGGCAGAAATCGGGCATTGGGCTGTGGTGAGTTCCGAGCAGAATGATGAAGAGGGAGAGGGGATTTGGATGTGCTACGCTCAACTTGTCCTGCCTTTTGCATGGTGAGTATCCCTGGAGCTCCTGGCTTTGTGGTTTTGTGAACCCTAACCCTAGGCATAACCCTAACCCTAGCCCTAAGCCTAACCCTAGACTGAGGCAGTAATCGGGCATTGGGCTGTGCGGAGTTCTGAGCAGAATGACGAAGAGGGAGCAAGGATTTGGATGTGCTACGCTCAACTTGGCCTGCCTTTTGCATGGTGAGTATCCCTGGAGCTCCTGGCTTTGTGGTTTTGTGAACCCTAACCCTAGGCATAACCCTAACCCTAGCCCTAAGCCTAACCCTAGACTGAGGCAGAAATCGGGCATTGGGCTGTGGGGAGTTCCGAGCAGAATGACGAAGAGGGAGCAAGGATTTGGATGTGCTACGCTCAACTTGGCCTGCCTTTTGCATGGTATCCCTGGAGCTCCTGGCTTTGTGGTTTTGTGAACCCTAACCCTAGGCATAACCCTAACCCTAGCCCTAAGCCTAACCCTAGACTGAGGCAGAAATCGGGCATTGGGCTGTGGGGAGTTCCGAGCAGAATGACGAAGAGGGAGCAAGGATTTGGATGTGCTACGCTCAACTTGGCCTGCCTTTTGCATGGTGAGTATCCCTGGAGCTCCTGGCTTTGTGGTTTTGTGAACCCTAACCCTAGGCATAACCCTAACCCTAGCCCTAAGCCTAACCCTAGACTGAGGCAGAAATCGGGCATTGGGCTGTGGTGAGTTCCGAGCAGAATGACGAAGAGGGAGCAAGGATTTGGATGTGCTACGCTCAACTTGGCCTGCCTTTTGCATGGTGAGTATCCCTGGAGCTCCTGGCTTTGTGGTTTTGTGAACCCTAACCCTAGGCATAACCCTAACCCTAGCCCTAAGCCTAACCCTAGACTGAGGCAGTAATCGGGCATTGGGCTGTGCGGAGTTCCGAGCAGAATGACGAAGAGGGAGCAAGGATTTGGATGTGCTACGCTCAACTTGGCCTGCCTTTTGCATGGTGAGTATCCCTGGAGCTCCTGGCTTTGTGGTTTTGTGAACCCTAACCCTAGGCATAACCCTAACCCTAGCCCTAAGCCTAACCCTAGACTGAGGCAGAAATCGGGCATTGGGCTGTGGTGAGTTCCGAGCAGAATGATGAAGAGGGAGAGGGGATTTGGATGTGCTACGCTCAACTTGGCCTGCCTTTTGCATGGTGAGTATCCCTGGAGCTCCTGGCTTTGTGGTTTTGTGAACCCTAACCCTAGGCATAACCCTAACCCTAGCCCTAAGCCTAACCCTAGACTGAGGCAGTAATCGGGCATTGGGCTGTGCGGAGTTCCGAGCAGAATGACGAAGAGGGAGCAAGGATTTGGATGTGCTACGCTCAACTTGGCCTGCCTTTTGCATGGTGAGTATCCCTGGAGCTCCTGGCTTTGTGGTTTTGTGAACCCTAACCCTAGGCATAACCCTAACCCTAGCCCTAAGCCTAACCCTAGACTGAGGCAGAAATCGGGCATTGGGCTGTGGGGAGTTCCGAGCAGAATGACGAAGAGGGAGCAAGGATTTGGATGTGCTACGCTCAACTTGGCCTGCCTTTTGCATGGTATCCCTGGAGCTCCTGGCTTTGTGGTTTTGTGAACCCTAACCCTAGGCATAACCCTAACCCTAGCCCTAAGCCTAACCCTAGACTGAGGCAGAAATCGGGCATTGGGCTGTGGGGAGTTCCGAGCAGAATGACGAAGAGGGAGCAAGGATTTGGATGTGCTACGCTCAACTTGGCCTGCCTTTTGCATGGTGAGTATCCCTGGAGCTCCTGGCTTTGTGGTTTTGTGAACCCTAACCCTAGGCATAACCCTAACCCTAACCCTAAGGCTAACCCTAGACTGAGGCAGAAATCGGGCATTGGGCTGTGGTGAGTTCCGAGCAGAATGACGAAGAGGGAGCAAGGATTTGGATGTGCTACGCTCAACTTGGCCTGCCTTTTGCATGGTGAGTATCCCTGGAGCTCCTGGCTTTGTGGTTTTGTGAACCCTAACCCTAGGCATAACCCTAACCCTAGCCCTAAGCCTAACCCTAGACTGAGGCAGTAATCGGGCATTGGGCTGTGCGGAGTTCCGAGCAGAATGACGAAGAGGGAGCAAGGATTTGGATGTGCTACGCTCAACTTGGCCTGCCTTTTGCATGGTGAGTATCCCTGGAGCTCCTGGCTTTGTGGTTTTGTGAACCCTAACCCTAGGCATAACCCTAACCCTAGCCCTAAGCCTAACCCTAGACTGAGGCAGAAATCGGGCATTGGGCTGTGGTGAGTTCCGAGCAGAATGACGAAGAGGGAGCAAGGATTTGGATGTGCTACGCTCAACTTGGCCTGCCTTTTGCATGGTATCCCTGGAGCTCCTGGCTTTGTGGTTTTGTGAACCCTAACCCTAGGCATAACCCTAACCCTAGCCCTAAGCCTAACCCTAGACTGAGGCAGAAATCGGGCATTGGGCTGTGGGGAGTTCCGAGCAGAATGACGAAGAGGGAGCAAGGATTTGGATGTGCTACGCTCAACTTGGCCTGCCTTTTGCATGGTGAGTATCCCTGGAGCTCCTGGCTTTGTGGTTTTCTGAACCCTAACCCTAGGCATAACCCTAACCCTAGCCCTAAGCCTAACCCTAGACTGAGGCAGAAATCGGGCATTGGGCTGTGGTGAGTTCCGAGCAGAATGACGAAGAGGGAGAGGGGATTTGGATGTGCTACGCTCAACTTGGCCTGCATTTTGCATGGTGAGTATCCCTGGAGCTCCTGGCTTTGTGGTTTTCTGAACCCTAACCCTAGGCATAACCCTAACCCTAGCCCTAAGCCTAACCCTAGACTGAGGCAGAAATCGGGCATTGGGCTGTGGGGAGTTCCGAGCAGAATGACGAAGAGGGAGCAAGGATTTGGATGTGCTACGCTCAACTTGGCCTGCCTTTTGCATGGTGAGTATCCCTGGAGCTCCTGGCTTTGTGGTTTTGTGAACCCTAACCCTAGGCATAACCCTAACCCTAGCCCTAAGCCTAACCCTAGACTGAGCCAGTAATCGGGCATTGGGCTGTGGGGAGTTCCGAGCAGAATGAAGAAGAGGGAGAGGGAATTTGGATGTGCTACGCTCAACTTGGCCTGCCTTTTGCATGGTGAGTATCCCTGGAGCTCCTGGCTTTGTGGTTTTGTGAACCCTAACCCTAGGCATAACCCTAACCCTAGCCCTAAGCCCAACCCTAGACTGAGCCAGTAATCGGGCATTGGGCTGTGGGGAGTTCCGAGCAGAATGACGAAGAGGGAGAGGGGATTTGGATGTGCTACGCTCAACATGGCCTGCCTTTTGCATGGTGAGTATCCCTGGAGCTCGTGGCTTTGTGGTTTTGTGAACCCTAACCCTAGGCATAACCCTAACCCTAGCCCTAAGCCCAACCCTAGACTGAGGCAGAAATCGGGCATTGGGCTGTGGGGAGTTCCGAGCAGAATGACGAAGAGGGAGAGGGGATTTGGATGTGCTACGCTCAACATGGCCTGCCTTTTGCATGGTGAGTATCCCTGGAGCTCCTGGCTTTGTGGTTTTCTGAACCCTAACCCTAGGCATAACCCTAACCCTAGCCCTAAGCCTAACCCTAGACTGAGCCAGTAATCGGGCATTGGGCTGTGGTGAGTTCTGAGCAGAATGACGAAGAGGGAGCAAGGATTTGGATGTGCTACGCTCAACTTGGCCTGCCTTTTGCATGGTGAGTATCCCTGGAGCTCCTGGCTTTGTGGTTTTCTGAACCCTAACCCTAGGCATAACCCTAACCGTAGCCCTAAGCCTAACCCTAGACTGAGACAGAAATCGGGCATTGGGCTGTGGTGAGTTCCGAGCAGAATGACGAAGAGGGAGCAAGGATTTGGATGTGCTACGCTCAACTTGGCCTGCCTTTTGCATGGTGAGTATCCCTGGAGCTCCTGGCTTTGTGGTTTTCTGAACCCTAACCCTAGGCATAACCCTAACCCTAGCCCTAAGCCTAACCCTAGACTGAGGCAGAAATCGGGCATTGGGCTGTGATGAGTTCCGAGCAGAATGACGAAGACGGAGCAAGGATTTGGATGTGCTACGCTCAACTTGGCCTGCCTTTTGCATGGTGAGTATCCCTGGAGCTCCTGGCTTTGTGGTTTTGTGAACCCTAACCCTAGGCATAACCCTAACCCTAGCCCTAAGCCTAACCCTAGACTGAGCCAGTAATCGGGCATTGGGCTGTGGGGAGTTCCGAGCAGAATGAAGAAGAGGGAGAGGGAAGTTGGATGTGCTAGGCTCAACTTGGCCTGCCTTTTGCATGGTGAGTATCCCTGGAGCTCCTGGTTTTGTGGTTTTCTGAACCCTAACCCCAGGCATAACCCTAACCCTAGCCCTAAGCCTAACCCTAGACTGAGGCAGAAATCGGGCATTGGGCTGTGGGGAGTTCCGAGCAGAATGACGAAGAGGGAGAGGGAATTTGGATGTGCTACGCTCAACATGGCCTGCCTTTTGCATGGTGAGTATCCCTGGAGCTCCTGGCTTTGTGGTTTTGTGAACCCTAACCCTAGGCATAACCCTAACCCTAGCCCTAAGCCTAACCCTAGACTGAGGCAGAAATCGGGCATTGGGCTGTGGTGAGTTCCGAGCAGAATGACAAAGAGGGAGCAAGGATTTGGATGTGCTATGCTCAACTTGGCCTGCCTTTTGCATGGTGAGTATCCCTGGAGCTCCTGGCTTTGTGGTTTTGTGAACCCTAACCCTAGGCATAACCCTAACCCTAGCCCTAAGCCTAACCCTAGACTGAGGCAGAAATCGGGCATTGGGCTGTGGGGAGTTCCGAGCAGAATGACGAAGAGGGAGCAAGGATTTGGATGTGCTACGCTCAACTTGGCCTGCATTTTGCATGGTGAGTAGCCCTGGAGCTCCTGGCTTTGTGGTTTTCTGAACCCTAAGCCTAGGCATAACCCTAACCCTAGCCCTAAGCCTAACCCTAGACTGAGGCAGAAATCGGGCATTGGGCTGTGGTGAGTTCCGAGCAGAATGATGAAGAGGGAGAGGGGATTTGGATGTGCTACGCTCAACTTGGCCTGCCTTTTGCATGGTGAGTATCCCTGGAGCTCCTGGCTTTGTGGTTTTCTGAAGCCTAACCCTAGGCATAACCCTAACCCTAGCCCTAAGCCTAACCCTAGACTGAGGCAGTAATCGGGCATTGGGCTGTGGGGAGTTCCGAGCAGAATGACGAAGAGGGAGAGGGGATTTGGATGTGCTACGCTCAACATGGCCTGCCTTTTGCATGGTGAGTATCCCTGGAGCTCCTGGCTTTGTGGTTTTGTGAACCCTAACCCTAGGCATAACCCTAACCCTAGCCCTAAGCCTAACCCTAGACTGAGGCAGAAATCGGGCATTGGGCTGTGCTGAGTTCCGAGCAGAATGACAAAGAGGGAGCAAGGATTTGGATGTGCTATGCTCAACTTGGCCTGCATTTTGCATGGTGAGTATCCCTGGAGCTCCTGGCTTTGTGGTTTTGTGAACCCTAACCCTAGGCATAACCCTAACCCTAGCCCTAAGCCTAACCCTAGACTGAGCCAGTAATCGGGCATTGGGCTGTGGGGAGTTCCGAGCAGAATGAAGAAGAGGGAGAGGGGATTTGGATGTGCTACGCTCAACTTGGCCTGCATTTTGCATGGTGAGTAGCCCTGGAGCTCCTGGCTTTGTGGTTTTGTGAACCCTAACCCTAGGCATAACCCTAACCCTAGCCCTAAGCCTAACCCTAGACTGAGGCAGAAATCGGGCATTGGGCTGTGGGGAGTTCCGAGCAGAATGACGAAGAGGGAGCAAGGATTTGGATGTGCTACGCTCAACTTGGCCTGCCTTTTGCATGGTGAGTATCCCTGGAGCTCCTGGCTTTGTGGTTTTGTGAACCCTAACCCTAGGCATAACCCTAACCCTAGCCCTAAGCCTAACCCTAGACTGAGGCAGAAATCGGGCATTGGGCTGTGGGGAGTTCCGAGCAGAATGACAAAGAGGGAGCAAGGATTTGGATGTGCTACGCTCAACTTGGCCTGCATTTTGCATGGTGAGTAGCCCTGGAGCTCCTGGCTTTGTGGTTTTCTGAACCCTAAGCCTAGGCATAACCCTAACCCTAGCCCTAAGCCTAACCCTAGACTGAGGCAGAAATCGGGCATTGGGCTGTGGTGAGTTCCGAGCAGAATGATGAAGAGGGAGAGGGGATTTGGATGTGCTACGCTCAACTTGGCCTGCCTTTTGCATGGTGAGTATCCCTGGAGCTCCTGGCTTTGTGGTTTTGTGAACCCTAACCCTAGGCATAACCCTAACCCTAGCCCTAAGCCTAACCCTAGACTGAGGCAGTAATCGGGCATTGGGCTGTGCGGAGTTCCGAGCAGAATGACGAAGAGGGAGCAAGGATTTGGATGTGCTACGCTCAACTTGGCCTGCCTTTTGCATGGTGAGTATCCCTGGAGCTCCTGGCTTTGTGGTTTTGTGAACCCTAACCCTAGGCATAACCCTAACCCTAGCCCTAAGCCTAACCCTAGACTGAGGCAGAAATCGGGCATTGGGCTGTGGGGAGTTCCGAGCAGAATGACGAAGAGGGAGCAAGGATTTGGATGTGCTACGCTCAACTTGGCCTGCCTTTTGCATGGTGAGTATCCCTGGAGCTCCTGGCTTTGTGGTTTTCTGAAGCCTAACCCTAGGCATAACCCTATCCCTAGCCCTAAGCCTAACCCTAGACTGAGCCAGTAATCAGGCATTGGGCTGTGGGGAGTTCCGAGCAGAATGACGAAGAGGGAGCAAGGATTTGGATGTGCTACGCTCAACTTGGCCTGCCTTTTGCATGGTGAGTATCCCTGGAGCTCCTGGCTTTGTGGTTTTCTGAAGCCTAACCCTAGGCATAACCCTAACCCTAGCCCTAAGCCTAACCCTAGACTGAGGCAGTAATCGGGCATTGGGCTGTGGGGAGTTCCGAGCAGAATGACGAAGAGGGAGAGGGGATTTGGATGTGCTACGCTCAACATGGCCTGCCTTTTGCATGGTGAGTATCCCTGGAGCTCCTGGCTTTGTGGTTTTGTGAACCCTAACCCTAGGCATAACCCTAACCCTAGCCCTAAGCCTAACCCTAGACTGAGGCAGAAATCGGGCATTGGGCTGTGCTGAGTTCCGAGCAGAATGACAAAGAGGGAGCAAGGATTTGGATGTGCTATGCTCAACTTGGCCTGCATTTTGCATGGTGAGTATCCCTGGAGCTCCTGGCTTTGTGGTTTTGTGAACCCTAACCCTAGGCATAACCCTAACCCTAGCCCTAAGCCTAACCCTAGACTGAGGCAGAAATCGGGCATTGGGCTGTGGGGAGTTCCGAGCAGAATGAAGAAGAGGGAGAGGGAAGTTGGATGTGCTACGCTCAACTTGGCCTGCCTTTTGCATGGTGAGTATCCCTGGAGCTCCTGGTTTTGTGGTTTTCTGAACCCTAACCCCAGGCATAACCCTAACCCTAGCCCTAAGCCTAACCCTAGACTGAGGCAGAAATCGGGCATTGGGCTGTGGGGAGTTCCGAGCAGAATGACGAAGAGGGAGAGGGAATTTGGATGTGCTACGCTCAACATGGCCTGCCTTTTGCATGGTGAGTATCCCTGGAGCTCCTGGCTTTGTGGTTTTGTGAACCCTAACCCTAGGCATAACCCTAACCCTAGCCCTAAGCCTAACCCTAGACTGAGGCAGAAATCGGGCATTGGGCTGTGGTGAGTTCCGAGCAGAATGACAAAGAGGGAGCAAGGATTTGGATGTGCTATGCTCAACTTGGCCTGCCTTTTGCATGGTGAGTATCCCTGGAGCTCCTGGCTTTGTGGTTTTGTGAACCCTAACCCTAGGCATAACCCTAACCCTAGCCCTAAGCCTAACCCTAGACTGAGGCAGAAATCGGGCATTGGGCTGTGGGGAGTTCCGAGCAGAATGACGAAGAGGGAGCAAGGATTTGGATGTGCTACGCTCAACTTGGCCTGCATTTTGCATGGTGAGTAGCCCTGGAGCTCCTGGCTTTGTGGTTTTCTGAACCCTAAGCCTAGGCATAACCCTAACCCTAGCCCTAAGCCTAACCCTAGACTGAGGCAGAAATCGGGCATTGGGCTGTGGTGAGTTCCGAGCAGAATGATGAAGAGGGAGAGGGGATTTGGATGTGCTACGCTCAACTTGGCCTGCCTTTTGCATGGTGAGTATCCCTGGAGCTCCTGGCTTTGTGGTTTTCTGAACCCTAACCCTAGGCATAACCCTAACCCTAGCCCTAAGCCTAACCCTAGACTGAGGCAGAAATCGGGCATTGGGCTGTGGGGAGTTCCGAGCAGAATGACGAAGAGGGAGCAAGGATTTGGATGTGCTACGCTCAACTTGGCCTGCCTTTTGCATGGTGAGTATCCCTGGAGCTCCTGGCTTTGTGGTTTTCTGAAGCCTAACCCTAGGCATAACCCTAACCCTAGCCCTAAGCCTAACCCTAGACTGAGGCAGTAATCGGGCATTGGGCTGTGGGGAGTTCCGAGCAGAATGACGAAGAGGGAGAGGGGATTTGGATGTGCTACGCTCAACATGGCCTGCCTTTTGCATGGTGAGTATCCCTGGAGCTCCTGGCTTTGTGGTTTTGTGAACCCTAACCCTAGGCATAACCCTAACCCTAGCCCTAAGCCTAACCCTAGACTGAGGCAGAAATCGGGCATTGGGCTGTGCTGAGTTCCGAGCAGAATGACAAAGAGGGAGCAAGGATTTGGATGTGCTATGCTCAACTTGGCCTGCATTTTGCATGGTGAGTATCCCTGGAGCTCCTGGCTTTGTGGTTTTGTGAACCCTAACCCTAGGCATAACCCTAACCCTAGCCCTAAGCCTAACCCTAGACTGAGCCAGTAATCGGGCATTGGGCTGTGGGGAGTTCCGAGCAGAATGATGAAGAGGGAGAGGGGATTTGGATGTGCTACGCTCAACTTGGCCTGCATTTTGCATGGTGAGTAGCCCTGGAGCTCCTGGCTTTGTGGTTTTGTGAACCCTAACCCTAGGCATAACCCTAACCCTAGCCCTAAGCCTAACCCTAGACTGAGGCAGAAATCGGGCATTGGGCTGTGGGGAGTTCCGAGCAGAATGACGAAGAGGGAGCAAGGATTTGGATGTGCTACGCTCAACTTGGCCTGCCTTTTGCATGGTGAGTATCCCTGGAGCTCCTGGCTTTGTGGTTTTGTGAACCCTAACCCTAGGCATAACCCTAACCCTAGCCCTAAGCCTAACCCTAGACTGAGGCAGAAATCGGGCATTGGGCTGTGGGGAGTTCCGAGCAGAATGACAAAGAGGGAGCAAGGATTTGGATGTGCTACGCTCAACTTGGCCTGCATTTTGCATGGTGAGTAGCCCTGGAGCTCCTGGCTTTGTGGTTTTCTGAACCCTAAGCCTAGGCATAACCCTAACCCTAGCCCTAAGCCTAACCCTAGACTGAGGCAGAAATCGGGCATTGGGCTGTGGTGAGTTCCGAGCAGAATGATGAAGAGGGAGAGGGGATTTGGATGTGCTACGCTCAACTTGGCCTGCCTTTTGCATGGTGAGTATCCCTGGAGCTCCTGGCTTTGTGGTTTTGTGAACCCTAACCCTAGGCATAACCCTAACCCTAGCCCTAAGCCTAACCCTAGACTGAGGCAGTAATCGGGCATTGGGCTGTGCGGAGTTCCGAGCAGAATGACGAAGAGGGAGCAAGGATTTGGATGTGCTACGCTCAACTTGGCCTGCCTTTTGCATGGTGAGTATCCCTGGAGCTCCTGGCTTTGTGGTTTTGTGAACCCTAACCCTAGGCATAACCCTAACCCTAGCCCTAAGCCTAACCCTAGACTGAGGCAGAAATCGGGCATTGGGCTGTGGGGAGTTCCGAGCAGAATGACGAAGAGGGAGCAAGGATTTGGATGTGCTACGCTCAACTTGGCCTGCCTTTTGCATGGTGAGTATCCCTGGAGCTCCTGGCTTTGTGGTTTTCTGAAGCCTAACCCTAGGCATAACCCTATCCCTAGCCCTAAGCCTAACCCTAGACTGAGCCAGTAATCAGGCATTGGGCTGTGGGGAGTTCCGAGCAGAATGACGAAGAGGGAGCAAGGATTTGGATGTGCTACGCTCAACTTGGCCTGCCTTTTGCATGGTGAGTATCCCTGGAGCTCCTGGCTTTGTGGTTTTCTGAAGCCTAACCCTAGGCATAACCCTAACCCTAGCCCTAAGCCTAACCCTAGACTGAGGCAGTAATCGGGCATTGGGCTGTGGGGAGTTCCGAGCAGAATGACGAAGAGGGAGAGGGGATTTGGATGTGCTACGCTCAACATGGCCTGCCTTTTGCATGGTGAGTATCCCTGGAGCTCCTGGCTTTGTGGTTTTGTGAACCCTAACCCTAGGCATAACCCTAACCCTAGCCCTAAGCCTAACCCTAGACTGAGGCAGAAATCGGGCATTGGGCTGTGCTGAGTTCCGAGCAGAATGACAAAGAGGGAGCAAGGATTTGGATGTGCTATGCTCAACTTGGCCTGCATTTTGCATGGTGAGTATCCCTGGAGCTCCTGGCTTTGTGGTTTTGTGAACCCTAACCCTAGGCATAACCCTAACCCTAGCCCTAAGCCTAACCCTAGACTGAGCCAGTAATCGGGCATTGGGCTGTGGGGAGTTCCGAGCAGAATGATGAAGAGGGAGAGGGGATTTGGATGTGCTACGCTCAACTTGGCCTGCATTTTGCATGGTGAGTAGCCCTGGAGCTCCTGGCTTTGTGGTTTTGTGAACCCTAACCCTAGGCATAACCCTAACCCTAGCCCTAAGCCTAACCCTAGACTGAGGCAGAAATCGGGCATTGGGCTGTGGGGAGTTCCGAGCAGAATGACGAAGAGGGAGCAAGGATTTGGACGTGCTACGCTCAACTTGGCCTGCCTTTTGCATGGTGAGTATCCCTGGAGCTCCTGGCTTTGTGGTTTTGTGAACCCTAACCCTAGGCATAACCCTAACCCTAGCCCTAAGCCTAACCCTAGACTGAGGCAGAAATCGGGCATTGGGCTGTGGGGAGTTCCGAGCAGAATGACAAAGAGGGAGCAAGGATTTGGATGTGCTACGCTCAACTTGGCCTGCATTTTGCATGGTGAGTAGCCCTGGAGCTCCTGGCTTTGTGGTTTTCTGAACCCTAAGCCTAGGCATAACCCTAACCCTAGCCCTAAGCCTAACCCTAGACTGAGGCAGAAATCGGGCATTGGGCTGTGGTGAGTTCCGAGCAGAATGATGAAGAGGGAGAGGGGATTTGGATGTGCTACGCTCAACTTGGCCTGCCTTTTGCATGGTGAGTATCCCTGGAGCTCCTGGCTTTGTGGTTTTGTGAACCCTAACCCTAGGCATAACCCTAACCCTAGCCCTAAGCCTAACCCTAGACTGAGGCAGTAATCGGGCATTGGGCTGTGCGGAGTTCCGAGCAGAATGACGAAGAGGGAGCAAGGATTTGGATGTGCTACGCTCAACTTGGCCTGCCTTTTGCATGGTGAGTATCCCTGGAGCTCCTGGCTTTGTGGTTTTGTGAACCCTAACCCTAGGCATAACCCTAACCCTAGCCCTAAGCCTAACCCTAGACTGAGGCAGAAATCGGGCATTGGGCTGTGGGGAGTTCCGAGCAGAATGACGAAGAGGGAGCAAGGATTTGGATGTGCTACGCTCAACTTGGCCTGCCTTTTGCATGGTGAGTAGCCCTGGAGCTCCTGGCTTTGTGGTTTTGTGAACCCTAACCCTAGGCATAACCCTAACCCTAGCCCTAAGCCTAACCCTAGACTGAGCCAGTAATCAGGCATTGGGCTGTGGTGAGTTCCGAGCAGAATGACGAAGAGGGAGCAAGGATTTGGATGTGCTACGCTCAACTTGGCCTGCCTTTTGCATGGTGAGTATCCCTGGAGCTCCTGGCTTTGTGGTTTTCTGAAGCCTAACCCTAGGCATAACCCTAACCCTAGCCCTAAGCCTAACCCTAGACTGAGGCAGTAATCGGGCATTGGGCTGTGGGGAGTTCCGAGCAGAATGACGAAGAGGGAGAGGGGATTTGGATGTGCTACGCTCAACATGGCCTGCCTTTTGCATGGTGAGTATCCCTGGAGCTCCTGGCTTTGTGGTTTTGTGAACCCTAACCCTAGGCATAACCCTAACCCTAGCCCTAAGCCTAACCCTAGACTGAGCCAGTAATCGGGCATTGGGCTGTGGGGAGTTCCGAGCAGAATGAAGAAGAGGGAGAGGGGATTTGGATGTGCTACGCTCAACTTGGCCTGCATTTTGCATGGTGAGTAGCCCTGGAGCTCCTGGCTTTGTGGTTTTGTGAACCCTAAGCCTAGGCATAACCCTAACCCTAGCCCTAAGCCTAACCCTAGACTGAGGCAGAAATCGGGCATTGGGCTGTGGTGAGTTCCGAGCAGAATGATGAAGAGGGAGAGGGGATTTGGATGTGCTACGCTCAACTTGTCCTGCCTTTTGCATGGTGAGTATCCCTGGAGCTCCTGGCTTTGTGGTTTTGTGAACCCTAACCCTAGGCATAACCCTAACCCTAGCCCTAAGCCTAACCCTAGACTGAGGCAGTAATCGGGCATTGGGCTGTGCGGAGTTCTGAGCAGAATGACGAAGAGGGAGCAAGGATTTGGATGTGCTACGCTCAACTTGGCCTGCCTTTTGCATGGTGAGTATCCCTGGAGCTCCTGGCTTTGTGGTTTTGTGAACCCTAACCCTAGGCATAACCCTAACCCTAGCCCTAAGCCTAACCCTAGACTGAGGCAGAAATCGGGCATTGGGCTGTGGGGAGTTCCGAGCAGAATGACGAAGAGGGAGCAAGGATTTGGATGTGCTACGCTCAACTTGGCCTGCCTTTTGCATGGTATCCCTGGAGCTCCTGGCTTTGTGGTTTTGTGAACCCTAACCCTAGGCATAACCCTAACCCTAGCCCTAAGCCTAACCCTAGACTGAGGCAGAAATCGGGCATTGGGCTGTGGGGAGTTCCGAGCAGAATGACGAAGAGGGAGCAAGGATTTGGATGTGCTACGCTCAACTTGGCCTGCCTTTTGCATGGTGAGTATCCCTGGAGCTCCTGGCTTTGTGGTTTTGTGAACCCTAACCCTAGGCATAACCCTAACCCTAGCCCTAAGCCTAACCCTAGACTGAGGCAGAAATCGGGCATTGGGCTGTGGTGAGTTCCGAGCAGAATGATGAAGAGGGAGAGGGGATTTGGATGTGCTACGCTCAACTTGTCCTGCCTTTTGCATGGTGAGTATCCCTGGAGCTCCTGGCTTTGTGGTTTTGTGAACCCTAACCCTAGGCATAACCCTAACCCTAGCCCTAAGCCTAACCCTAGACTGAGGCAGTAATCGGGCATTGGGCTGTGCGGAGTTCTGAGCAGAATGACGAAGAGGGAGCAAGGATTTGGATGTGCTACGCTCAACTTGGCCTGCCTTTTGCATGGTGAGTATCCCTGGAGCTCCTGGCTTTGTGGTTTTGTGAACCCTAACCCTAGGCATAACCCTAACCCTAGCCCTAAGCCTAACCCTAGACTGAGGCAGAAATCGGGCATTGGGCTGTGGGGAGTTCCGAGCAGAATGACGAAGAGGGAGCAAGGATTTGGATGTGCTACGCTCAACTTGGCCTGCCTTTTGCATGGTGAGTAGCCCTGGAGCTCCTGGCTTTGTGGTTTTGTGAACCCTAACCCTAGGCATAACCCTAACCCTAGCCCTAAGCCTAACCCTAGACTGAGGCAGAAATCGGGCATTGGGCTGTGGGGAGTTCCGAGCAGAATGACGAAGAGGGAGCAAGGATTTGGATGTGCTACGCTCAACTTGGCCTGCCTTTTGCATGGTGAGTATCCCTGGAGCTCCTGGCTTTGTGGTTTTGTGAACCCTAACCCTAGGCATAACCCTAACCCTAACCCTAAGGCTAACCCTAGACTGAGGCAGAAATCGGGCATTGGGCTGTGGTGAGTTCCGAGCAGAATGACGAAGAGGGAGCAAGGATTTGGATGTGCTACGCTCAACTTGGCCTGCCTTTTGCATGGTGAGTATCCCTGGAGCTCCTGGCTTTGTGGTTTTGTGAACCCTAACCCTAGGCATAACCCTAACCCTAGCCCTAAGCCTAACCCTAGACTGAGGCAGTAATCGGGCATTGGGCTGTGCGGAGTTCCGAGCAGAATGACGAAGAGGGAGCAAGGATTTGGATGTGCTACGCTCAACTTGGCCTGCCTTTTGCATGGTGAGTATCCCTGGAGCTCCTGGCTTTGTGGTTTTGTGAACCCTAACCCTAGGCATAACCCTAACCCTAGCCCTAAGCCTAACCCTAGACTGAGCCAGTAATCGGGCATTGGGCTGTGGGGAGTTCCGAGCAGAATGATGAAGAGGGAGAGGGGATTTGGATGTGCTACGCTCAACTTGGCCTGCATTTTGCATGGTGAGTAGCCCTGGAGCTCCTGGCTTTGTGGTTTTGTGAACCCTAACCCTAGGCATAACCCTAACCCTAGCCCTAAGCCTAACCCTAGACTGAGGCAGAAATCGGGCATTGGGCTGTGGGGAGTTCCGAGCAGAATGACGAAGAGGGAGCAAGGATTTGGATGTGCTACGCTCAACTTGGCCTGCCTTTTGCATGGTGAGTATCCCTGGAGCTCCTGGCTTTGTGGTTTTGTGAACCCTAACCCTAGGCATAACCCTAACCCTAGCCCTAAGCCTAACCCTAGACTGAGGCAGAAATCGGGCATTGGGCTGTGGGGAGTTCCGAGCAGAATGACAAAGAGGGAGCAAGGATTTGGATGTGCTACGCTCAACTTGGCCTGCATTTTGCATGGTGAGTAGCCCTGGAGCTCCTGGCTTTGTGGTTTTCTGAACCCTAAGCCTAGGCATAACCCTAACCCTAGCCCTAAGCCTAACCCTAGACTGAGGCAGAAATCGGGCATTGGGCTGTGGTGAGTTCCGAGCAGAATGATGAAGAGGGAGAGGGGATTTGGATGTGCTACGCTCAACTTGGCCTGCCTTTTGCATGGTGAGTATCCCTGGAGCTCCTGGCTTTGTGGTTTTGTGAACCCTAACCCTAGGCATAACCCTAACCCTAGCCCTAAGCCTAACCCTAGACTGAGGCAGTAATCGGGCATTGGGCTGTGCGGAGTTCCGAGCAGAATGACGAAGAGGGAGCAAGGATTTGGATGTGCTACGCTCAACTTGGCCTGCCTTTTGCATGGTGAGTATCCCTGGAGCTCCTGGCTTTGTGGTTTTGTGAACCCTAACCCTAGGCATAACCCTAACCCTAGCCCTAAGCCTAACCCTAGACTGAGGCAGAAATCGGGCATTGGGCTGTGGGGAGTTCCGAGCAGAATGACGAAGAGGGAGCAAGGATTTGGATGTGCTACGCTCAACTTGGCCTGCCTTTTGCATGGTGAGTATCCCTGGAGCTCCTGGCTTTGTGGTTTTCTGAAGCCTAACCCTAGGCATAACCCTATCCCTAGCCCTAAGCCTAACCCTAGACTGAGCCAGTAATCAGGCATTGGGCTGTGGGGAGTTCCGAGCAGAATGACGAAGAGGGAGCAAGGATTTGGATGTGCTACGCTCAACTTGGCCTGCCTTTTGCATGGTGAGTATCCCTGGAGCTCCTGGCTTTGTGGTTTTCTGAAGCCTAACCCTAGGCATAACCCTAACCCTAGCCCTAAGCCTAACCCTAGACTGAGGCAGTAATCGGGCATTGGGCTGTGGGGAGTTCCGAGCAGAATGACGAAGAGGGAGAGGGGATTTGGATGTGCTACGCTCAACATGGCCTGCCTTTTGCATGGTGAGTATCCCTGGAGCTCCTGGCTTTGTGGTTTTGTGAACCCTAACCCTAGGCATAACCCTAACCCTAGCCCTAAGCCTAACCCTAGACTGAGGCAGAAATCGGGCATTGGGCTGTGCTGAGTTCCGAGCAGAATGACAAAGAGGGAGCAAGGATTTGGATGTGCTATGCTCAACTTGGCCTGCATTTTGCATGGTGAGTATCCCTGGAGCTCCTGGCTTTGTGGTTTTGTGAACCCTAACCCTAGGCATAACCCTAACCCTAGCCCTAAGCCTAACCCTAGACTGAGGCAGAAATCGGGCATTGGGCTGTGGGGAGTTCCGAGCAGAATGAAGAAGAGGGAGAGGGAAGTTGGATGTGCTACGCTCAACTTGGCCTGCCTTTTGCATGGTGAGTATCCCTGGAGCTCCTGGTTTTGTGGTTTTCTGAACCCTAACCCCAGGCATAACCCTAACCCTAGCCCTAAGCCTAACCCTAGACTGAGGCAGAAATCGGGCATTGGGCTGTGGGGAGTTCCGAGCAGAATGACGAAGAGGGAGAGGGAATTTGGATGTGCTACGCTCAACATGGCCTGCCTTTTGCATGGTGAGTATCCCTGGAGCTCCTGGCTTTGTGGTTTTGTGAACCCTAACCCTAGGCATAACCCTAACCCTAGCCCTAAGCCTAACCCTAGACTGAGGCAGAAATCGGGCATTGGGCTGTGGTGAGTTCCGAGCAGAATGACAAAGAGGGAGCAAGGATTTGGATGTGCTATGCTCAACTTGGCCTGCCTTTTGCATGGTGAGTATCCCTGGAGCTCCTGGCTTTGTGGTTTTGTGAACCCTAACCCTAGGCATAACCCTAACCCTAGCCCTAAGCCTAACCCTAGACTGAGGCAGAAATCGGGCATTGGGCTGTGGGGAGTTCCGAGCAGAATGACGAAGAGGGAGAGGGAATTTGGATGTGCTACGCTCAACTTGGCCTGCATTTTGCATGGTGAGTAGCCCTGGAGCTCCTGGCTTTGTGGTTTTCTGAACCCTAAGCCTAGGCATAACCCTAACCCTAGCCCTAAGCCTAACCCTAGACTGAGGCAGAAATCGGGCATTGGGCTGTGGTGAGTTCCGAGCAGAATGATGAAGAGGGAGAGGGGATTTGGATGTGCTACGCTCAACTTGGCCTGCCTTTTGCATGGTGAGTATCCCTGGAGCTCCTGGCTTTGTGGTTTTCTGAACCCTAACCCTAGGCATAACCCTAACCCTAGCCCTAAGCCTAACCCTAGACTGAGGCAGAAATCGGGCATTGGGCTGTGGGGAGTTCCGAGCAGAATGACGAAGAGGGAGCAAGGATTTGGATGTGCTACGCTCAACTTGGCCTGCCTTTTGCATGGTGAGTATCCCTGGAGCTCCTGGCTTTGTGGTTTTCTGAAGCCTAACCCTAGGCATAACCCTAACCCTAGCCCTAAGCCTAACCCTAGACTGAGGCAGTAATCGGGCATTGGGCTGTGGGGAGTTCCGAGCAGAATGACGAAGAGGGAGAGGGGATTTGGATGTGCTACGCTCAACATGGCCTGCCTTTTGCATGGTGAGTATCCCTGGAGCTCCTGGCTTTGTGGTTTTGTGAACCCTAACCCTAGGCATAACCCTAACCCTAGCCCTAAGCCTAACCCTAGACTGAGGCAGAAATCGGGCATTGGGCTGTGCTGAGTTCCGAGCAGAATGACAAAGAGGGAGCAAGGATTTGGATGTGCTATGCTCAACTTGGCCTGCATTTTGCATGGTGAGTATCCCTGGAGCTCCTGGCTTTGTGGTTTTGTGAACCCTAACCCTAGGCATAACCCTAACCCTAGCCCTAAGCCTAACCCTAGACTGAGCCAGTAATCGGGCATTGGGCTGTGGGGAGTTCCGAGCAGAATGATGAAGAGGGAGAGGGGATTTGGATGTGCTACGCTCAACTTGGCCTGCATTTTGCATGGTGAGTAGCCCTGGAGCTCCTGGCTTTGTGGTTTTGTGAACCCTAACCCTAGGCATAACCCTAACCCTAGCCCTAAGCCTAACCCTAGACTGAGGCAGAAATCGGGCATTGGGCTGTGGGGAGTTCCGAGCAGAATGACGAAGAGGGAGCAAGGATTTGGATGTGCTACGCTCAACTTGGCCTGCCTTTTGCATGGTGAGTATCCCTGGAGCTCCTGGCTTTGTGGTTTTGTGAACCCTAACCCTAGGCATAACCCTAACCCTAGCCCTAAGCCTAACCCTAGACTGAGGCAGAAATCGGGCATTGGGCTGTGGGGAGTTCCGAGCAGAATGACAAAGAGGGAGCAAGGATTTGGATGTGCTACGCTCAACTTGGCCTGCATTTTGCATGGTGAGTAGCCCTGGAGCTCCTGGCTTTGTGGTTTTCTGAACCCTAAGCCTAGGCATAACCCTAACCCTAGCCCTAAGCCTAACCCTAGACTGAGGCAGAAATCGGGCATTGGGCTGTGGTGAGTTCCGAGCAGAATGATGAAGAGGGAGAGGGGATTTGGATGTGCTACGCTCAACTTGGCCTGCCTTTTGCATGGTGAGTATCCCTGGAGCTCCTGGCTTTGTGGTTTTGTGAACCCTAACCCTAGGCATAACCCTAACCCTAGCCCTAAGCCTAACCCTAGACTGAGGCAGTAATCGGGCATTGGGCTGTGCGGAGTTCCGAGCAGAATGACGAAGAGGGAGCAAGGATTTGGATGTGCTACGCTCAACTTGGCCTGCCTTTTGCATGGTGAGTATCCCTGGAGCTCCTGGCTTTGTGGTTTTGTGAACCCTAACCCTAGGCATAACCCTAACCCTAGCCCTAAGCCTAACCCTAGACTGAGGCAGAAATCGGGCATTGGGCTGTGGGGAGTTCCGAGCAGAATGACGAAGAGGGAGCAAGGATTTGGATGTGCTACGCTCAACTTGGCCTGCCTTTTGCATGGTGAGTATCCCTGGAGCTCCTGGCTTTGTGGTTTTCTGAAGCCTAACCCTAGGCATAACCCTATCCCTAGCCCTAAGCCTAACCCTAGACTGAGCCAGTAATCAGGCATTGGGCTGTGGGGAGTTCCGAGCAGAATGATGAAGAGGGAGAGGGGATTTGGATGTGCTACGCTCAACTTGGCCTGCATTTTGCATGGTGAGTAGCCCTGGAGCTCCTGGCTTTGTGGTTTTGTGAACCCTAACCCTAGGCATAACCCTAACCCTAGCCCTAAGCCTAACCCTAGACTGAGGCAGAAATCGGGCATTGGGCTGTGGGGAGTTCCGAGCAGAATGACGAAGAGGGAGCAAGGATTTGGACGTGCTACGCTCAACTTGGCCTGCCTTTTGCATGGTGAGTATCCCTGGAGCTCCTGGCTTTGTGGTTTTGTGAACCCTAACCCTAGGCATAACCCTAACCCTAGCCCTAAGCCTAACCCTAGACTGAGGCAGAAATCGGGCATTGGGCTGTGGGGAGTTCCGAGCAGAATGACAAAGAGGGAGCAAGGATTTGGATGTGCTACGCTCAACTTGGCCTGCATTTTGCATGGTGAGTAGCCCTGGAGCTCCTGGCTTTGTGGTTTTCTGAACCCTAAGCCTAGGCATAACCCTAACCCTAGCCCTAAGCCTAACCCTAGACTGAGGCAGAAATCGGGCATTGGGCTGTGGTGAGTTCCGAGCAGAATGATGAAGAGGGAGAGGGGATTTGGATGTGCTACGCTCAACTTGGCCTGCCTTTTGCATGGTGAGTATCCCTGGAGCTCCTGGCTTTGTGGTTTTGTGAACCCTAACCCTAGGCATAACCCTAACCCTAGCCCTAAGCCTAACCCTAGACTGAGGCAGTAATCGGGCATTGGGCTGTGCGGAGTTCCGAGCAGAATGACGAAGAGGGAGCAAGGATTTGGATGTGCTACGCTCAACTTGGCCTGCCTTTTGCATGGTGAGTATCCCTGGAGCTCCTGGCTTTGTGGTTTTGTGAACCCTAACCCTAGGCATAACCCTAACCCTAGCCCTAAGCCTAACCCTAGACTGAGGCAGAAATCGGGCATTGGGCTGTGGGGAGTTCCGAGCAGAATGACGAAGAGGGAGCAAGGATTTGGATGTGCTACGCTCAACTTGGCCTGCCTTTTGCATGGTGAGTAGCCCTGGAGCTCCTGGCTTTGTGGTTTTGTGAACCCTAACCCTAGGCATAACCCTAACCCTAGCCCTAAGCCTAACCCTAGACTGAGGCAGTAATCAGGCATTGGGCTGTGGTGAGTTCCGAGCAGAATGACGAAGAGGGAGCAAGGATTTGGATGTGCTACGCTCAACTTGGCCTGCCTTTTGCATGGTGAGTATCCCTGGAGCTCCTGGCTTTGTGGTTTTCTGAAGCCTAACCCTAGGCATAACCCTAACCCTAGCCCTAAGCCTAACCCTAGACTGAGGCAGTAATCGGGCATTGGGCTGTGGGGAGTTCCGAGCAGAATGACGAAGAGGGAGAGGGGATTTGGATGTGCTACGCTCAACATGGCCTGCCTTTTGCATGGTGAGTATCCCTGGAGCTCCTGGCTTTGTGGTTTTGTGAACCCTAACCCTAGGCATAACCCTAACCCTAGCCCTAAGCCTAACCCTAGACTGAGCCAGTAATCGGGCATTGGGCTGTGGGGAGTTCCGAGCAGAATGAAGAAGAGGGAGAGGGGATTTGGATGTGCTACGCTCAACTTGGCCTGCCTTTTGCATGGTGAGTATCCCTGGAGCTCCTGGCTTTGTGGTTTTCTGAACCCTAACCCTAGGCATAACCCTAACCCTAGCCCTAAGCCTAACCCTAGACTGAGGCAGAAATCGGGCATTGGGCTGTGGGGAGTTCCGAGCAGAATGACGAAGAGGGAGCAAGGATTTGGATGTGCTACGCTCAACTTGGCCTGCCTTTTGCATGGTGAGTATCCCTGGAGCTCCTGGCTTTGTGGTTTTCTGAAGCCTAACCCTAGGCATAACCCTAACCCTAGCCCTAAGCCTAACCCTAGACTGAGGCAGTAATCGGGCATTGGGCTGTGGGGAGTTCCGAGCAGAATGACGAAGAGGGAGAGGGGATTTGGATGTGCTACGCTCAACATGGCCTGCCTTTTGCATGGTGAGTATCCCTGGAGCTCCTGGCTTTGTGGTTTTGTGAACCCTAACCCTAGGCATAACCCTAACCCTAGCCCTAAGCCTAACCCTAGACTGAGGCAGAAATCGGGCATTGGGCTGTGCTGAGTTCCGAGCAGAATGACAAAGAGGGAGCAAGGATTTGGATGTGCTATGCTCAACTTGGCCTGCATTTTGCATGGTGAGTATCCCTGGAGCTCCTGGCTTTGTGGTTTTGTGAACCCTAACCCTAGGCATAACCCTAACCCTAGCCCTAAGCCTAACCCTAGACTGAGCCAGTAATCGGGCATTGGGCTGTGGGGAGTTCCGAGCAGAATGATGAAGAGGGAGAGGGGATTTGGATGTGCTACGCTCAACTTGGCCTGCATTTTGCATGGTGAGTAGCCCTGGAGCTCCTGGCTTTGTGGTTTTGTGAACCCTAACCCTAGGCATAACCCTAACCCTAGCCCTAAGCCTAACCCTAGACTGAGGCAGAAATCGGGCATTGGGCTGTGGGGAGTTCCGAGCAGAATGACGAAGAGGGAGCAAGGATTTGGACGTGCTACGCTCAACTTGGCCTGCCTTTTGCATGGTGAGTATCCCTGGAGCTCCTGGCTTTGTGGTTTTGTGAACCCTAACCCTAGGCATAACCCTAACCCTAGCCCTAAGCCTAACCCTAGACTGAGGCAGAAATCGGGCATTGGGCTGTGGGGAGTTCCGAGCAGAATGACGAAGAGGGAGCAAGGATTTGGATGTGCTACGCTCAACTTGGCCTGCATTTTGCATGGTGAGTAGCCCTGGAGCTCCTGGCTTTGTGGTTTTCTGAACCCTAAGCCTAGGCATAACCCTAACCCTAGCCCTAAGCCTAACCCTAGACTGAGGCAGAAATCGGGCATTGGGCTGTGGTGAGTTCCGAGCAGAATGATGAAGAGGGAGAGGGGATTTGGATGTGCTACGCTCAACTTGGCCTGCCTTTTGCATGGTGAGTATCCCTGGAGCTCCTGGCTTTGTGGTTTTGTGAACCCTAACCCTAGGCATAACCCTAACCCTAGCCCTAAGCCTAACCCTAGACTGAGGCAGTAATCGGGCATTGGGCTGTGCGGAGTTCCGAGCAGAATGACGAAGAGGGAGCAAGGATTTGGATGTGCTACGCTCAACTTGGCCTGCCTTTTGCATGGTGAGTATCCCTGGAGCTCCTGGCTTTGTGGTTTTGTGAACCCTAACCCTAGGCATAACCCTAACCCTAGCCCTAAGCCTAACCCTAGACTGAGGCAGAAATCGGGCATTGGGCTGTGGGGAGTTCCGAGCAGAATGACGAAGAGGGAGCAAGGATTTGGATGTGCTACGCTCAACTTGGCCTGCCTTTTGCATGGTGAGTAGCCCTGGAGCTCCTGGCTTTGTGGTTTTCTGAAGCCTAACCCTAGGCATAACCCTATCCCTAGCCCTAAGCCTAACCCTAGACTGAGCCAGTAATCAGGCATTGGGCTGTGGGGAGTTCCGAGCAGAATGACGAAGAGGGAGCAAGGATTTGGATGTGCTACGCTCAACTTGGCCTGCCTTTTGCATGGTGAGTATCCCTGGAGCTCCTGGCTTTGTGGTTTTCTGAAGCCTAACCCTAGGCATAACCCTAACCCTAGCCCTAAGCCTAACCCTAGACTGAGGCAGTAATCGGGCATTGGGCTGTGGGGAGTTCCGAGCAGAATGATGAAGAGGGAGAGGGGATTTGGATGTGCTACGCTCAACATGGCCTGCCTTTTGCATGGTGAGTATCCCTGGAGCTCCTGGCTTTGTGGTTTTGTGAACCCTAACCCTAGGCATAACCCTAACCCTAGCCCTAAGCCTAACCCTAGACTGAGGCAGAAATCGGGCATTGGGCTGTGGGGAGTTCCGAGCAGAATGATGAAGAGGGAGAGGGGATTTGGATGTGCTACGCTCAACTTGGCCTGCATTTTGCATGGTGAGTAGCCCTGGAGCTCCTGGCTTTGTGGTTTTGTGAACCCTAACCCTAGGCATAACCCTAACCCTAGCCCTAAGCCTAACCCTAGACTGAGGCAGAAATCGGGCATTGGGCTGTGGGGAGTTCCGAGCAGAATGACGAAGAGGGAGCAAGGATTTGGATGTGCTACGCTCAACTTGGCCTGCCTTTTGCATGGTATCCCTGGAGCTCCTGGCTTTGTGGTTTTGTGAACCCTAACCCTAGGCATAACCCTAACCCTAGCCCTAAGCCTAACCCTAGACTGAGCCAGTAATCAGGCATTGGGCTGTGGTGAGTTCCGAGCAGAATGACGAAGAGGGAGCAAGGATTTGGATGTGCTACGCTCAACTTGGCCTGCCTTTTGCATGGTGAGTATCCCTGGAGCTCCTGGCTTTGTGGTTTTCTGAAGCCTAACCCTAGGCATAACCCTAACCCTAGCCCTAAGCCTAACCCTAGACTGAGGCAGTAATCGGGCATTGGGCTGTGGGGAGTTCCGAGCAGAATGACGAAGAGGGAGAGGGGATTTGGATGTGCTACGCTCAACATGGCCTGCCTTTTGCATGGTGAGTATCCCTGGAGCTCCTGGCTTTGTGGTTTTGTGAACCCTAACCCTAGGCATAACCCTAACCCTAGCCCTAAGCCTAACCCTAGACTGAGCCAGTAATCGGGCATTGGGCTGTGGGGAGTTCCGAGCAGAATGAAGAAGAGGGAGAGGGGATTTGGATGTGCTACGCTCAACTTGGCCTGCATTTTGCATGGTGAGTAGCCCTGGAGCTCCTGGCTTTGTGGTTTTGTGAACCCTAAGCCTAGGCATAACCCTAACCCTAGCCCTAAGCCTAACCCTAGACTGAGGCAGAAATCGGGCATTGGGCTGTGGTGAGTTCCGAGCAGAATGATGAAGAGGGAGAGGGGATTTGGATGTGCTACGCTCAACTTGTCCTGCCTTTTGCATGGTGAGTATCCCTGGAGCTCCTGGCTTTGTGGTTTTGTGAACCCTAACCCTAGGCATAACCCTAACCCTAGCCCTAAGCCTAACCCTAGACTGAGGCAGTAATCGGGCATTGGGCTGTGCGGAGTTCTGAGCAGAATGACGAAGAGGGAGCAAGGATTTGGATGTGCTACGCTCAACTTGGCCTGCCTTTTGCATGGTGAGTATCCCTGGAGCTCCTGGCTTTGTGGTTTTGTGAACCCTAACCCTAGGCATAACCCTAACCCTAGCCCTAAGCCTAACCCTAGACTGAGGCAGAAATCGGGCATTGGGCTGTGGGGAGTTCCGAGCAGAATGACGAAGAGGGAGCAAGGATTTGGATGTGCTACGCTCAACTTGGCCTGCCTTTTGCATGGTATCCCTGGAGCTCCTGGCTTTGTGGTTTTGTGAACCCTAACCCTAGGCATAACCCTAACCCTAGCCCTAAGCCTAACCCTAGACTGAGGCAGAAATCGGGCATTGGGCTGTGGGGAGTTCCGAGCAGAATGACGAAGAGGGAGCAAGGATTTGGATGTGCTACGCTCAACTTGGCCTGCCTTTTGCATGGTGAGTATCCCTGGAGCTCCTGGCTTTGTGGTTTTGTGAACCCTAACCCTAGGCATAACCCTAACCCTAGCCCTAAGCCTAACCCTAGACTGAGGCAGAAATCGGGCATTGGGCTGTGGTGAGTTCCGAGCAGAATGACGAAGAGGGAGCAAGGATTTGGATGTGCTACGCTCAACTTGGCCTGCCTTTTGCATGGTGAGTATCCCTGGAGCTCCTGGCTTTGTGGTTTTGTGAACCCTAACCCTAGGCATAACCCTAACCCTAGCCCTAAGCCTAACCCTAGACTGAGGCAGTAATCGGGCATTGGGCTGTGCGGAGTTCCGAGCAGAATGACGAAGAGGGAGCAAGGATTTGGATGTGCTACGCTCAACTTGGCCTGCCTTTTGCATGGTGAGTATCCCTGGAGCTCCTGGCTTTGTGGTTTTGTGAACCCTAACCCTAGGCATAACCCTAACCCTAGCCCTAAGCCTAACCCTAGACTGAGCCAGTAATCGGGCATTGGGCTGTGGGGAGTTCCGAGCAGAATGATGAAGAGGGAGAGGGGATTTGGATGTGCTACGCTCAACTTGGCCTGCATTTTGCATGGTGAGTAGCCCTGGAGCTCCTGGCTTTGTGGTTTTGTGAACCCTAACCCTAGGCATAACCCTAACCCTAGCCCTAAGCCTAACCCTAGACTGAGGCAGAAATCGGGCATTGGGCTGTGGGGAGTTCCGAGCAGAATGACGAAGAGGGAGCAAGGATTTGGACGTGCTACGCTCAACTTGGCCTGCCTTTTGCATGGTGAGTATCCCTGGAGCTCCTGGCTTTGTGGTTTTGTGAACCCTAACCCTAGGCATAACCCTAACCCTAGCCCTAAGCCTAACCCTAGACTGAGGCAGAAATCGGGCATTGGGCTGTGGGGAGTTCCGAGCAGAATGACGAAGAGGGAGCAAGGATTTGGATGTGCTACGCTCAACTTGGCCTGCATTTTGCATGGTGAGTAGCCCTGGAGCTCCTGGCTTTGTGGTTTTCTGAACCCTAAGCCTAGGCATAACCCTAACCCTAGCCCTAAGCCTAACCCTAGACTGAGGCAGAAATCGGGCATTGGGCTGTGGTGAGTTCCGAGCAGAATGATGAAGAGGGAGAGGGGATTTGGATGTGCTACGCTCAACTTGGCCTGCCTTTTGCATGGTGAGTATCCCTGGAGCTCCTGGCTTTGTGGTTTTGTGAACCCTAACCCTAGGCATAACCCTAACCCTAGCCCTAAGCCTAACCCTAGACTGAGGCAGTAATCGGGCATTGGGCTGTGCGGAGTTCCGAGCAGAATGACGAAGAGGGAGCAAGGATTTGGATGTGCTACGCTCAACTTGGCCTGCCTTTTGCATGGTGAGTATCCCTGGAGCTCCTGGCTTTGTGGTTTTGTGAACCCTAACCCTAGGCATAACCCTAACCCTAGCCCTAAGCCTAACCCTAGACTGAGGCAGAAATCGGGCATTGGGCTGTGGGGAGTTCCGAGCAGAATGACGAAGAGGGAGCAAGGATTTGGATGTGCTACGCTCAACTTGGCCTGCCTTTTGCATGGTGAGTAGCCCTGGAGCTCCTGGCTTTGTGGTTTTCTGAAGCCTAACCCTAGGCATAACCCTATCCCTAGCCCTAAGCCTAACCCTAGACTGAGCCAGTAATCAGGCATTGGGCTGTGGGGAGTTCCGAGCAGAATGACGAAGAGGGAGCAAGGATTTGGATGTGCTACGCTCAACTTGGCCTGCCTTTTGCATGGTGAGTATCCCTGGAGCTCCTGGCTTTGTGGTTTTCTGAAGCCTAACCCTAGGCATAACCCTAACCCTAGCCCTAAGCCTAACCCTAGACTGAGGCAGTAATCGGGCATTGGGCTGTGGGGAGTTCCGAGCAGAATGATGAAGAGGGAGAGGGGATTTGGATGTGCTACGCTCAACATGGCCTGCCTTTTGCATGGTGAGTATCCCTGGAGCTCCTGGCTTTGTGGTTTTGTGAACCCTAACCCTAGGCATAACCCTAACCCTAGCCCTAAGCCTAACCCTAGACTGAGGCAGAAATCGGGCATTGGGCTGTGGGGAGTTCCGAGCAGAATGATGAAGAGGGAGAGGGGATTTGGATGTGCTACGCTCAACTTGGCCTGCATTTTGCATGGTGAGTAGCCCTGGAGCTCCTGGCTTTGTGGTTTTGTGAACCCTAACCCTAGGCATAACCCTAACCCTAGCCCTAAGCCTAACCCTAGACTGAGGCAGAAATCGGGCATTGGGCTGTGGGGAGTTCCGAGCAGAATGACGAAGAGGGAGCAAGGATTTGGATGTGCTACGCTCAACTTGGCCTGCCTTTTGCATGGTATCCCTGGAGCTCCTGGCTTTGTGGTTTTGTGAACCCTAACCCTAGGCATAACCCTAACCCTAGCCCTAAGCCTAACCCTAGACTGAGCCAGTAATCAGGCATTGGGCTGTGGTGAGTTCCGAGCAGAATGACGAAGAGGGAGCAAGGATTTGGATGTGCTACGCTCAACTTGGCCTGCCTTTTGCATGGTGAGTATCCCTGGAGCTCCTGGCTTTGTGGTTTTCTGAAGCCTAACCCTAGGCATAACCCTAACCCTAGCCCTAAGCCTAACCCTAGACTGAGGCAGTAATCGGGCATTGGGCTGTGGGGAGTTCCGAGCAGAATGACGAAGAGGGAGAGGGGATTTGGATGTGCTACGCTCAACATGGCCTGCCTTTTGCATGGTGAGTATCCCTGGAGCTCCTGGCTTTGTGGTTTTGTGAACCCTAACCCTAGGCATAACCCTAACCCTAGCCCTAAGCCTAACCCTAGACTGAGCCAGTAATCGGGCATTGGGCTGTGGGGAGTTCCGAGCAGAATGAAGAAGAGGGAGAGGGGATTTGGATGTGCTACGCTCAACTTGGCCTGCATTTTGCATGGTGAGTAGCCCTGGAGCTCCTGGCTTTGTGGTTTTGTGAACCCTAAGCCTAGGCATAACCCTAACCCTAGCCCTAAGCCTAACCCTAGACTGAGGCAGAAATCGGGCATTGGGCTGTGGTGAGTTCCGAGCAGAATGATGAAGAGGGAGAGGGGATTTGGATGTGCTACGCTCAACTTGTCCTGCCTTTTGCATGGTGAGTATCCCTGGAGCTCCTGGCTTTGTGGTTTTGTGAACCCTAACCCTAGGCATAACCCTAACCCTAGCCCTAAGCCTAACCCTAGACTGAGGCAGTAATCGGGCATTGGGCTGTGCGGAGTTCTGAGCAGAATGACGAAGAGGGAGCAAGGATTTGGATGTGCTACGCTCAACTTGGCCTGCCTTTTGCATGGTGAGTATCCCTGGAGCTCCTGGCTTTGTGGTTTTGTGAACCCTAACCCTAGGCATAACCCTAACCCTAGCCCTAAGCCTAACCCTAGACTGAGGCAGAAATCGGGCATTGGGCTGTGGGGAGTTCCGAGCAGAATGACGAAGAGGGAGCAAGGATTTGGATGTGCTACGCTCAACTTGGCCTGCCTTTTGCATGGTATCCCTGGAGCTCCTGGCTTTGTGGTTTTGTGAACCCTAACCCTAGGCATAACCCTAACCCTAGCCCTAAGCCTAACCCTAGACTGAGGCAGAAATCGGGCATTGGGCTGTGGGGAGTTCCGAGCAGAATGACGAAGAGGGAGCAAGGATTTGGATGTGCTACGCTCAACTTGGCCTGCCTTTTGCATGGTGAGTATCCCTGGAGCTCCTGGCTTTGTGGTTTTGTGAACCCTAACCCTAGGCATAACCCTAACCCTAGCCCTAAGCCTAACCCTAGACTGAGGCAGAAATCGGGCATTGGGCTGTGGTGAGTTCCGAGCAGAATGACGAAGAGGGAGCAAGGATTTGGATGTGCTACGCTCAACTTGGCCTGCCTTTTGCATGGTGAGTATCCCTGGAGCTCCTGGCTTTGTGGTTTTGTGAACCCTAACCCTAGGCATAACCCTAACCCTAGCCCTAAGCCTAACCCTAGACTGAGGCAGTAATCGGGCATTGGGCTGTGCGGAGTTCCGAGCAGAATGACGAAGAGGGAGCAAGGATTTGGATGTGCTACGCTCAACTTGGCCTGCCTTTTGCATGGTGAGTATCCCTGGAGCTCCTGGCTTTGTGGTTTTGTGAACCCTAACCCTAGGCATAACCCTAACCCTAGCCCTAAGCCTAACCCTAGACTGAGGCAGAAATCGGGCATTGGGCTGTGGTGAGTTCCGAGCAGAATGATGAAGAGGGAGAGGGGATTTGGATGTGCTACGCTCAACTTGGCCTGCCTTTTGCATGGTGAGTATCCCTGGAGCTCCTGGCTTTGTGGTTTTGTGAACCCTAACCCTAGGCATAACCCTAACCCTAGCCCTAAGCCTAACCCTAGACTGAGGCAGTAATCGGGCATTGGGCTGTGCGGAGTTCCGAGCAGAATGACGAAGAGGGAGCAAGGATTTGGATGTGCTACGCTCAACTTGGCCTGCCTTTTGCATGGTGAGTATCCCTGGAGCTCCTGGCTTTGTGGTTTTGTGAACCCTAACCCTAGGCATAACCCTAACCCTAGCCCTAAGCCTAACCCTAGACTGAGGCAGAAATCGGGCATTGGGCTGTGGGGAGTTCCGAGCAGAATGACGAAGAGGGAGCAAGGATTTGGATGTGCTACGCTCAACTTGGCCTGCCTTTTGCATGGTATCCCTGGAGCTCCTGGCTTTGTGGTTTTGTGAACCCTAACCCTAGGCATAACCCTAACCCTAGCCCTAAGCCTAACCCTAGACTGAGGCAGAAATCGGGCATTGGGCTGTGGGGAGTTCCGAGCAGAATGACGAAGAGGGAGCAAGGATTTGGATGTGCTACGCTCAACTTGGCCTGCCTTTTGCATGGTGAGTATCCCTGGAGCTCCTGGCTTTGTGGTTTTGTGAACCCTAACCCTAGGCATAACCCTAACCCTAACCCTAAGGCTAACCCTAGACTGAGGCAGAAATCGGGCATTGGGCTGTGGTGAGTTCCGAGCAGAATGACGAAGAGGGAGCAAGGATTTGGATGTGCTACGCTCAACATGGCCTGCCTTTTGCATGGTGAGTATCCCTGGAGCTCCTGGCTTTGTGGTTTTGTGAACCCTAACCCTAGGCATAACCCTAACCCTAGCCCTAAGCCTAACCCTAGACTGAGGCAGTAATCGGGCATTGGGCTGTGCGGAGTTCCGAGCAGAATGACGAAGAGGGAGCAAGGATTTGGATGTGCTACGCTCAACTTGGCCTGCCTTTTGCATGGTGAGTATCCCTGGAGCTCCTGGCTTTGTGGTTTTGTGAACCCTAACCCTAGGCATAACCCTAACCCTAGCCCTAAGCCTAACCCTAGACTGAGGCAGAAATCGGGCATTGGGCTGTGGTGAGTTCCGAGCAGAATGACGAAGAGGGAGCAAGGATTTGGATGTGCTACGCTCAACTTGGCCTGCCTTTTGCATGGTATCCCTGGAGCTCCTGGCTTTGTGGTTTTGTGAACCCTAACCCTAGGCATAACCCTAACCCTAGCCCTAAGCCTAACCCTAGACTGAGGCAGAAATCGGGCATTGGGCTGTGGGGAGTTCCGAGCAGAATGACGAAGAGGGAGCAAGGATTTGGATGTGCTACGCTCAACTTGGCCTGCCTTTTGCATGGTGAGTATCCCTGGAGCTCCTGGCTTTGTGGTTTTCTGAACCCTAACCCTAGGCATAACCCTAACCCTAGCCCTAAGCCTAACCCTAGACTGAGGCAGAAATCGGGCATTGGGCTGTGGTGAGTTCCGAGCAGAATGACGAAGAGGGAGAGGGGATTTGGATGTGCTACGCTCAACTTGGCCTGCATTTTGCATGGTGAGTATCCCTGGAGCTCCTGGCTTTGTGGTTTTCTGAACCCTAACCCTAGGCATAACCCTAACCCTAGCCCTAAGCCTAACCCTAGACTGAGGCAGAAATCGGGCATTGGGCTGTGGGGAGTTCCGAGCAGAATGACGAAGAGGGAGCAAGGATTTGGATGTGCTACGCTCAACTTGGCCTGCCTTTTGCATGGTGAGTATCCCTGGAGCTCCTGGCTTTGTGGTTTTGTGAACCCTAACCCTAGGCATAACCCTAACCCTAGCCCTAAGCCTAACCCTAGACTGAGCCAGTAATCGGGCATTGGGCTGTGGGGAGTTCCGAGCAGAATGAAGAAGAGGGAGAGGGAATTTGGATGTGCTACGCTCAACTTGGCCTGCCTTTTGCATGGTGAGTATCCCTGGAGCTCCTGGCTTTGTGGTTTTGTGAACCCTAACCCTAGGCATAACCCTAACCCTAGCCCTAAGCCCAACCCTAGACTGAGCCAGTAATCGGGCATTGGGCTGTGGGGAGTTCCGAGCAGAATGACGAAGAGGGAGAGGGGATTTGGATGTGCTACGCTCAACATGGCCTGCCTTTTGCATGGTGAGTATCCCTGGAGCTCGTGGCTTTGTGGTTTTGTGAACCCTAACCCTAGGCATAACCCTAACCCTAGCCCTAAGCCCAACCCTAGACTGAGGCAGAAATCGGGCATTGGGCTGTGGGGAGTTCCGAGCAGAATGACGAAGAGGGAGAGGGGATTTGGATGTGCTACGCTCAACATGGCCTGCCTTTTGCATGGTGAGTATCCCTGGAGCTCCTGGCTTTGTGGTTTTCTGAACCCTAACCCTAGGCATAACCCTAACCCTAGCCCTAAGCCTAACCCTAGACTGAGCCAGTAATCGGGCATTGGGCTGTGGTGAGTTCTGAGCAGAATGACGAAGAGGGAGCAAGGATTTGGATGTGCTACGCTCAACTTGGCCTGCCTTTTGCATGGTGAGTATCCCTGGAGCTCCTGGCTTTGTGGTTTTCTGAACCCTAACCCTAGGCATAACCCTAACCGTAGCCCTAAGCCTAACCCTAGACTGAGACAGAAATCGGGCATTGGGCTGTGGTGAGTTCCGAGCAGAATGACGAAGAGGGAGCAAGGATTTGGATGTGCTACGCTCAACTTGGCCTGCCTTTTGCATGGTGAGTATCCCTGGAGCTCCTGGCTTTGTGGTTTTCTGAACCCTAACCCTAGGCATAACCCTAACCCTAGCCCTAAGCCTAACCCTAGACTGAGGCAGAAATCGGGCATTGGGCTGTGATGAGTTCCGAGCAGAATGACGAAGACGGAGCAAGGATTTGGATGTGCTACGCTCAACTTGGCCTGCCTTTTGCATGGTGAGTATCCCTGGAGCTCCTGGCTTTGTGGTTTTGTGAACCCTAACCCTAGGCATAACCCTAACCCTAGCCCTAAGCCTAACCCTAGACTGAGCCAGTAATCGGGCATTGGGCTGTGGGGAGTTCCGAGCAGAATGAAGAAGAGGGAGAGGGAAGTTGGATGTGCTAGGCTCAACTTGGCCTGCCTTTTGCATGGTGAGTATCCCTGGAGCTCCTGGTTTTGTGGTTTTCTGAACCCTAACCCCAGGCATAACCCTAACCCTAGCCCTAAGCCTAACCCTAGACTGAGGCAGAAATCGGGCATTGGGCTGTGGGGAGTTCCGAGCAGAATGACGAAGAGGGAGAGGGAATTTGGATGTGCTACGCTCAACATGGCCTGCCTTTTGCATGGTGAGTATCCCTGGAGCTCCTGGCTTTGTGGTTTTGTGAACCCTAACCCTAGGCATAACCCTAACCCTAGCCCTAAGCCTAACCCTAGACTGAGGCAGAAATCGGGCATTGGGCTGTGGTGAGTTCCGAGCAGAATGACAAAGAGGGAGCAAGGATTTGGATGTGCTATGCTCAACTTGGCCTGCCTTTTGCATGGTGAGTATCCCTGGAGCTCCTGGCTTTGTGGTTTTGTGAACCCTAACCCTAGGCATAACCCTAACCCTAGCCCTAAGCCTAACCCTAGACTGAGGCAGAAATCGGGCATTGGGCTGTGGGGAGTTCCGAGCAGAATGACGAAGAGGGAGCAAGGATTTGGATGTGCTACGCTCAACTTGGCCTGCATTTTGCATGGTGAGTAGCCCTGGAGCTCCTGGCTTTGTGGTTTTCTGAACCCTAAGCCTAGGCATAACCCTAACCCTAGCCCTAAGCCTAACCCTAGACTGAGGCAGAAATCGGGCATTGGGCTGTGGTGAGTTCCGAGCAGAATGATGAAGAGGGAGAGGGGATTTGGATGTGCTACGCTCAACTTGGCCTGCCTTTTGCATGGTGAGTATCCCTGGAGCTCCTGGCTTTGTGGTTTTCTGAAGCCTAACCCTAGGCATAACCCTAACCCTAGCCCTAAGCCTAACCCTAGACTGAGGCAGTAATCGGGCATTGGGCTGTGGGGAGTTCCGAGCAGAATGACGAAGAGGGAGAGGGGATTTGGATGTGCTACGCTCAACATGGCCTGCCTTTTGCATGGTGAGTATCCCTGGAGCTCCTGGCTTTGTGGTTTTGTGAACCCTAACCCTAGGCATAACCCTAACCCTAGCCCTAAGCCTAACCCTAGACTGAGGCAGAAATCGGGCATTGGGCTGTGCTGAGTTCCGAGCAGAATGACAAAGAGGGAGCAAGGATTTGGATGTGCTATGCTCAACTTGGCCTGCATTTTGCATGGTGAGTATCCCTGGAGCTCCTGGCTTTGTGGTTTTGTGAACCCTAACCCTAGGCATAACCCTAACCCTAGCCCTAAGCCTAACCCTAGACTGAGCCAGTAATCGGGCATTGGGCTGTGGGGAGTTCCGAGCAGAATGAAGAAGAGGGAGAGGGGATTTGGATGTGCTACGCTCAACTTGGCCTGCATTTTGCATGGTGAGTAGCCCTGGAGCTCCTGGCTTTGTGGTTTTGTGAACCCTAACCCTAGGCATAACCCTAACCCTAGCCCTAAGCCTAACCCTAGACTGAGGCAGAAATCGGGCATTGGGCTGTGGGGAGTTCCGAGCAGAATGACGAAGAGGGAGCAAGGATTTGGATGTGCTACGCTCAACTTGGCCTGCCTTTTGCATGGTGAGTATCCCTGGAGCTCCTGGCTTTGTGGTTTTGTGAACCCTAACCCTAGGCATAACCCTAACCCTAGCCCTAAGCCTAACCCTAGACTGAGGCAGAAATCGGGCATTGGGCTGTGGGGAGTTCCGAGCAGAATGACAAAGAGGGAGCAAGGATTTGGATGTGCTACGCTCAACTTGGCCTGCATTTTGCATGGTGAGTAGCCCTGGAGCTCCTGGCTTTGTGGTTTTCTGAACCCTAAGCCTAGGCATAACCCTAACCCTAGCCCTAAGCCTAACCCTAGACTGAGGCAGAAATCGGGCATTGGGCTGTGGTGAGTTCCGAGCAGAATGATGAAGAGGGAGAGGGGATTTGGATGTGCTACGCTCAACTTGGCCTGCCTTTTGCATGGTGAGTATCCCTGGAGCTCCTGGCTTTGTGGTTTTGTGAACCCTAACCCTAGGCATAACCCTAACCCTAGCCCTAAGCCTAACCCTAGACTGAGGCAGTAATCGGGCATTGGGCTGTGCGGAGTTCCGAGCAGAATGACGAAGAGGGAGCAAGGATTTGGATGTGCTACGCTCAACTTGGCCTGCCTTTTGCATGGTGAGTATCCCTGGAGCTCCTGGCTTTGTGGTTTTGTGAACCCTAACCCTAGGCATAACCCTAACCCTAGCCCTAAGCCTAACCCTAGACTGAGCCAGTAATCAGGCATTGGGCTGTGGGGAGTTCCGAGCAGAATGACGAAGAGGGAGCAAGGATTTGGATGTGCTACGCTCAACTTGGCCTGCCTTTTGCATGGTGAGTATCCCTGGAGCTCCTGGCTTTGTGGTTTTCTGAAGCCTAACCCTAGGCATAACCCTAACCCTAGCCCTAAGCCTAACCCTAGACTGAGGCAGTAATCGGGCATTGGGCTGTGGGGAGTTCCGAGCAGAATGACGAAGAGGGAGAGGGGATTTGGATGTGCTACGCTCAACATGGCCTGCCTTTTGCATGGTGAGTATCCCTGGAGCTCCTGGCTTTGTGGTTTTGTGAACCCTAACCCTAGGCATAACCCTAACCCTAGCCCTAAGCCTAACCCTAGACTGAGGCAGAAATCGGGCATTGGGCTGTGCTGAGTTCCGAGCAGAATGACAAAGAGGGAGCAAGGATTTGGATGTGCTATGCTCAACTTGGCCTGCATTTTGCATGGTGAGTATCCCTGGAGCTCCTGGCTTTGTGGTTTTGTGAACCCTAACCCTAGGCATAACCCTAACCCTAGCCCTAAGCCTAACCCTAGACTGAGGCAGAAATCGGGCATTGGGCTGTGGGGAGTTCCGAGCAGAATGAAGAAGAGGGAGAGGGAAGTTGGATGTGCTACGCTCAACTTGGCCTGCCTTTTGCATGGTGAGTATCCCTGGAGCTCCTGGTTTTGTGGTTTTCTGAACCCTAACCCCAGGCATAACCCTAACCCTAGCCCTAAGCCTAACCCTAGACTGAGGCAGAAATCGGGCATTGGGCTGTGGGGAGTTCCGAGCAGAATGACGAAGAGGGAGAGGGAATTTGGATGTGCTACGCTCAACATGGCCTGCCTTTTGCATGGTGAGTATCCCTGGAGCTCCTGGCTTTGTGGTTTTGTGAACCCTAACCCTAGGCATAACCCTAACCCTAGCCCTAAGCCTAACCCTAGACTGAGGCAGAAATCGGGCATTGGGCTGTGGTGAGTTCCGAGCAGAATGACAAAGAGGGAGCAAGGATTTGGATGTGCTATGCTCAACTTGGCCTGCCTTTTGCATGGTGAGTATCCCTGGAGCTCCTGGCTTTGTGGTTTTGTGAACCCTAACCCTAGGCATAACCCTAACCCTAGCCCTAAGCCTAACCCTAGACTGAGGCAGAAATCGGGCATTGGGCTGTGGGGAGTTCCGAGCAGAATGACGAAGAGGGAGCAAGGATTTGGATGTGCTACGCTCAACTTGGCCTGCATTTTGCATGGTGAGTAGCCCTGGAGCTCCTGGCTTTGTGGTTTTCTGAACCCTAAGCCTAGGCATAACCCTAACCCTAGCCCTAAGCCTAACCCTAGACTGAGGCAGAAATCGGGCATTGGGCTGTGGTGAGTTCCGAGCAGAATGATGAAGAGGGAGAGGGGATTTGGATGTGCTACGCTCAACTTGGCCTGCCTTTTGCATGGTGAGTATCCCTGGAGCTCCTGGCTTTGTGGTTTTCTGAACCCTAACCCTAGGCATAACCCTAACCCTAGCCCTAAGCCTAACCCTAGACTGAGGCAGAAATCGGGCATTGGGCTGTGGGGAGTTCCGAGCAGAATGACGAAGAGGGAGCAAGGATTTGGATGTGCTACGCTCAACTTGGCCTGCCTTTTGCATGGTGAGTATCCCTGGAGCTCCTGGCTTTGTGGTTTTCTGAAGCCTAACCCTAGGCATAACCCTAACCCTAGCCCTAAGCCTAACCCTAGACTGAGGCAGTAATCGGGCATTGGGCTGTGGGGAGTTCCGAGCAGAATGACGAAGAGGGAGAGGGGATTTGGATGTGCTACGCTCAACATGGCCTGCCTTTTGCATGGTGAGTATCCCTGGAGCTCCTGGCTTTGTGGTTTTGTGAACCCTAACCCTAGGCATAACCCTAACCCTAGCCCTAAGCCTAACCCTAGACTGAGGCAGAAATCGGGCATTGGGCTGTGCTGAGTTCCGAGCAGAATGACAAAGAGGGAGCAAGGATTTGGATGTGCTATGCTCAACTTGGCCTGCATTTTGCATGGTGAGTATCCCTGGAGCTCCTGGCTTTGTGGTTTTGTGAACCCTAACCCTAGGCATAACCCTAACCCTAGCCCTAAGCCTAACCCTAGACTGAGCCAGTAATCGGGCATTGGGCTGTGGGGAGTTCCGAGCAGAATGATGAAGAGGGAGAGGGGATTTGGATGTGCTACGCTCAACTTGGCCTGCATTTTGCATGGTGAGTAGCCCTGGAGCTCCTGGCTTTGTGGTTTTGTGAACCCTAACCCTAGGCATAACCCTAACCCTAGCCCTAAGCCTAACCCTAGACTGAGGCAGAAATCGGGCATTGGGCTGTGGGGAGTTCCGAGCAGAATGACGAAGAGGGAGCAAGGATTTGGATGTGCTACGCTCAACTTGGCCTGCCTTTTGCATGGTGAGTATCCCTGGAGCTCCTGGCTTTGTGGTTTTGTGAACCCTAACCCTAGGCATAACCCTAACCCTAGCCCTAAGCCTAACCCTAGACTGAGGCAGAAATCGGGCATTGGGCTGTGGGGAGTTCCGAGCAGAATGACAAAGAGGGAGCAAGGATTTGGATGTGCTACGCTCAACTTGGCCTGCATTTTGCATGGTGAGTAGCCCTGGAGCTCCTGGCTTTGTGGTTTTCTGAACCCTAAGCCTAGGCATAACCCTAACCCTAGCCCTAAGCCTAACCCTAGACTGAGGCAGAAATCGGGCATTGGGCTGTGGTGAGTTCCGAGCAGAATGATGAAGAGGGAGAGGGGATTTGGATGTGCTACGCTCAACTTGGCCTGCCTTTTGCATGGTGAGTATCCCTGGAGCTCCTGGCTTTGTGGTTTTGTGAACCCTAACCCTAGGCATAACCCTAACCCTAGCCCTAAGCCTAACCCTAGACTGAGGCAGTAATCGGGCATTGGGCTGTGCGGAGTTCCGAGCAGAATGACGAAGAGGGAGCAAGGATTTGGATGTGCTACGCTCAACTTGGCCTGCCTTTTGCATGGTGAGTATCCCTGGAGCTCCTGGCTTTGTGGTTTTGTGAACCCTAACCCTAGGCATAACCCTAACCCTAGCCCTAAGCCTAACCCTAGACTGAGGCAGAAATCGGGCATTGGGCTGTGGGGAGTTCCGAGCAGAATGACGAAGAGGGAGCAAGGATTTGGATGTGCTACGCTCAACTTGGCCTGCCTTTTGCATGGTGAGTATCCCTGGAGCTCCTGGCTTTGTGGTTTTCTGAAGCCTAACCCTAGGCATAACCCTATCCCTAGCCCTAAGCCTAACCCTAGACTGAGCCAGTAATCAGGCATTGGGCTGTGGGGAGTTCCGAGCAGAATGACGAAGAGGGAGCAAGGATTTGGATGTGCTACGCTCAACTTGGCCTGCCTTTTGCATGGTGAGTATCCCTGGAGCTCCTGGCTTTGTGGTTTTCTGAAGCCTAACCCTAGGCATAACCCTAACCCTAGCCCTAAGCCTAACCCTAGACTGAGGCAGTAATCGGGCATTGGGCTGTGGGGAGTTCCGAGCAGAATGACGAAGAGGGAGAGGGGATTTGGATGTGCTACGCTCAACATGGCCTGCCTTTTGCATGGTGAGTATCCCTGGAGCTCCTGGCTTTGTGGTTTTGTGAACCCTAACCCTAGGCATAACCCTAACCCTAGCCCTAAGCCTAACCCTAGACTGAGGCAGAAATCGGGCATTGGGCTGTGCTGAGTTCCGAGCAGAATGACAAAGAGGGAGCAAGGATTTGGATGTGCTATGCTCAACTTGGCCTGCATTTTGCATGGTGAGTATCCCTGGAGCTCCTGGCTTTGTGGTTTTGTGAACCCTAACCCTAGGCATAACCCTAACCCTAGCCCTAAGCCTAACCCTAGACTGAGCCAGTAATCGGGCATTGGGCTGTGGGGAGTTCCGAGCAGAATGATGAAGAGGGAGAGGGGATTTGGATGTGCTACGCTCAACTTGGCCTGCATTTTGCATGGTGAGTAGCCCTGGAGCTCCTGGCTTTGTGGTTTTGTGAACCCTAACCCTAGGCATAACCCTAACCCTAGCCCTAAGCCTAACCCTAGACTGAGGCAGAAATCGGGCATTGGGCTGTGGGGAGTTCCGAGCAGAATGACGAAGAGGGAGCAAGGATTTGGACGTGCTACGCTCAACTTGGCCTGCCTTTTGCATGGTGAGTATCCCTGGAGCTCCTGGCTTTGTGGTTTTGTGAACCCTAACCCTAGGCATAACCCTAACCCTAGCCCTAAGCCTAACCCTAGACTGAGGCAGAAATCGGGCATTGGGCTGTGGGGAGTTCCGAGCAGAATGACAAAGAGGGAGCAAGGATTTGGATGTGCTACGCTCAACTTGGCCTGCATTTTGCATGGTGAGTAGCCCTGGAGCTCCTGGCTTTGTGGTTTTCTGAACCCTAAGCCTAGGCATAACCCTAACCCTAGCCCTAAGCCTAACCCTAGACTGAGGCAGAAATCGGGCATTGGGCTGTGGTGAGTTCCGAGCAGAATGATGAAGAGGGAGAGGGGATTTGGATGTGCTACGCTCAACTTGGCCTGCCTTTTGCATGGTGAGTATCCCTGGAGCTCCTGGCTTTGTGGTTTTGTGAACCCTAACCCTAGGCATAACCCTAACCCTAGCCCTAAGCCTAACCCTAGACTGAGGCAGTAATCGGGCATTGGGCTGTGCGGAGTTCCGAGCAGAATGACGAAGAGGGAGCAAGGATTTGGATGTGCTACGCTCAACTTGGCCTGCCTTTTGCATGGTGAGTATCCCTGGAGCTCCTGGCTTTGTGGTTTTGTGAACCCTAACCCTAGGCATAACCCTAACCCTAGCCCTAAGCCTAACCCTAGACTGAGGCAGAAATCGGGCATTGGGCTGTGGGGAGTTCCGAGCAGAATGACGAAGAGGGAGCAAGGATTTGGATGTGCTACGCTCAACTTGGCCTGCCTTTTGCATGGTGAGTAGCCCTGGAGCTCCTGGCTTTGTGGTTTTGTGAACCCTAACCCTAGGCATAACCCTAACCCTAGCCCTAAGCCTAACCCTAGACTGAGCCAGTAATCAGGCATTGGGCTGTGGTGAGTTCCGAGCAGAATGACGAAGAGGGAGCAAGGATTTGGATGTGCTACGCTCAACTTGGCCTGCCTTTTGCATGGTGAGTATCCCTGGAGCTCCTGGCTTTGTGGTTTTCTGAAGCCTAACCCTAGGCATAACCCTAACCCTAGCCCTAAGCCTAACCCTAGACTGAGGCAGTAATCGGGCATTGGGCTGTGGGGAGTTCCGAGCAGAATGACGAAGAGGGAGAGGGGATTTGGATGTGCTACGCTCAACATGGCCTGCCTTTTGCATGGTGAGTATCCCTGGAGCTCCTGGCTTTGTGGTTTTGTGAACCCTAACCCTAGGCATAACCCTAACCCTAGCCCTAAGCCTAACCCTAGACTGAGCCAGTAATCGGGCATTGGGCTGTGGGGAGTTCCGAGCAGAATGAAGAAGAGGGAGAGGGGATTTGGATGTGCTACGCTCAACTTGGCCTGCATTTTGCATGGTGAGTAGCCCTGGAGCTCCTGGCTTTGTGGTTTTGTGAACCCTAAGCCTAGGCATAACCCTAACCCTAGCCCTAAGCCTAACCCTAGACTGAGGCAGAAATCGGGCATTGGGCTGTGGTGAGTTCCGAGCAGAATGATGAAGAGGGAGAGGGGATTTGGATGTGCTACGCTCAACTTGTCCTGCCTTTTGCATGGTGAGTATCCCTGGAGCTCCTGGCTTTGTGGTTTTGTGAACCCTAACCCTAGGCATAACCCTAACCCTAGCCCTAAGCCTAACCCTAGACTGAGGCAGTAATCGGGCATTGGGCTGTGCGGAGTTCTGAGCAGAATGACGAAGAGGGAGCAAGGATTTGGATGTGCTACGCTCAACTTGGCCTGCCTTTTGCATGGTGAGTATCCCTGGAGCTCCTGGCTTTGTGGTTTTGTGAACCCTAACCCTAGGCATAACCCTAACCCTAGCCCTAAGCCTAACCCTAGACTGAGGCAGAAATCGGGCATTGGGCTGTGGGGAGTTCCGAGCAGAATGACGAAGAGGGAGCAAGGATTTGGATGTGCTACGCTCAACTTGGCCTGCCTTTTGCATGGTATCCCTGGAGCTCCTGGCTTTGTGGTTTTGTGAACCCTAACCCTAGGCATAACCCTAACCCTAGCCCTAAGCCTAACCCTAGACTGAGGCAGAAATCGGGCATTGGGCTGTGGGGAGTTCCGAGCAGAATGACGAAGAGGGAGCAAGGATTTGGATGTGCTACGCTCAACTTGGCCTGCCTTTTGCATGGTGAGTATCCCTGGAGCTCCTGGCTTTGTGGTTTTGTGAACCCTAACCCTAGGCATAACCCTAACCCTAGCCCTAAGCCTAACCCTAGACTGAGGCAGAAATCGGGCATTGGGCTGTGGTGAGTTCCGAGCAGAATGATGAAGAGGGAGAGGGGATTTGGATGTGCTACGCTCAACTTGTCCTGCCTTTTGCATGGTGAGTATCCCTGGAGCTCCTGGCTTTGTGGTTTTGTGAACCCTAACCCTAGGCATAACCCTAACCCTAGCCCTAAGCCTAACCCTAGACTGAGGCAGTAATCGGGCATTGGGCTGTGCGGAGTTCTGAGCAGAATGACGAAGAGGGAGCAAGGATTTGGATGTGCTACGCTCAACTTGGCCTGCCTTTTGCATGGTGAGTATCCCTGGAGCTCCTGGCTTTGTGGTTTTGTGAACCCTAACCCTAGGCATAACCCTAACCCTAGCCCTAAGCCTAACCCTAGACTGAGGCAGAAATCGGGCATTGGGCTGTGGTGAGTTCCGAGCAGAATGACGAAGAGGGAGCAAGGATTTGGATGTGCTACGCTCAACTTGGCCTGCCTTTTGCATGGTGAGTAGCCCTGGAGCTCCTGGCTTTGTGGTTTTGTGAACCCTAACCCTAGGCATAACCCTAACCCTAGCCCTAAGCCTAACCCTAGACTGAGGCAGAAATCGGGCATTGGGCTGTGGGGAGTTCCGAGCAGAATGACGAAGAGGGAGCAAGGATTTGGATGTGCTACGCTCAACTTGGCCTGCCTTTTGCATGGTGAGTATCCCTGGAGCTCCTGGCTTTGTGGTTTTGTGAACCCTAACCCTAGGCATAACCCTAACCCTAACCCTAAGGCTAACCCTAGACTGAGGCAGAAATCGGGCATTGGGCTGTGGTGAGTTCCGAGCAGAATGACGAAGAGGGAGCAAGGATTTGGATGTGCTACGCTCAACTTGGCCTGCCTTTTGCATGGTGAGTATCCCTGGAGCTCCTGGCTTTGTGGTTTTGTGAACCCTAACCCTAGGCATAACCCTAACCCTAGCCCTAAGCCTAACCCTAGACTGAGGCAGTAATCGGGCATTGGGCTGTGCGGAGTTCCGAGCAGAATGACGAAGAGGGAGCAAGGATTTGGATGTGCTACGCTCAACTTGGCCTGCCTTTTGCATGGTGAGTATCCCTGGAGCTCCTGGCTTTGTGGTTTTGTGAACCCTAACCCTAGGCATAACCCTAACCCTAGCCCTAAGCCTAACCCTAGACTGAGCCAGTAATCGGGCATTGGGCTGTGGGGAGTTCCGAGCAGAATGATGAAGAGGGAGAGGGGATTTGGATGTGCTACGCTCAACTTGGCCTGCATTTTGCATGGTGAGTAGCCCTGGAGCTCCTGGCTTTGTGGTTTTGTGAACCCTAACCCTAGGCATAACCCTAACCCTAGCCCTAAGCCTAACCCTAGACTGAGGCAGAAATCGGGCATTGGGCTGTGGGGAGTTCCGAGCAGAATGACGAAGAGGGAGCAAGGATTTGGATGTGCTACGCTCAACTTGGCCTGCCTTTTGCATGGTGAGTATCCCTGGAGCTCCTGGCTTTGTGGTTTTGTGAACCCTAACCCTAGGCATAACCCTAACCCTAGCCCTAAGCCTAACCCTAGACTGAGGCAGAAATCGGGCATTGGGCTGTGGGGAGTTCCGAGCAGAATGACAAAGAGGGAGCAAGGATTTGGATGTGCTACGCTCAACTTGGCCTGCATTTTGCATGGTGAGTAGCCCTGGAGCTCCTGGCTTTGTGGTTTTCTGAACCCTAAGCCTAGGCATAACCCTAACCCTAGCCCTAAGCCTAACCCTAGACTGAGGCAGAAATCGGGCATTGGGCTGTGGTGAGTTCCGAGCAGAATGATGAAGAGGGAGAGGGGATTTGGATGTGCTACGCTCAACTTGGCCTGCCTTTTGCATGGTGAGTATCCCTGGAGCTCCTGGCTTTGTGGTTTTGTGAACCCTAACCCTAGGCATAACCCTAACCCTAGCCCTAAGCCTAACCCTAGACTGAGGCAGTAATCGGGCATTGGGCTGTGCGGAGTTCCGAGCAGAATGACGAAGAGGGAGCAAGGATTTGGATGTGCTACGCTCAACTTGGCCTGCCTTTTGCATGGTGAGTATCCCTGGAGCTCCTGGCTTTGTGGTTTTGTGAACCCTAACCCTAGGCATAACCCTAACCCTAGCCCTAAGCCTAACCCTAGACTGAGGCAGAAATCGGGCATTGGGCTGTGGGGAGTTCCGAGCAGAATGACGAAGAGGGAGCAAGGATTTGGATGTGCTACGCTCAACTTGGCCTGCCTTTTGCATGGTGAGTATCCCTGGAGCTCCTGGCTTTGTGGTTTTCTGAACCCTAACCCTAGGCATAACCCTATCCCTAGCCCTAAGCCTAACCCTAGACTGAGCCAGTAATCAGGCATTGGGCTGTGGGGAGTTCCGAGCAGAATGACGAAGAGGGAGCAAGGATTTGGATGTGCTACGCTCAACTTGGCCTGCCTTTTGCATGGTGAGTATCCCTGGAGCTCCTGGCTTTGTGGTTTTCTGAAGCCTAACCCTAGGCATAACCCTAACCCTAGCCCTAAGCCTAACCCTAGACTGAGGCAGTAATCGGGCATTGGGCTGTGGGGAGTTCCGAGCAGAATGACGAAGAGGGAGAGGGGATTTGGATGTGCTACGCTCAACATGGCCTGCCTTTTGCATGGTGAGTATCCCTGGAGCTCCTGGCTTTGTGGTTTTGTGAACCCTAACCCTAGGCATAACCCTAACCCTAGCCCTAAGCCTAACCCTAGACTGAGGCAGAAATCGGGCATTGGGCTGTGCTGAGTTCCGAGCAGAATGACAAAGAGGGAGCAAGGATTTGGATGTGCTATGCTCAACTTGGCCTGCATTTTGCATGGTGAGTATCCCTGGAGCTCCTGGCTTTGTGGTTTTGTGAACCCTAACCCTAGGCATAACCCTAACCCTAGCCCTAAGCCTAACCCTAGACTGAGGCAGAAATCGGGCATTGGGCTGTGGGGAGTTCCGAGCAGAATGAAGAAGAGGGAGAGGGAAGTTGGATGTGCTACGCTCAACTTGGCCTGCCTTTTGCATGGTGAGTATCCCTGGAGCTCCTGGTTTTGTGGTTTTCTGAACCCTAACCCCAGGCATAACCCTAACCCTAGCCCTAAGCCTAACCCTAGACTGAGGCAGAAATCGGGCATTGGGCTGTGGGGAGTTCCGAGCAGAATGACGAAGAGGGAGAGGGAATTTGGATGTGCTACGCTCAACATGGCCTGCCTTTTGCATGGTGAGTATCCCTGGAGCTCCTGGCTTTGTGGTTTTGTGAACCCTAACCCTAGGCATAACCCTAACCCTAGCCCTAAGCCTAACCCTAGACTGAGGCAGAAATCGGGCATTGGGCTGTGGTGAGTTCCGAGCAGAATGACAAAGAGGGAGCAAGGATTTGGATGTGCTATGCTCAACTTGGCCTGCCTTTTGCATGGTGAGTATCCCTGGAGCTCCTGGCTTTGTGGTTTTGTGAACCCTAACCCTAGGCATAACCCTAACCCTAGCCCTAAGCCTAACCCTAGACTGAGGCAGAAATCGGGCATTGGGCTGTGGGGAGTTCCGAGCAGAATGACGAAGAGGGAGAGGGAATTTGGATGTGCTACGCTCAACTTGGCCTGCATTTTGCATGGTGAGTAGCCCTGGAGCTCCTGGCTTTGTGGTTTTCTGAACCCTAAGCCTAGGCATAACCCTAACCCTAGCCCTAAGCCTAACCCTAGACTGAGGCAGAAATCGGGCATTGGGCTGTGGTGAGTTCCGAGCAGAATGATGAAGAGGGAGAGGGGATTTGGATGTGCTACGCTCAACTTGGCCTGCCTTTTGCATGGTGAGTATCCCTGGAGCTCCTGGCTTTGTGGTTTTCTGAACCCTAACCCTAGGCATAACCCTAACCCTAGCCCTAAGCCTAACCCTAGACTGAGGCAGAAATCGGGCATTGGGCTGTGGGGAGTTCCGAGCAGAATGACGAAGAGGGAGCAAGGATTTGGATGTGCTACGCTCAACTTGGCCTGCCTTTTGCATGGTGAGTATCCCTGGAGCTCCTGGCTTTGTGGTTTTCTGAAGCCTAACCCTAGGCATAACCCTAACCCTAGCCCTAAGCCTAACCCTAGACTGAGGCAGTAATCGGGCATTGGGCTGTGGGGAGTTCCGAGCAGAATGACGAAGAGGGAGAGGGGATTTGGATGTGCTACGCTCAACATGGCCTGCCTTTTGCATGGTGAGTATCCCTGGAGCTCCTGGCTTTGTGGTTTTGTGAACCCTAACCCTAGGCATAACCCTAACCCTAGCCCTAAGCCTAACCCTAGACTGAGGCAGAAATCGGGCATTGGGCTGTGCTGAGTTCCGAGCAGAATGACAAAGAGGGAGCAAGGATTTGGATGTGCTATGCTCAACTTGGCCTGCATTTTGCATGGTGAGTATCCCTGGAGCTCCTGGCTTTGTGGTTTTGTGAACCCTAACCCTAGGCATAACCCTAACCCTAGCCCTAAGCCTAACCCTAGACTGAGCCAGTAATCGGGCATTGGGCTGTGGGGAGTTCCGAGCAGAATGATGAAGAGGGAGAGGGGATTTGGATGTGCTACGCTCAACTTGGCCTGCATTTTGCATGGTGAGTAGCCCTGGAGCTCCTGGCTTTGTGGTTTTGTGAACCCTAACCCTAGGCATAACCCTAACCCTAGCCCTAAGCCTAACCCTAGACTGAGGCAGAAATCGGGCATTGGGCTGTGGGGAGTTCCGAGCAGAATGACGAAGAGGGAGCAAGGATTTGGATGTGCTACGCTCAACTTGGCCTGCCTTTTGCATGGTGAGTATCCCTGGAGCTCCTGGCTTTGTGGTTTTGTGAACCCTAACCCTAGGCATAACCCTAACCCTAGCCCTAAGCCTAACCCTAGACTGAGGCAGAAATCGGGCATTGGGCTGTGGGGAGTTCCGAGCAGAATGACAAAGAGGGAGCAAGGATTTGGATGTGCTACGCTCAACTTGGCCTGCATTTTGCATGGTGAGTAGCCCTGGAGCTCCTGGCTTTGTGGTTTTCTGAACCCTAAGCCTAGGCATAACCCTAACCCTAGCCCTAAGCCTAACCCTAGACTGAGGCAGAAATCGGGCATTGGGCTGTGGTGAGTTCCGAGCAGAATGATGAAGAGGGAGAGGGGATTTGGATGTGCTACGCTCAACTTGGCCTGCCTTTTGCATGGTGAGTATCCCTGGAGCTCCTGGCTTTGTGGTTTTGTGAACCCTAACCCTAGGCATAACCCTAACCCTAGCCCTAAGCCTAACCCTAGACTGAGGCAGTAATCGGGCATTGGGCTGTGCGGAGTTCCGAGCAGAATGACGAAGAGGGAGCAAGGATTTGGATGTGCTACGCTCAACTTGGCCTGCCTTTTGCATGGTGAGTATCCCTGGAGCTCCTGGCTTTGTGGTTTTGTGAACCCTAACCCTAGGCATAACCCTAACCCTAGCCCTAAGCCTAACCCTAGACTGAGGCAGAAATCGGGCATTGGGCTGTGGGGAGTTCCGAGCAGAATGACGAAGAGGGAGCAAGGATTTGGATGTGCTACGCTCAACTTGGCCTGCCTTTTGCATGGTGAGTATCCCTGGAGCTCCTGGCTTTGTGGTTTTCTGAAGCCTAACCCTAGGCATAACCCTATCCCTAGCCCTAAGCCTAACCCTAGACTGAGCCAGTAATCAGGCATTGGGCTGTGGGGAGTTCCGAGCAGAATGATGAAGAGGGAGAGGGGATTTGGATGTGCTACGCTCAACTTGGCCTGCATTTTGCATGGTGAGTAGCCCTGGAGCTCCTGGCTTTGTGGTTTTGTGAACCCTAACCCTAGGCATAACCCTAACCCTAGCCCTAAGCCTAACCCTAGACTGAGGCAGAAATCGGGCATTGGGCTGTGGGGAGTTCCGAGCAGAATGACGAAGAGGGAGCAAGGATTTGGACGTGCTACGCTCAACTTGGCCTGCCTTTTGCATGGTGAGTATCCCTGGAGCTCCTGGCTTTGTGGTTTTGTGAACCCTAACCCTAGGCATAACCCTAACCCTAGCCCTAAGCCTAACCCTAGACTGAGGCAGAAATCGGGCATTGGGCTGTGGGGAGTTCCGAGCAGAATGACAAAGAGGGAGCAAGGATTTGGATGTGCTACGCTCAACTTGGCCTGCATTTTGCATGGTGAGTAGCCCTGGAGCTCCTGGCTTTGTGGTTTTCTGAACCCTAAGCCTAGGCATAACCCTAACCCTAGCCCTAAGCCTAACCCTAGACTGAGGCAGAAATCGGGCATTGGGCTGTGGTGAGTTCCGAGCAGAATGATGAAGAGGGAGAGGGGATTTGGATGTGCTACGCTCAACTTGGCCTGCCTTTTGCATGGTGAGTATCCCTGGAGCTCCTGGCTTTGTGGTTTTGTGAACCCTAACCCTAGGCATAACCCTAACCCTAGCCCTAAGCCTAACCCTAGACTGAGGCAGTAATCGGGCATTGGGCTGTGCGGAGTTCCGAGCAGAATGACGAAGAGGGAGCAAGGATTTGGATGTGCTACGCTCAACTTGGCCTGCCTTTTGCATGGTGAGTATCCCTGGAGCTCCTGGCTTTGTGGTTTTGTGAACCCTAACCCTAGGCATAACCCTAACCCTAGCCCTAAGCCTAACCCTAGACTGAGGCAGAAATCGGGCATTGGGCTGTGGGGAGTTCCGAGCAGAATGACGAAGAGGGAGCAAGGATTTGGATGTGCTACGCTCAACTTGGCCTGCCTTTTGCATGGTGAGTAGCCCTGGAGCTCCTGGCTTTGTGGTTTTGTGAACCCTAACCCTAGGCATAACCCTAACCCTAGCCCTAAGCCTAACCCTAGACTGAGCCAGTAATCAGGCATTGGGCTGTGGTGAGTTCCGAGCAGAATGACGAAGAGGGAGCAAGGATTTGGATGTGCTACGCTCAACTTGGCCTGCCTTTTGCATGGTGAGTATCCCTGGAGCTCCTGGCTTTGTGGTTTTCTGAAGCCTAACCCTAGGCATAACCCTAACCCTAGCCCTAAGCCTAACCCTAGACTGAGGCAGTAATCGGGCATTGGGCTGTGGGGAGTTCCGAGCAGAATGACGAAGAGGGAGAGGGGATTTGGATGTGCTACGCTCAACATGGCCTGCCTTTTGCATGGTGAGTATCCCTGGAGCTCCTGGCTTTGTGGTTTTGTGAACCCTAACCCTAGGCATAACCCTAACCCTAGCCCTAAGCCTAACCCTAGACTGAGCCAGTAATCGGGCATTGGGCTGTGGGGAGTTCCGAGCAGAATGAAGAAGAGGGAGAGGGGATTTGGATGTGCTACGCTCAACTTGGCCTGCATTTTGCATGGTGAGTAGCCCTGGAGCTCCTGGCTTTGTGGTTTTGTGAACCCTAAGCCTAGGCATAACCCTAACCCTAGCCCTAAGCCTAACCCTAGACTGAGGCAGAAATCGGGCATTGGGCTGTGGTGAGTTCCGAGCAGAATGATGAAGAGGGAGAGGGGATTTGGATGTGCTACGCTCAACTTGTCCTGCCTTTTGCATGGTGAGTATCCCTGGAGCTCCTGGCTTTGTGGTTTTGTGAACCCTAACCCTAGGCATAACCCTAACCCTAGCCCTAAGCCTAACCCTAGACTGAGGCAGTAATCGGGCATTGGGCTGTGCGGAGTTCTGAGCAGAATGACGAAGAGGGAGCAAGGATTTGGATGTGCTACGCTCAACTTGGCCTGCCTTTTGCATGGTGAGTATCCCTGGAGCTCCTGGCTTTGTGGTTTTGTGAACCCTAACCCTAGGCATAACCCTAACCCTAGCCCTAAGCCTAACCCTAGACTGAGGCAGAAATCGGGCATTGGGCTGTGGGGAGTTCCGAGCAGAATGACGAAGAGGGAGCAAGGATTTGGATGTGCTACGCTCAACTTGGCCTGCCTTTTGCATGGTATCCCTGGAGCTCCTGGCTTTGTGGTTTTGTGAACCCTAACCCTAGGCATAACCCTAACCCTAGCCCTAAGCCTAACCCTAGACTGAGGCAGAAATCGGGCATTGGGCTGTGGGGAGTTCCGAGCAGAATGACGAAGAGGGAGCAAGGATTTGGATGTGCTACGCTCAACTTGGCCTGCCTTTTGCATGGTGAGTATCCCTGGAGCTCCTGGCTTTGTGGTTTTGTGAACCCTAACCCTAGGCATAACCCTAACCCTAGCCCTAAGCCTAACCCTAGACTGAGGCAGAAATCGGGCATTGGGCTGTGGTGAGTTCCGAGCAGAATGACGAAGAGGGAGCAAGGATTTGGATGTGCTACGCTCAACTTGGCCTGCCTTTTGCATGGTGAGTATCCCTGGAGCTCCTGGCTTTGTGGTTTTGTGAACCCTAACCCTAGGCATAACCCTAACCCTAGCCCTAAGCCTAACCCTAGACTGAGGCAGTAATCGGGCATTGGGCTGTGCGGAGTTCCGAGCAGAATGACGAAGAGGGAGCAAGGATTTGGATGTGCTACGCTCAACTTGGCCTGCCTTTTGCATGGTGAGTATCCCTGGAGCTCCTGGCTTTGTGGTTTTGTGAACCCTAACCCTAGGCATAACCCTAACCCTAGCCCTAAGCCTAACCCTAGACTGAGGCAGAAATCGGGCATTGGGCTGTGGGGAGTTCCGAGCAGAATGACGAAGAGGGAGCAAGGATTTGGATGTGCTACGCTCAACTTGGCCTGCCTTTTGCATGGTATCCCTGGAGCTCCTGGCTTTGTGGTTTTGTGAACCCTAACCCTAGGCATAACCCTAACCCTAGCCCTAAGCCTAACCCTAGACTGAGGCAGAAATCGGGCATTGGGCTGTGGGGAGTTCCGAGCAGAATGACGAAGAGGGAGCAAGGATTTGGATGTGCTACGCTCAACTTGGCCTGCCTTTTGCATGGTGAGTATCCCTGGAGCTCCTGGCTTTGTGGTTTTGTGAACCCTAACCCTAGGCATAACCCTAACCCTAACCCTAAGGCTAACCCTAGACTGAGGCAGAAATCGGGCATTGGGCTGTGGTGAGTTCCGAGCAGAATGACGAAGAGGGAGCAAGGATTTGGATGTGCTACGCTCAACTTGGCCTGCCTTTTGCATGGTGAGTATCCCTGGAGCTCCTGGCTTTGTGGTTTTGTGAACCCTAACCCTAGGCATAACCCTAACCCTAGCCCTAAGCCTAACCCTAGACTGAGGCAGTAATCGGGCATTGGGCTGTGCGGAGTTCCGAGCAGAATGACGAAGAGGGAGCAAGGATTTGGATGTGCTACGCTCAACTTGGCCTGCCTTTTGCATGGTGAGTATCCCTGGAGCTCCTGGCTTTGTGGTTTTGTGAACCCTAACCCTAGGCATAACCCTAACCCTAGCCCTAAGCCTAACCCTAGACTGAGGCAGAAATCGGGCATTGGGCTGTGGTGAGTTCCGAGCAGAATGACGAAGAGGGAGCAAGGATTTGGATGTGCTACGCTCAACTTGGCCTGCCTTTTGCATGGTATCCCTGGAGCTCCTGGCTTTGTGGTTTTGTGAACCCTAACCCTAGGCATAACCCTAACCCTAGCCCTAAGCCTAACCCTAGACTGAGGCAGAAATCGGGCATTGGGCTGTGGGGAGTTCCGAGCAGAATGACGAAGAGGGAGCAAGGATTTGGATGTGCTACGCTCAACTTGGCCTGCCTTTTGCATGGTGAGTATCCCTGGAGCTCCTGGCTTTGTGGTTTTCTGAACCCTAACCCTAGGCATAACCCTAACCCTAGCCCTAAGCCTAACCCTAGACTGAGGCAGAAATCGGGCATTGGGCTGTGGTGAGTTCCGAGCAGAATGACGAAGAGGGAGAGGGGATTTGGATGTGCTACGCTCAACTTGGCCTGCATTTTGCATGGTGAGTATCCCTGGAGCTCCTGGCTTTGTGGTTTTCTGAACCCTAACCCTAGGCATAACCCTAACCCTAGCCCTAAGCCTAACCCTAGACTGAGGCAGAAATCGGGCATTGGGCTGTGGGGAGTTCCGAGCAGAATGACGAAGAGGGAGCAAGGATTTGGATGTGCTACGCTCAACTTGGCCTGCCTTTTGCATGGTGAGTATCCCTGGAGCTCCTGGCTTTGTGGTTTTGTGAACCCTAACCCTAGGCATAACCCTAACCCTAGCCCTAAGCCTAACCCTAGACTGAGCCAGTAATCGGGCATTGGGCTGTGGGGAGTTCCGAGCAGAATGAAGAAGAGGGAGAGGGAATTTGGATGTGCTACGCTCAACTTGGCCTGCCTTTTGCATGGTGAGTATCCCTGGAGCTCCTGGCTTTGTGGTTTTGTGAACCCTAACCCTAGGCATAACCCTAACCCTAGCCCTAAGCCCAACCCTAGACTGAGCCAGTAATCGGGCATTGGGCTGTGGGGAGTTCCGAGCAGAATGACGAAGAGGGAGAGGGGATTTGGATGTGCTACGCTCAACATGGCCTGCCTTTTGCATGGTGAGTATCCCTGGAGCTCCTGGCTTTGTGGTTTTGTGAACCCTAACCCTAGGCATAACCCTAACCCTAGCCCTAAGCCCAACCCTAGACTGAGCCAGTAATCGGGCATTGGGCTGTGGGGAGTTCCGAGCAGAATGACGAAGAGGGAGAGGGGATTTGGATGTGCTACGCTCAACATGGCCTGCCTTTTGCATGGTGAGTATCCCTGGAGCTCCTGGCTTTGTGGTTTTCTGAACCCTAACCCTAGGCATAACCCTAACCCTAGCCCTAAGCCTAACCCTAGACTGAGCCAGTAATCGGGCATTGGGCTGTGGTGAGTTCTGAGCAGAATGACGAAGAGGGAGCAAGGATTTGGATGTGCTACGCTCAACTTGGCCTGCCTTTTGCATGGTGAGTATCCCTGGAGCTCCTGGCTTTGTGGTTTTCTGAACCCTAACCCTAGGCATAACCCTAACCGTAGCCCTAAGCCTAACCCTAGACTGAGACAGAAATCGGGCATTGGGCTGTGGTGAGTTCCGAGCAGAATGACGAAGAGGGAGCAAGGATTTGGATGTGCTACGCTCAACTTGGCCTGCCTTTTGCATGGTGAGTATCCCTGGAGCTCCTGGCTTTGTGGTTTTCTGAAGCCTAACCCTAGGCATAACCCTAACCCTAGCCCTAAGCCTAACCCTAGACTGAGGCAGTAATCGGGCATTGGGCTGTGGGGAGTTCCGAGCAGAATGACGAAGAGGGAGAGGGGATTTGGATGTGCTACGCTCAACATGGCCTGCCTTTTGCATGGTGAGTATCCCTGGAGCTCCTGGCTTTGTGGTTTTGTGAACCCTAACCCTAGGCATAACCCTAACCCTAGCCCTAAGCCTAACCCTAGACTGAGCCAGTAATCGGGCATTGGGCTGTGGGGAGTTCCGAGCAGAATGAAGAAGAGGGAGAGGGGATTTGGATGTGCTACGCTCAACTTGGCCTGCATTTTGCATGGTGAGTAGCCCTGGAGCTCCTGGCTTTGTGGTTTTGTGAACCCTAAGCCTAGGCATAACCCTAACCCTAGCCCTAAGCCTAACCCTAGACTGAGGCAGAAATCGGGCATTGGGCTGTGGTGAGTTCCGAGCAGAATGATGAAGAGGGAGAGGGGATTTGGATGTGCTACGCTCAACTTGTCCTGCCTTTTGCATGGTGAGTATCCCTGGAGCTCCTGGCTTTGTGGTTTTGTGAACCCTAACCCTAGGCATAACCCTAACCCTAGCCCTAAGCCTAACCCTAGACTGAGGCAGTAATCGGGCATTGGGCTGTGCGGAGTTCTGAGCAGAATGACGAAGAGGGAGCAAGGATTTGGATGTGCTACGCTCAACTTGGCCTGCCTTTTGCATGGTGAGTATCCCTGGAGCTCCTGGCTTTGTGGTTTTGTGAACCCTAACCCTAGGCATAACCCTAACCCTAGCCCTAAGCCTAACCCTAGACTGAGGCAGAAATCGGGCATTGGGCTGTGGGGAGTTCCGAGCAGAATGACGAAGAGGGAGCAAGGATTTGGATGTGCTACGCTCAACTTGGCCTGCCTTTTGCATGGTATCCCTGGAGCTCCTGGCTTTGTGGTTTTGTGAACCCTAACCCTAGGCATAACCCTAACCCTAGCCCTAAGCCTAACCCTAGACTGAGGCAGAAATCGGGCATTGGGCTGTGGGGAGTTCCGAGCAGAATGACGAAGAGGGAGCAAGGATTTGGATGTGCTACGCTCAACTTGGCCTGCCTTTTGCATGGTGAGTATCCCTGGAGCTCCTGGCTTTGTGGTTTTGTGAACCCTAACCCTAGGCATAACCCTAACCCTAGCCCTAAGCCTAACCCTAGACTGAGGCAGAAATCGGGCATTGGGCTGTGGTGAGTTCCGAGCAGAATGACGAAGAGGGAGCAAGGATTTGGATGTGCTACGCTCAACTTGGCCTGCCTTTTGCATGGTGAGTATCCCTGGAGCTCCTGGCTTTGTGGTTTTGTGAACCCTAACCCTAGGCATAACCCTAACCCTAGCCCTAAGCCTAACCCTAGACTGAGGCAGTAATCGGGCATTGGGCTGTGCGGAGTTCCGAGCAGAATGACGAAGAGGGAGCAAGGATTTGGATGTGCTACGCTCAACTTGGCCTGCCTTTTGCATGGTGAGTATCCCTGGAGCTCCTGGCTTTGTGGTTTTGTGAACCCTAACCCTAGGCATAACCCTAACCCTAGCCCTAAGCCTAACCCTAGACTGAGGCAGAAATCGGGCATTGGGCTGTGGTGAGTTCCGAGCAGAATGATGAAGAGGGAGAGGGGATTTGGATGTGCTACGCTCAACTTGGCCTGCCTTTTGCATGGTGAGTATCCCTGGAGCTCCTGGCTTTGTGGTTTTGTGAACCCTAACCCTAGGCATAACCCTAACCCTAGCCCTAAGCCTAACCCTAGACTGAGGCAGTAATCGGGCATTGGGCTGTGCGGAGTTCCGAGCAGAATGACGAAGAGGGAGCAAGGATTTGGATGTGCTACGCTCAACTTGGCCTGCCTTTTGCATGGTGAGTATCCCTGGAGCTCCTGGCTTTGTGGTTTTGTGAACCCTAACCCTAGGCATAACCCTAACCCTAGCCCTAAGCCTAACCCTAGACTGAGGCAGAAATCGGGCATTGGGCTGTGGGGAGTTCCGAGCAGAATGACGAAGAGGGAGCAAGGATTTGGATGTGCTACGCTCAACTTGGCCTGCCTTTTGCATGGTATCCCTGGAGCTCCTGGCTTTGTGGTTTTGTGAACCCTAACCCTAGGCATAACCCTAACCCTAGCCCTAAGCCTAACCCTAGACTGAGGCAGAAATCGGGCATTGGGCTGTGGGGAGTTCCGAGCAGAATGACGAAGAGGGAGCAAGGATTTGGATGTGCTACGCTCAACTTGGCCTGCCTTTTGCATGGTGAGTATCCCTGGAGCTCCTGGCTTTGTGGTTTTGTGAACCCTAACCCTAGGCATAACCCTAACCCTAACCCTAAGGCTAACCCTAGACTGAGGCAGAAATCGGGCATTGGGCTGTGGTGAGTTCCGAGCAGAATGACGAAGAGGGAGCAAGGATTTGGATGTGCTACGCTCAACTTGGCCTGCCTTTTGCATGGTGAGTATCCCTGGAGCTCCTGGCTTTGTGGTTTTGTGAACCCTAACCCTAGGCATAACCCTAACCCTAGCCCTAAGCCTAACCCTAGACTGAGGCAGAAATCGGGCATTGGGCTGTGGTGAGTTCCGAGCAGAATGACGAAGAGGGAGCAAGGATTTGGATGTGCTACGCTCAACTTGGCCTGCCTTTTGCATGGTATCCCTGGAGCTCCTGGCTTTGTGGTTTTGTGAACCCTAACCCTAGGCATAACCCTAACCCTAGCCCTAAGCCTAACCCTAGACTGAGGCAGAAATCGGGCATTGGGCTGTGGTGAGTTCCGAGCAGAATGACGAAGAGGGAGAGGGGATTTGGATGTGCTACGCTCAACTTGGCCTGCATTTTGCATGGTGAGTATCCCTGGAGCTCCTGGCTTTGTGGTTTTCTGAACCCTAACCCTAGGCATAACCCTAACCCTAGCCCTAAGCCTAACCCTAGACTGAGGCAGAAATCGGGCATTGGGCTGTGGGGAGTTCCGAGCAGAATGACGAAGAGGGAGCAAGGATTTGGATGTGCTACGCTCAACTTGGCCTGCCTTTTGCATGGTGAGTATCCCTGGAGCTCCTGGCTTTGTGGTTTTGTGAACCCTAACCCTAGGCATAACCCTAACCCTAGCCCTAAGCCTAACCCTAGACTGAGCCAGTAATCGGGCATTGGGCTGTGGGGAGTTCCGAGCAGAATGAAGAAGAGGGAGAGGGAATTTGGATGTGCTACGCTCAACTTGGCCTGCCTTTTGCATGGTGAGTATCCCTGGAGCTCCTGGCTTTGTGGTTTTGTGAACCCTAACCCTAGGCATAACCCTAACCCTAGCCCTAAGCCCAACCCTAGACTGAGCCAGTAATCGGGCATTGGGCTGTGGGGAGTTCCGAGCAGAATGACGAAGAGGGAGAGGGGATTTGGATGTGCTACGCTCAACATGGCCTGCCTTTTGCATGGTGAGTATCCCTGGAGCTCCTGGCTTTGTGGTTTTGTGAACCCTAACCCTAGGCATAACCCTAACCCTAGCCCTAAGCCCAACCCTAGACTGAGCCAGTAATCGGGCATTGGGCTGTGGGGAGTTCCGAGCAGAATGACGAAGAGGGAGAGGGGATTTGGATGTGCTACGCTCAACATGGCCTGCCTTTTGCATGGTGAGTATCCCTGGAGCTCCTGGCTTTGTGGTTTTGTGAACCCTAACCCTAGGCATAACCCTAACCCTAGCCCTAAGCCTAACCCTAGACTGAGCCAGTAATCGGGCATTGGGCTGTGGTGAGTTCTGAGCAGAATGACGAAGAGGGAGCAAGGATTTGGATGTGCTACGCTCAACTTGGCCTGCCTTTTGCATGGTGAGTATCCCTGGAGCTCCTGGCTTTGTGGTTTTCTGAACCCTAACCCTAGGCATAACCCTAACCGTAGCCCTAAGCCTAACCCTAGACTGAGACAGAAATCGGGCATTGGGCTGTGGTGAGTTCCGAGCAGAATGACGAAGAGGGAGCAAGGATTTGGATGTGCTACGCTCAACTTGGCCTGCCTTTTGCATGGTGAGTATCCCTGGAGCTCCTGGCTTTGTGGTTTTCTGAACCCTAACCCTAGGCATAACCCTAACCCTAGCCCTAAGCCTAACCCTAGACTGAGGCAGAAATCGGGCATTGGGCTGTGATGAGTTCCGAGCAGAATGACGAAGACGGAGCAAGGATTTGGATGTGCTACGCTCAACTTGGCCTGCCTTTTGCATGGTGAGTATCCCTGGAGCTCCTGGCTTTGTGGTTTTGTGAACCCTAACCCTAGGCATAACCCTAACCCTAGCCCTAAGCCTAACCCTAGACTGAGCCAGTAATCGGGCATTGGGCTGTGGGGAGTTCCGAGCAGAATGAAGAAGAGGGAGAGGGAAGTTGGATGTGCTACGCTCAACTTGGCCTGCCTTTTGCATGGTGAGTATCCCTGGAGCTCCTGGTTTTGTGGTTTTCTGAACCCTAACCCCAGGCATAACCCTAACCCTAGCCCTAAGCCTAACCCTAGACTGAGGCAGAAATCGGGCATTGGGCTGTGGGGAGTTCCGAGCAGAATGACGAAGAGGGAGAGGGAATTTGGATGTGCTACGCTCAACATGGCCTGCCTTTTGCATGGTGAGTATCCCTGGAGCTCCTGGCTTTGTGGTTTTGTGAACCCTAACCCTAGGCATAACCCTAACCCTAGCCCTAAGCCTAACCCTAGACTGAGGCAGAAATCGGGCATTGGGCTGTGGTGAGTTCCGAGCAGAATGACAAAGAGGGAGCAAGGATTTGGATGTGCTATGCTCAACTTGGCCTGCCTTTTGCATGGTGAGTATCCCTGGAGCTCCTGGCTTTGTGGTTTTGTGAACCCTAACCCTAGGCATAACCCTAACCCTAGCCCTAAGCCTAACCCTAGACTGAGGCAGAAATCGGGCATTGGGCTGTGGGGAGTTCCGAGCAGAATGACGAAGAGGGAGCAAGGATTTGGATGTGCTACGCTCAACTTGGCCTGCATTTTGCATGGTGAGTAGCCCTGGAGCTCCTGGCTTTGTGGTTTTCTGAACCCTAAGCCTAGGCATAACCCTAACCCTAGCCCTAAGCCTAACCCTAGACTGAGGCAGAAATCGGGCATTGGGCTGTGGTGAGTTCCGAGCAGAATGATGAAGAGGGAGAGGGGATTTGGATGTGCTACGCTCAACTTGGCCTGCCTTTTGCATGGTGAGTATCCCTGGAGCTCCTGGCTTTGTGGTTTTGTGAACCCTAACCCTAGGCATAACCCTAACCCTAGCCCTAAGCCTAACCCTAGACTGAGGCAGAAATCGGGCATTGGGCTGTGGGGAGTTCCGAGCAGAATGACGAAGAGGGAGCAAGGATTTGGATGTGCTACGCTCAACTTGGCCTGCCTTTTGCATGGTGAGTATCCCTGGAGCTCCTGGCTTTGTGGTTTTCTGAAGCCTAACCCTAGGCATAACCCTAACCCTAGCCCTAAGCCTAACCCTAGACTGAGGCAGAAATCGGGCATTGGGCTGTGGGGAGTTCCGAGCAGAATGACGAAGAGGGAGCAAGGATTTGGATGTGCTACGCTCAACATGGCCTGCCTTTTGCATGGTGAGTATCCCTGGAGCTCCTGGCTTTGTGGTTTTGTGAACCCTAACCCTAGGCATAACCCTAACCCTAGCCCTAAGCCTAACCCTAGACTGAGGCAGAAATCGGGCATTGGGCTGTGGTGAGTTCCGAGCAGAATGACAAAGAGGGAGCAAGGATTTGGATGTGCTATGCTCAACTTGGCCTGCATTTTGCATGGTGAGTATCCCTGGAGCTCCTGGCTTTGTGGTTTTGTGAACCCTAACCCTAGGCATAACCCTAACCCTAGCCCTAAGCCTAACCCTAGACTGAGGCAGAAATCGGGCATTGGGCTGTGGTGAGTTCCGAGCAGAATGATGAAGAGGGAGAGGGGATTTGGATGTGCTACGCTCAACTTGGCCTGCCTTTTGCATGGTGAGTATCCCTGGAGCTCCTGGCTTTGTGGTTTTCTGAACCCTAACCCTAGGCATAACCCTAACCCTAGCCCTAAGCCTAACCCTAGACTGAGGCAGAAATCGGGCATTGGGCTGTGGGGAGTTCCGAGCAGAATGACGAAGAGGGAGCAAGGATTTGGATGTGCTACGCTCAACTTGGCCTGCCTTTTGCATGGTATCCCTGGAGCTCCTGGCTTTGTGGTTTTGTGAACCCTAACCCTAGGCATAACCCTAACCCTAGCCCTAAGCCTAACCCTAGACTGAGGCAGAAATCGGGCATTGGGCTGTGGGGAGTTCCGAGCAGAATGACGAAGAGGGATCAAGGATTTGGATGTGCTACACTCAACTTGGCCTGCCTTTTGCAATGGTGAGTATCCCTGGAGCTCCTGGCTTTGTGGTTTTGTGAACCCTAACCCTAGGCATAACCCTAACCCTAGCCCTAACCCTAACCCTAGACTGAGCCAGTAATCGGGCATTGGGCTGTGGGGAGTTCCGAGCAGAATGACGAAGAGGGAGAGGGGATTTGGATGTGCTACGCTCAACTTGGCCTGCCTTTTGCATGGTGAGTATCCCTGGAGCTCCTGGCTTTGTGGTTTTGTGAACCCTAACCCTAGGCATAACCCTAACCCTAGCCCTAAGCCTAACCCTAGACTGAGCCAGTAATCGGGCATTGGGCTGTGGTGAGTTCCGAGCAGAATGACAAAGAGGGAGCAAGGATTGGGATGTGCTACGCTCAACTCGGCCTGCCTTTTGCATGGTGAGTATCCCTGGAGCTCCTGGCTTTGTGGTTTTGTGAACCCTAACCCTAGGCATAACCCTAACCCTAGCCCTAAGCCTAACCCTAGACTGAGGCAGTAATCGGGCATTGGGCTGTGGGGAGTTCCGAGCAGAATGACGAAGAGGGACCAAGGATTTGGATGTGCTATGCTCAACTTGGCCTGCCTTTTGCATGGTGAGTATCCCTGGAGCTCCTGGCTTTGTGGTTTTGTGAACCCTAACCCTAGGCATAACCCTAACCCTAGCCCTAAGCCTAACCCTAGACTGAGGCAGAAATCGGGCATTGGGCTGTGGTGAGTTCCGAGCAGAATGATGAAGAGGGAGAGGGGATTTGGATGTGCTACGCTCAACTTGGCCTGCCTTTTGCATGGTGAGTATCCCTGGAGCTCCTGGCTTTGTGGTTTTCTGAACCCTAACCCTAGGCATAACCCTAACCCTAGCCCTAAGCCTAACCCTAGACTGAGGCAGTAATCGGGCATTGGGCTGTGCGGAGTTCCGAGCAGAATGACGAAGAGGGAGCAAGGATTTGGATGTGCTACGCTCAACTTGGCCTGCCTTTTGCATGGTGAGTATCCCTGGAGCTCCTGGCTTTGTGGTTTTGTGAACCCTAACCCTAGGCATAACCCTAACCCTAGCCCTAAGCCTAACCCTAGACTGAGGCAGAAATCGGGCATTGGGCTGTGGGGAGTTCCGAGCAGAATGACGAAGAGGGAGCAAGGATTTGGATGTGCTACGCTCAACTTGGCCTGCCTTTTGCATGGTATCCCTGGAGCTCCTGGCTTTGTGGTTTTGTGAACCCTAACCCTAGGCATAACCCTAACCCTAGCCCTAAGCCTAACCCTAGACTGAGGCAGAAATCGGGCATTGGGCTGTGGGGAGTTCCGAGCAGAATGACGAAGAGGGAGCAAGGATTTGGATGTGCTACGCTCAACTTGGCCTGCCTTTTGCATGGTGAGTATCCCTGGAGCTCCTGGCTTTGTGGTTTTGTGAACCCTAACCCTAGGCATAACCCTAACCCTAGCCCTAAGGCTAACCCTAGACTGAGGCAGAAATCGGGCATTGGGCTGTGGTGAGTTCCGAGCAGAATGACGAAGAGGGAGCAAGGATTTGGATGTGCTACGCTCAACTTGGCCTGCCTTTTGCATGGTGAGTATCCCTGGAGCTCCTGGCTTTGTGGTTTTGTGAACCCTAACCCTAGGCATAACCCTAACCCTAGCCCTAAGCCTAACCCTAGACTGAGGCAGTAATCGGGCATTGGGCTGTGCGGAGTTCCGAGCAGAATGACGAAGAGGGAGCAAGGATTTGGATGTGCTATGCTCAACTTGGCCTGCCTTTTGCATGGTGAGTATCCCTGGAGCTCCTGGCTTTGTGGTTTTGTGAACCCTAACCCTAGGCATAACCCTAACCCTAGCCCTAAGCCTAACCCTAGACTGAGGCAGAAATCGGGCATTGGGCTGTGGGGAGTTCCGAGCAGAATGACGAAGAGGGAGCAAGGATTTGGATGTGCTACGCTCAACTTGGCCTGCCTTTTGCATGGTGAGTATCCCTGGAGCTCCTGGCTTTGTGGTTTTGTGAACCCTAACCCTAGGCATAACCCTAACCCTAGCCCTAAGCCTAACCCTAGACTGAGGCAGAAATCGGGCATTGGGCTGTGGTGAGTTCCGAGCAGAATGATGAAGAGGGAGAGGGGATTTGGATGTGCTACGCTCAACTTGGCCTGCCTTTTGCATGGTGAGTATCCCTGGAGCTCCTGGCTTTGTGGTTTTCTGAACCCTAACCCTAGGCATAACCCTAACCCTAGCCCTAAGCCTAACCCTAGACTGAGGCAGTAATCGGGCATTGGGCTGTGCGGAGTTCCGAGCAGAATGACGAAGAGGGAGCAAGGATTTGGATGTGCTACGCTCAACTTGGCCTGCCTTTTGCATGGTGAGTATCCCTGGAGCTCCTGGCTTTGTGGTTTTGTGAACCCTAAACCTAGGCATAACCCTAACCCTAGCCCTAAGCCTAACCCTAGACTGAGGCAGAAATCGGGCATTGGGCTGTGGGGAGTTCCGAGCAGAATGACGAAGAGGGAGCAAGGATTTGGATGTGCTACGCTCAACTTGGCCTGCCTTTTGCATGGTATCCCTGGAGCTCCTGGCTTTGTGGTTTTGTGAACCCTAACCCTAGGCATAACCCTAACCCTAGCCCTAAGCCTAACCCTAGACTGAGGCAGAAATCGGGCATTGGGCTGTGGGGAGTTCCGAGCAGAATGACGAAGAGGGAGCAAGGATTTGGATGTGCTACGCTCAACTTGGCCTGCCTTTTGCATGGTGAGTATCCCTGGAGCTCCTGGCTTTGTGGTTTTGTGAACCCTAACCCTAGGCATAACCCTAACCCTAACCCTAAGGCTAACCCTAGACTGAGGCAGAAATCGGGCATTGGGCTGTGGTGAGTTCCGAGCAGAATGACGAAGAGGGAGCAAGGATTTGGATGTGCTACGCTCAACTTGGCCTGCCTTTTGCATGGTGAGTATCCCTGGAGCTCCTGGCTTTGTGGTTTTGTGAACCCTAACCCTAGGCATAACCCTAACCCTAGCCCTAAGCCTAACCCTAGACTGAGGCAGTAATCGGGCATTGGGCTGTGCGGAGTTCTGAGCAGAATGACGAAGAGGGAGCAAGGATTTGGATGTGCTACGCTCAACTTGGCCTGCCTTTTGCATGGTGAGTATCCCTGGAGCTCCTGGCTTTGTGGTTTTGTGAACCCTAACCCTAGGCATAACCCTAACCCTAGCCCTAAGCCTAACCCTAGACTGAGGCAGAAATCGGGCATTGGGCTGTGGTGAGTTCCGAGCAGAATGACGAAGAGGGAGCAAGGATTTGGATGTGCTACGCTCAACTTGGCCTGCCTTTTGCATGGTATCCCTGGAGCTCCTGGCTTTGTGGTTTTGTGAACCCTAACCCTAGGCATAACCCTAACCCTAGCCCTAAGCCTAACCCTAGACTGAGGCAGAAATCGGGCATTGGGCTGTGGGGAGTTCCGAGCAGAATGACGAAGAGGGAGCAAGGATTTGGATGTGCTACGCTCAACTTGGCCTGCCTTTTGCATGGTGAGTATCCCTGGAGCTCCTGGCTTTGTGGTTTTCTGAACCCTAACCCTAGGCATAACCCTAACCCTAGCCCTAAGCCTAACCCTAGACTGAGGCAGTAATCGGGCATTGGGCTGTGCGGAGTTCCGAGCAGAATGACGAAGAGGGAGCAAGGATTTGGATGTGCTACGCTCAACTTGGCCTGCCTTTTGCATGGTGAGTATCCCTGGAGCTCCTGGCTTTGTGGTTTTGTGAACCCTAACCCTAGGCATAACCCTAACCCTAGGCATAACCCTAACCCTAGCCCTAAGCATAACCCTAGACTGAGGCAGAAATCGGCCATTGGGCTGTGGTGAGTTCCGAGCAGAATGACGAAGACGGAGCAAGGATTTGGATGTGCTACGCTCAACTTGGCCTGCCTTTTGCATGGTGAGTATCCCTGGAGCTCCTGGCTTTGTGGTTTTCTGAAGCCTAACCCTAGGCATAACCCTAACCCTAGCCCTAACCATAACCCTAGACTGAGGCAGAAATCGGGCATTGGGCTGTGGGGAGTTCCGAGCAGAATGACGAAGAGGGAGAGGGGATTTGGATGTGCTACGCTCAACTTGGCCTGCATTTTGCATGGTGAGTATCCCTGGAGCTCCTGGCTTTGTGGTTTTCTGAACCCTAACCCTAGGCATAACCCTAACCCTAGCCCTAAGCCTAACCCTAGACTGAGGCAGAAATCGGGCATTGGGCTGTGGGGAGTTCCGAGCAGAATGACGAAGAGGGAGCAAGGATTTGGATGTGCTACGCTCAACTTGGCCTGCCTTTTGCATGGTGAGTATCCCTGGAGCTCCTGGCTTTGTGGTTTTGTGAACCCTAACCCTAGGCATAACCCTAACCCTAGCCCTAAGCCTAACCCTAGACTGAGCCAGTAATCGGGCATTGGGCTGTGGGGAGTTCCGAGCAGAATGAAGAAGAGGGAGAGGGAATTTGGATGTGCTACGCTCAACTTGGCCTGCCTTTTGCATGGTGAGTATCCCTGGAGCTCCTGGCTTTGTGGTTTTGTGAACCCTAACCCTAGGCATAACCCTAACCCTAGCCCTAAGCCCAACCCTAGACTGAGCCAGTAATCGGGCATTGGGCTGTGGGGAGTTCCGAGCAGAATGACGAAGAGGGAGCAAGGATTTGGATGTGCTACGCTCAACATGGCCTGCCTTTTGCATGGTGAGTATCCCTGGAGCTCGTGGCTTTGTGGTTTTGTGAACCCTAACCCTAGGCATAACCCTAACCCTAGCCCTAAGCCCAACCCTAGACTGAGCCAGTAATCGGGCATTGGGCTGTGGGGAGTTCCGAGCAGAATGACGAAGAGGGAGAGGGGATTTGGATGTGCTACGCTCAACATGGCCTGCCTTTTGCATGGTGAGTATCCCTGGAGCTCCTGGCTTTGTGGTTTTCTGAAGCCTAACCCTAGGCATAACCCTAACCCTAGCCCTAAGCCTAACCCTAGACTGAGCCAGTAATCGGGCATTGGGCTGTGGTGAGTTCCGAGCAGAATGACGAAGAGGGAGCAAGGATTTGGATGTGCTACGCTCAACTTGGCCTGCATTTTGCATGGTGAGTATCCCTGGAGCTCCTGGCTTTGTGGTTTTCTGAACCCTAACCCTAAGCATAACCCTAACCCTAGCCCTAAGCCTAACCCTAGACTGAGGCAGAAATCGGGCATTGGGCTGTGATGAGTTCCGAGCAGAATGACGAAGACGTAGCAAGGATTTGGATGTGCTACGCTCAACTTGGCCTGCCTTTTGCATGGTGAGTATCCCTGGAGCTCCTGGCTTTGTGGTTTTGTGAACCCTAACCCTAGGCATAACCCTAACCCTAGCCCTAAGCCTAACCCTAGACTGAGCCAGTAATCGGGCATTGGGCTGTGGGGAGTTCCGAGCAGAATGAAGAAGAGGGAGAGGGGATTTGGATGTGCTACGCTCAACTTGGCCTGCATTTTGCATGGTGAGTAGCCCTGGAGCTCCTGGCTTTGTGGTTTTGTGAACCCTAAGCCTAGGCATAACCCTAACCCTAGCCCTAAGCCTAACCCTAGACTGAGGCAGAAATCGGGCATTGGGCTGTGGTGAGTTCCGAGCAGAATGATGAAGAGGGAGAGGGGATTTGGATGTGCTACGCTCAACTTGTCCTGCCTTTTGCATGGTGAGTATCCCTGGAGCTCCTGGCTTTGTGGTTTTGTGAACCCTAACCCTAGGCATAACCCTAACCCTAGCCCTAAGCCTAACCCTAGACTGAGGCAGTAATCGGGCATTGGGCTGTGCGGAGTTCTGAGCAGAATGACGAAGAGGGAGCAAGGATTTGGATGTGCTACGCTCAACTTGGCCTGCCTTTTGCATGGTGAGTATCCCTGGAGCTCCTGGCTTTGTGGTTTTGTGAACCCTAACCCTAGGCATAACCCTAACCCTAGCCCTAAGCCTAACCCTAGACTGAGGCAGAAATCGGGCATTGGGCTGTGGGGAGTTCCGAGCAGAATGACGAAGAGGGAGCAAGGATTTGGATGTGCTACGCTCAACTTGGCCTGCCTTTTGCATGGTATCCCTGGAGCTCCTGGCTTTGTGGTTTTGTGAACCCTAACCCTAGGCATAACCCTAACCCTAGCCCTAAGCCTAACCCTAGACTGAGGCAGAAATCGGGCATTGGGCTGTGGGGAGTTCCGAGCAGAATGACGAAGAGGGAGCAAGGATTTGGATGTGCTACGCTCAACTTGGCCTGCCTTTTGCATGGTGAGTATCCCTGGAGCTCCTGGCTTTGTGGTTTTGTGAACCCTAACCCTAGGCATAACCCTAACCCTAGCCCTAAGCCTAACCCTAGACTGAGGCAGAAATCGGGCATTGGGCTGTGGTGAGTTCCGAGCAGAATGACGAAGAGGGAGCAAGGATTTGGATGTGCTACGCTCAACTTGGCCTGCCTTTTGCATGGTGAGTATCCCTGGAGCTCCTGGCTTTGTGGTTTTGTGAACCCTAACCCTAGGCATAACCCTAACCCTAGCCCTAAGCCTAACCCTAGACTGAGGCAGTAATCGGGCATTGGGCTGTGCGGAGTTCCGAGCAGAATGACGAAGAGGGAGCAAGGATTTGGATGTGCTACGCTCAACTTGGCCTGCCTTTTGCATGGTGAGTATCCCTGGAGCTCCTGGCTTTGTGGTTTTGTGAACCCTAACCCTAGGCATAACCCTAACCCTAGCCCTAAGCCTAACCCTAGACTGAGGCAGAAATCGGGCATTGGGCTGTGGTGAGTTCCGAGCAGAATGATGAAGAGGGAGAGGGGATTTGGATGTGCTACGCTCAACTTGGCCTGCCTTTTGCATGGTGAGTATCCCTGGAGCTCCTGGCTTTGTGGTTTTCTGAACCCTAACCCTAGGCATAACCCTAACCCTAGCCCTAAGCCTAACCCTAGACTGAGGCAGTAATCGGGCATTGGGCTGTGCGGAGTTCCGAGCAGAATGACGAAGAGGGAGCAAGGATTTGGATGTGCTACGCTCAACTTGGCCTGCCTTTTGCATGGTGAGTATCCCTGGAGCTCCTGGCTTTGTGGTTTTGTGAACCCTAACCCTAGGCATAACCCTAACCCTAGCCCTAAGCCTAACCCTAGACTGAGGCAGAAATCGGGCATTGGGCTGTGGGGAGTTCCGAGCAGAATGACGAAGAGGGAGCAAGGATTTGGATGTGCTACGCTCAACTTGGCCTGCCTTTTGCATGGTATCCCTGGAGCTCCTGGCTTTGTGGTTTTGTGAACCCTAACCCTAGGCATAACCCTAACCCTAGCCCTAAGCCTAACCCTAGACTGAGGCAGAAATCGGGCATTGGGCTGTGGGGAGTTCCGAGCAGAATGACGAAGAGGGAGCAAGGATTTGGATGTGCTACGCTCAACTTGGCCTGCCTTTTGCATGGTGAGTATCCCTGGAGCTCCTGGCTTTGTGGTTTTGTGAACCCTAACCCTAGGCATAACCCTAACCCTAACCCTAAGCCTAACCCTAGACTGAGACAGAAATCGGGCATTGGGCTGTGGTGAGTTCCGAGCAGAATGACGAAGAGGGAGCAAGGATTTGGATGTGCTACGCTCAACTTGGCCTGCCTTTTGCATGGTGAGTATCCCTGGAGCTCCTGGCTTTGTGGTTTTCTGAACCCTAACCCTAAGCATAACCCTAACCCTAGCCCTAAGCCTAACCCTAGACTGAGGCAGAAATCGGGCATTGGGCTGTGATGAGTTCCGAGCAGAATGACGAAGACGTAGCAAGGATTTGGATGTGCTACGCTCAACTTGGCCTGCCTTTTGCATGGTGAGTATCCCTGGAGCTCCTGGCTTTGTGGTTTTGTGAACCCTAACCCTAGGCATAACCCTAACCCTAGCCCTAAGCCTAACCCTAGACTGAGCCAGTAATCGGGCATTGGGCTGTGGGGAGTTCCGAGCAGAATGAAGAAGAGGGAGAGGGGATTTGGATGTGCTACGCTCAACTTGGCCTGCATTTTGCATGGTGAGTAGCCCTGGAGCTCCTGGCTTTGTGGTTTTGTGAACCCTAAGCCTAGGCATAACCCTAACCCTAGCCCTAAGCCTAACCCTAGACTGAGGCAGAAATCGGGCATTGGGCTGTGGTGAGTTCCGAGCAGAATGATGAAGAGGGAGTGGGGATTTGGATGTGCTACGCTCAACTTGTCCTGCCTTTTGCATGGTGAGTATCCCTGGAGCTCCTGGCTTTGTGGTTTTGTGAACCCTAACCCTAGGCATAACCCTAACCCTAGCCCTAAGCCTAACCCTAGACTGAGGCAGTAATCGGGCATTGGGCTGTGCGGAGTTCTGAGCAGAATGACGAAGAGGGAGCAAGGATTTGGATGTGCTACGCTCAACTTGGCCTGCCTTTTGCATGGTGAGTATCCCTGGAGCTCCTGGCTTTGTGGTTTTGTGAACCCTAACCCTAGGCATAACCCTAACCCTAGCCCTAAGCCTAACCCTAGACTGAGGCAGAAATCGGGCATTGGGCTGTGGGGAGTTCCGAGCAGAATGACGAAGAGGGAGCAAGGATTTGGATGTGCTACGCTCAACTTGGCCTGCCTTTTGCATGGTATCCCTGGAGCTCCTGGCTTTGTGGTTTTGTGAACCCTAACCCTAGGCATAACCCTAACCCTAGCCCTAAGCCTAACCCTAGACTGAGGCAGAAATCGGGCATTGGGCTGTGGGGAGTTCCGAGCAGAATGACGAAGAGGGAGCAAGGATTTGGATGTGCTACGCTCAACTTGGCCTGCCTTTTGCATGGTGAGTATCCCTGGAGCTCCTGGCTTTGTGGTTTTGTGAACCCTAACCCTAGGCATAACCCTAACCCTAGCCCTAAGCCTAACCCTAGACTGAGGCAGAAATCGGGCATTGGGCTGTGGTGAGTTCCGAGCAGAATGACGAAGAGGGAGCAAGGATTTGGATGTGCTACGCTCAACTTGGCCTGCCTTTTGCATGGTGAGTATCCCTGGAGCTCCTGGCTTTGTGGTTTTGTGAACCCTAACCCTAGGCATAACCCTAACCCTAGCCCTAAGCCTAACCCTAGACTGAGGCAGTAATCGGGCATTGGGCTGTGCGGAGTTCCGAGCAGAATGACGAAGAGGGAGCAAGGATTTGGATGTGCTACGCTCAACTTGGCCTGCCTTTTGCATGGTGAGTATCCCTGGAGCTCCTGGCTTTGTGGTTTTGTGAACCCTAACCCTAGGCATAACCCTAACCCTAGCCCTAAGCCTAACCCTAGACTGAGGCAGAAATCGGGCATTGGGCTGTGGTGAGTTCCGAGCAGAATGATGAAGAGGGAGAGGGGATTTGGATGTGCTACGCTCAACTTGGCCTGCCTTTTGCATGGTGAGTATCCCTGGAGCTCCTGGCTTTGTGGTTTTCTGAACCCTAACCCTAGGCATAACCCTAACCCTAGCCCTAAGCCTAACCCTAGACTGAGGCAGTAATCGGGCATTGGGCTGTGCGGAGTTCCGAGCAGAATGACGAAGAGGGAGCAAGGATTTGGATGTGCTACGCTCAACTTGGCCTGCCTTTTGCATGGTGAGTATCCCTGGAGCTCCTGGCTTTGTGGTTTTGTGAACCCTAACCCTAGGCATAACCCTAACCCTAGCCCTAAGCCTAACCCTAGACTGAGGCAGAAATCGGGCATTGGGCTGTGGGGAGTTCCGAGCAGAATGACGAAGAGGGAGCAAGGATTTGGATGTGCTACGCTCAACTTGGCCTGCCTTTTGCATGGTATCCCTGGAGCTCCTGGCTTTGTGGTTTTGTGAACCCTAACCCTAGGCATAACCCTAACCCTAGCCCTAAGCCTAACCCTAGACTGAGGCAGAAATCGGGCATTGGGCTGTGGGGAGTTCCGAGCAGAATGACGAAGAGGGAGCAAGGATTTGGATGTGCTACGCTCAACTTGGCCTGCCTTTTGCATGGTGAGTATCCCTGGAGCTCCTGGCTTTGTGGTTTTGTGAACCCTAACCCTAGGCATAACCCTAACCCTAACCCTAAGGCTAACCCTAGACTGAGGCAGAAATCGGGCATTGGGCTGTGGTGAGTTCCGAGCAGAATGACGAAGAGGGAGCAAGGATTTGGATGTGCTACGCTCAACTTGGCCTGCCTTTTGCATGGTGAGTATCCCTGGAGCTCCTGGCTTTGTGGTTTTGTGAACCCTAACCCTAGGCATAACCCTAACCCTAGCCCTAAGCCTAACCCTAGACTGAGGCAGTAATCGGGCATTGGGCTGTGCGGAGTTCCGAGCAGAATGACGAAGAGGGAGCAAGGATTTGGATGTGCTACGCTCAACTTGGCCTGCCTTTTGCATGGTGAGTATCCCTGGAGCTCCTGGCTTTGTGGTTTTGTGAACCCTAACCCTAGGCATAACCCTAACCCTAGCCCTAAGCCTAACCCTAGACTGAGGCAGAAATCGGGCATTGGGCTGTGGTGAGTTCCGAGCAGAATGACGAAGAGGGAGCAAGGATTTGGATGTGCTACGCTCAACTTGGCCTGCCTTTTGCATGGTATCCCTGGAGCTCCTGGCTTTGTGGTTTTGTGAACCCTAACCCTAGGCATAACCCTAACCCTAGCCCTAAGCCTAACCCTAGACTGAGGCAGAAATCGGGCATTGGGCTGTGGGGAGTTCCGAGCAGAATGACGAAGAGGGAGCAAGGATTTGGATGTGCTACGCTCAACTTGGCCTGCCTTTTGCATGGTGAGTATCCCTGGAGCTCCTGGCTTTGTGGTTTTCTGAACCCTAACCCTAGGCATAACCCTAACCCTAGCCCTAAGCCTAACCCTAGACTGAGGCAGAAATCGGGCATTGGGCTGTGGTGAGTTCCGAGCAGAATGACGAAGAGGGAGAGGGGATTTGGATGTGCTACGCTCAACTTGGCCTGCATTTTGCATGGTGAGTATCCCTGGAGCTCCTGGCTTTGTGGTTTTCTGAACCCTAACCCTAGGCATAACCCTAACCCTAGCCCTAAGCCTAACCCTAGACTGAGGCAGAAATCGGGCATTGGGCTGTGGGGAGTTCCGAGCAGAATGACGAAGAGGGAGCAAGGATTTGGATGTGCTACGCTCAACTTGGCCTGCCTTTTGCATGGTGAGTATCCCTGGAGCTCCTGGCTTTGTGGTTTTGTGAACCCTAACCCTAGGCATAACCCTAACCCTAGCCCTAAGCCTAACCCTAGACTGAGCCAGTAATCGGGCATTGGGCTGTGGGGAGTTCCGAGCAGAATGAAGAAGAGGGAGAGGGAATTTGGATGTGCTACGCTCAACTTGGCCTGCCTTTTGCATGGTGAGTATCCCTGGAGCTCCTGGCTTTGTGGTTTTGTGAACCCTAACCCTAGGCATAACCCTAACCCTAGCCCTAAGCCCAACCCTAGACTGAGCCAGTAATCGGGCATTGGGCTGTGGGGAGTTCCGAGCAGAATGACGAAGAGGGAGAGGGGATTTGGATGTGCTACGCTCAACATGGCCTGCCTTTTGCATGGTGAGTATCCCTGGAGCTCCTGGCTTTGTGGTTTTGTGAACCCTAACCCTAGGCATAACCCTAACCCTAGCCCTAAGCCCAACCCTAGACTGAGCCAGTAATCGGGCATTGGGCTGTGGGGAGTTCCGAGCAGAATGACGAAGAGGGAGAGGGGATTTGGATGTGCTACGCTCAACATGGCCTGCCTTTTGCATGGTGAGTATCCCTGGAGCTCCTGGCTTTGTGGTTTTCTGAACCCTAACCCTAGGCATAACCCTAACCCTAGCCCTAAGCCTAACCCTAGACTGAGCCAGTAATCGGGCATTGGGCTGTGGTGAGTTCTGAGCAGAATGACGAAGAGGGAGCAAGGATTTGGATGTGCTACGCTCAACTTGGCCTGCCTTTTGCATGGTGAGTATCCCTGGAGCTCCTGGCTTTGTGGTTTTCTGAACCCTAACCCTAGGCATAACCCTAACCGTAGCCCTAAGCCTAACCCTAGACTGAGACAGAAATCGGGCATTGGGCTGTGGTGAGTTCCGAGCAGAATGACGAAGAGGGAGCAAGGATTTGGATGTGCTACGCTCAACTTGGCCTGCCTTTTGCATGGTGAGTATCCCTGGAGCTCCTGGCTTTGTGGTTTTGTGAACCCTAACCCTAGGCATAACCCTAACCCTAGCCCTAAGCCTAACCCTAGACTGAGGCAGAAATCGGGCATTGGGCTGTGATGAGTTCCGAGCAGAATGACGAAGACGGAGCAAGGATTTGGATGTGCTACGCTCAACTTGGCCTGCCTTTTGCATGGTGAGTATCCCTGGAGCTCCTGGCTTTGTGGTTTTGTGAACCCTAACCCTAGGCATAACCCTAACCCTAGCCCTAAGCCTAACCCTAGACTGAGCCAGTAATCGGGCATTGGGCTGTGGGGAGTTCCGAGCAGAATGAAGAAGAGGGAGAGGGAAGTTGGATGTGCTACGCTCAACTTGGCCTGCCTTTTGCATGGTGAGTATCCCTGGAGCTCCTGGTTTTGTGGTTTTCTGAACCCTAACCCCAGGCATAACCCTAACCCTAGCCCTAAGCCTAACCCTAGACTGAGGCAGAAATCGGGCATTGGGCTGTGGGGAGTTCCGAGCAGAATGACGAAGAGGGAGAGGGAATTTGGATGTGCTACGCTCAACATGGCCTGCCTTTTGCATGGTGAGTATCCCTGGAGCTCCTGGCTTTGTGGTTTTGTGAACCCTAACCCTAGGCATAACCCTAACCCTAGCCCTAAGCCTAACCCTAGACTGAGGCAGAAATCGGGCATTGGGCTGTGGGGAGTTCCGAGCAGAATGACAAAGAGGGAGCAAGGATTTGGATGTGCTATGCTCAACTTGGCCTGCCTTTTGCATGGTGAGTATCCCTGGAGCTCCTGGCTTTGTGGTTTTGTGAACCCTAACCCTAGGCATAACCCTAACCCTAGCCCTAAGCCTAACCCTAGACTGAGGCAGAAATCGGGCATTGGGCTGTGGGGAGTTCCGAGCAGAATGACGAAGAGGGAGCAAGGATTTGGATGTGCTACGCTCAACTTGGCCTGCATTTTGCATGGTGAGTAGCCCTGGAGCTCCTGGCTTTGTGGTTTTCTGAACCCTAACCCTAGGCATAACCCTAACCCTAGCCCTAAGCCTAACCCTAGACTGAGGCAGAAATCGGGCATTGGGCTGTGGTGAGTTCCGAGCAGAATGATGAAGAGGGAGAGGGGATTTGGATGTGCTACGCTCAACTTGGCCTGCCTTTTGCATGGTGAGTATCCCTGGAGCTCCTGGCTTTGTGGTTTTGTGAACCCTAACCCTAGGCATAACCCTAACCCTAGCCCTAAGCCTAACCCTAGACTGAGGCAGAAATCGGGCATTGGGCTGTGGGGAGTTCCGAGCAGAATGACGAAGAGGGAGCAAGGATTTGGATGTGCTACGCTCAACTTGGCCTGCCTTTTGCATGGTGAGTATCCCTGGAGCTCCTGGCTTTGTGGTTTTCTGAAGCCTAACCCTAGGCATAACCCTAACCCTAGCCCTAAGCCTAACCCTAGACTGAGGCAGTAATCGGGCATTGGGCTGTGGGGAGTTCCGAGCAGAATGACGAAGAGGGAGCAAGGATTTGGATGTGCTACGCTCAACATGGCCTGCCTTTTGCATGGTGAGTATCCCTGGAGCTCCTGGCTTTGTGGTTTTGTGAACCCTAACCCTAGGCATAACCCTAACCCTAGCCCTAAGCCTAACCCTAGACTGAGGCAGAAATCGGGCATTGGGCTGTGGTGAGTTCCGAGCAGAATGACAAAGAGGGAGCAAGGATTTGGATGTGCTATGCTCAACTTGGCCTGCATTTTGCATGGTGAGTATCCCTGGAGCTCCTGGCTTTGTGGTTTTGTGAACCCTAACCCTAGGCATAACCCTAACCCTAGCCCTAAGCCTAACCCTAGACTGAGGCAGAAATCGGGCATTGGGCTGTGGTGAGTTCCGAGCAGAATGATGAAGAGGGAGAGGGGATTTGGATGTGCTACGCTCAACTTGGCCTGCCTTTTGCATGGTGAGTATCCCTGGAGCTCCTGGCTTTGTGGTTTTCTGAACCCTAACCCTAGGCATAACCCTAACCCTAGCCCTAAGCCTAACCCTAGACTGAGGCAGAAATCGGGCATTGGGCTGTGGGGAGTTCCGAGCAGAATGACGAAGAGGGAGCAAGGATTTGGATGTGCTACGCTCAACTTGGCCTGCCTTTTGCATGGTATCCCTGGAGCTCCTGGCTTTGTGGTTTTGTGAACCCTAACCCTAGGCATAACCCTAACCCTAGCCCTAAGCCTAACCCTAGACTGAGCCAGTAATCAGGCATTGGGCTGTGGGGAGTTCCGAGCAGAATGACGAAGAGGGATCAAGGATTTGGATGTGCTACACTCAACTTGGCCTGCCTTTTGCAATGGTGAGTATCCCTGGAGCTCCTGGCTTTGTGGTTTTGTGAACCCTAACCCTAGGCATAACCCTAACCCTAGGCATAACCCTAACCCTAGCCCTAAGCATAACCCTAGACTGAGGCAGAAATCGGGCATTGGGCTGTGGTGAGTTCCGAGCAGAATGACGAAGAGGGAGCAAGGATTTGGATGTGCTACGCTCAACTTGGCCTGCCTTTTGCATGGTGAGTATCCCTGGAGCTCCTGGCTTTGTGGTTTTCTGAAGCCTAACCCTAGGCATAACCCTAACCCTAGCCCTAACCCTAACCCTAGACTGAGCCAGTAATCGGGCATTGGGCTGTGGGGAGTTCCGAGCAGAATGACGAAGAGGGAGAGGGGATTTGGATGTGCTACGCTCAACTTGGCCTGCCTTTTGCATGGTGAGTATCCCTGGAGCTCCTGGCTTTGTGGTTTTGTGAACCCTAACCCTAGGCATAACCCTAACCCTAGCCCTAAGCCTAACCCTAGACTGAGCCAGTAATCGGGCATTGGGCTGTGGTGAGTTCCGAGCAGAATGACAAAGAGGGAGCAAGGATTGGGATGTGCTACGCTCAACTCGGCCTGCCTTTTGCATGGTGAGTATCCCTGGAGCTCCTGGCTTTGTGGTTTTGTGAACCCTAACCCTAGGCATAACCCTAACCCTAGCCCTAAGCCTAACCCTAGACTGAGGCAGTAATCGGGCATTGGGCTGTGGGGAGTTCCGAGCAGAATGACGAAGAGGGACCAAGGATTTGGATGTGCTATGCTCAACTTGGCCTGCCTTTTGCATGGTGAGTATCCCTGGAGCTCCTGGCTTTGTGGTTTTGTGAACCCTAACCCTAGGCATAACCCTAACCCTAGCCCTAAGCCTAACCCTAGACTGAGGCAGAAATCGGGCATTGGGCTGTGGTGAGTTCCGAGCAGAATGATGAAGAGGGAGAGGGGATTTGGATGTGCTACGCTCAACTTGGCCTGCCTTTTGCATGGTGAGTATCCCTGGAGCTCCTGGCTTTGTGGTTTTCTGAACCCTAACCCTAGGCATAACCCTAACCCTAGCCCTAAGCCTAACCCTAGACTGAGGCAGTAATCGGGCATTGGGCTGTGCGGAGTTCCGAGCAGAATGACGAAGAGGGAGCAAGGATTTGGATGTGCTACGCTCAACTTGGCCTGCCTTTTGCATGGTGAGTATCCCTGGAGCTCCTGGCTTTGTGGTTTTGTGAACCCTAACCCTAGGCATAACCCTAACCCTAGCCCTAAGCCTAACCCTAGACTGAGGCAGAAATCGGGCATTGGGCTGTGGGGAGTTCCGAGCAGAATGACGAAGAGGGAGCAAGGATTTGGATGTGCTACGCTCAACTTGGCCTGCCTTTTGCATGGTATCCCTGGAGCTCCTGGCTTTGTGGTTTTGTGAACCCTAACCCTAGGCATAACCCTAACCCTAGCCCTAAGCCTAACCCTAGACTGAGGCAGAAATCGGGCATTGGGCTGTGGGGAGTTCCGAGCAGAATGACGAAGAGGGAGCAAGGATTTGGATGTGCTACGCTCAACTTGGCCTGCCTTTTGCATGGTGAGTATCCCTGGAGCTCCTGGCTTTGTGGTTTTGTGAACCCTAACCCTAGGCATAACCCTAACCCTAGCCCTAAGGCTAACCCTAGACTGAGGCAGAAATCGGGCATTGGGCTGTGGTGAGTTCCGAGCAGAATGACGAAGAGGGAGCAAGGATTTGGATGTGCTACGCTCAACTTGGCCTGCCTTTTGCATGGTGAGTATCCCTGGAGCTCCTGGCTTTGTGGTTTTGTGAACCCTAACCCTAGGCATAACCCTAACCCTAGCCCTAAGCCTAACCCTAGACTGAGGCAGTAATCGGGCATTGGGCTGTGCGGAGTTCCGAGCAGAATGACGAAGAGGGAGCAAGGATTTGGATGTGCTATGCTCAACTTGGCCTGCCTTTTGCATGGTGAGTATCCCTGGAGCTCCTGGCTTTGTGGTTTTGTGAACCCTAACCCTAGGCATAACCCTAACCCTAGCCCTAAGCCTAACCCTAGACTGAGGCAGAAATCGGGCATTGGGCTGTGGGGAGTTCCGAGCAGAATGACGAAGAGGGAGCAAGGATTTGGATGTGCTACGCTCAACTTGGCCTGCCTTTTGCATGGTGAGTATCCCTGGAGCTCCTGGCTTTGTGGTTTTGTGAACCCTAACCCTAGGCATAACCCTAACCCTAGCCCTTAGCCTAACCCTAGACTGAGGCAGAAATCGGGCATTGGGCTGTGGTGAGTTCCGAGCAGAATGATGAAGAGGGAGAGGGGATTTGGATGTGCTACGCTCAACTTGGCCTGCCTTTTGCATGGTGAGTATCCCTGGAGCTCCTGGCTTTGTGGTTTTCTGAACCCTAACCCTAGGCATAACCCTAACCCTAGCCCTAAGCCTAACCCTAGACTGAGGCAGTAATCGGGCATTGGGCTGTGCGGAGTTCCGAGCAGAATGACGAAGAGGGAGCAAGGATTTGGATGTGCTACGCTCAACTTGGCCTGCCTTTTGCATGGTGAGTATCCCTGGAGCTCCTGGCTTTGTGGTTTTGTGAACCCTAACCCTAGGCATAACCCTAACCCTAGCCCTAAGCCTAACCCTAGACTGAGGCAGAAATCGGGCATTGGGCTGTGGGGAGTTCCGAGCAGAATGACGAAGAGGGAGCAAGGATTTGGATGTGCTACGCTCAACTTGGCCTGCCTTTTGCATGGTATCCCTGGAGCTCCTGGCTTTGTGGTTTTGTGAACCCTAACCCTAGGCATAACCCTAACCCTAGCCCTAAGCCTAACCCTAGACTGAGGCAGAAATCGGGCATTGGGCTGTGGGGAGTTCCGAGCAGAATGACGAAGAGGGAGCAAGGATTTGGATGTGCTATGCTCAACTTGGCCTGCATTTTGCATGGTGAGTATCCCTGGAGCTCCTGGCTTTGTGGTTTTGTGAACCCTAACCCTAGGCATAACCCTAACCCTAACCCTAAGGCTAACCCTAGACTGAGGCAGAAATCGGGCATTGGGCTGTGGTGAGTTCCGAGCAGAATGACGAAGAGGGAGCAAGGATTTGGATGTGCTACGCTCAACTTGGCCTGCCTTTTGCATGGTGAGTATCCCTGGAGCTCCTGGCTTTGTGGTTTTGTGAACCCTAACCCTAGGCATAACCCTAACCCTAGCCCTAAGCCTAACCCTAGACTGAGGCAGAAATCGGGCATTGGGCTGTGGTGAGTTCCGAGCAGAATGACGAAGAGGGAGCAAGGATTTGGATGTGCTACGCTCAACTTGGCCTGCCTTTTGCATGGTATCCCTGGAGCTCCTGGCTTTGTGGTTTTGTGAACCCTAACCCTAGGCATAACCCTAACCCTAGCCCTAAGCCTAACCCTAGACTGAGGCAGAAATCGGGCATTGGGCTGTGGGGAGTTCCGAGCAGAATGACGAAGAGGGAGCAAGGATTTGGATGTGCTACGCTCAACTTGGCCTGCCTTTTGCATGGTGAGTATCCCTGGAGCTCCTGGCTTTGTGGTTTTCTGAACCCTAACCCTAGGCATAACCCTAACCCTAGCCCTAAGCCTAACCCTAGACTGAGGCAGTAATCGGGCATTGGGCTGTGCGGAGTTCCGAGCAGAATGACGAAGAGGGAGCAAGGATTTGGATGTGCTACGCTCAACTTGGCCTGCCTTTTGCATGGTGAGTATCCCTGGAGCTCCTGGCTTTGTGGTTTTGTGAACCCTAACCCTAGGCATAACCCTAACCCTAGGCATAACCCTAACCCTAGCCCTAAGCATAACCCTAGACTGAGGCAGAAATCGGGCATTGGGCTGTGGTGAGTTCCGAGCAGAATGACGAAGACGGAGCAAGGATTTGGATGTGCTACGCTCAACTTGGCCTGCCTTTTGCATGGTGAGTATCCCTGGAGCTCCTGGCTTTGTGGTTTTGTGAACCCTAACCCTAGGCATAACCCTAACCCTAGCCCTAAGCCTAACCCTAGACTGAGCCAGTAATCGGGCATTGGGCTGTGGGGAGTTCCGAGCAGAATGAAGAAGAGGGAGAGGGAATTTGGATGTGCTACGCTCAACTTGGCCTGCCTTTTGCATGGTGAGTATCCCTGGAGCTCCTGGCTTTGTGGTTTTGTGAACCCTAACCCTAGGCATAACCCTAACCCTAGCCCTAAGCCCAACCCTAGACTGAGCCAGTAATCGGGCATTGGGCTGTGGGGAGTTCCGAGCAGAATGACGAAGAGGGAGAGGGGATTTGGATGTGCTACGCTCAACATGGCCTGCCTTTTGCATGGTGAGTATCCCTGGAGCTCGTGGCTTTGTGGTTTTGTGAACCCTAACCCTAGGCATAACCCTAACCCTAGCCCTAAGCCCAACCCTAGACTGAGCCAGTAATCGGGCATTGGGCTGTGGGGAGTTCCGAGCAGAATGACGAAGAGGGAGAGGGGATTTGGATGTGCTACGCTCAACATGGCCTGCCTTTTGCATGGTGAGTATCCCTGGAGCTCCTGGCTTTGTGGTTTTCTGAAGCCTAACCCTAGGCATAACCCTAACCCTAGCCCTAAGCCTAACCCTAGACTGAGCCAGTAATCGGGCATTGGGCTGTGGTGAGTTCTGAGCAGAATGACGAAGAGGGAGCAAGGATTTGGATGTGCTACGCTCAACTTGGCCTGCCTTTTGCATGGTGAGTATCCCTGGAGCTCCTGGCTTTGTGGTTTTGTGAACCCTAACCCTAGGCATAACCCTAACCGTAGCCCTAAGCCTAACCCTAGACTGAGACAGAAATCGGGCATTGGGCTGTGGTGAGTTCCGAGCAGAATGACGAAGAGGGAGCAAGGATTTGGATGTGCTACGCTCAACTTGGCCTGCCTTTTGCATGGTGAGTATCCCTGGAGCTCCTGGCTTTGTGGTTTTCTGAACCCTAACCCTAAGCATAACCCTAACCCTAGCCCTAAGCCTAACCCTAGACTGAGGCAGAAATCGGGCATTGGGCTGTGATGAGTTCCGAGCAGAATGACGAAGACGTAGCAAGGATTTGGATGTGCTACGCTCAACTTGGCCTGCCTTTTGCATGGTGAGTATCCCTGGAGCTCCTGGCTTTGTGGTTTTGTGAACCCTAACCCTAGGCATAACCCTAACCCTAGCCCTAAGCCTAACCCTAGACTGAGGCAGAAATCGGGCATTGGGCTGTGGGGAGTTCCGAGCAGAATGAAGAAGAGGGAGAGGGAATTTGGATGTGCTACGCTCAACATGGCCTGCCTTTTGCATGGTGAGTATCCCTGGAGCTCCTGGCTTTGTGGTTTTGTGAACCCTAACCCTAGGCATAACCCTAACCCTAGCCCTAAGCCTAACCCTAGACTGAGGCAGAAATCGGGCATTGGGCTGTGGTGAGTTCCGAGCAGAATGACAAAGAGGGAGCAAGGATTTGGATGTGCTATGCTCAACTTGGCCTGCCTTTTGCATGGTGAGTATCCCTGGAGCTCCTGGCTTTGTGGTTTTGTGAACCCTAACCCTAGGCATAACCCTAACCCTAGCCCTAAGCCTAACCCTAGACTGAGGCAGAAATCGGGCATTGGGCTGTGGGGAGTTCCGAGCAGAATGACGAAGAGGGAGCAAGGATTTGGATGTGCTACGCTCAACTTGGCCTGCATTTTGCATGGTGAGTAGCCCTGGAGCTCCTGGCTTTGTGGTTTTCTGAACCCTAAGCCTAGGCATAACCCTAACCCTAGCCCTAAGCCTAACCCTAGACTGAGGCAGAAATCGGGCATTGGGCTGTGCGGAGTTCCGAGCAGAATGACGAAGAGGGAGCAAGGATTTGGATGTGCTACGCTCAACTTGGCCTGCCTTTTGCATGGTGAGTATCCCTGGAGCTCCTGGCTTTGTGGTTTTGTGAACCCTAACCCTAGGCATAACCCTAACCCTAGCCCTAAGCCTAACCCTAGACTGAGGCAGTAATCGGGCATTGGGCTGTGCGGAGTTCCGAGCAGAATGACGAAGAGGGAGCAAGGATTTGGATGTGCTATGCTCAACTTGGCCTGCCTTTTGCATGGTGAGTATCCCTGGAGCTCCTGGCTTTGTGGTTTTGTGAACCCTAACCCTAGGCATAACCCTAACCCTAGCCCTAAGCCTAACCCTAGACTGAGGCAGAAATCGGGCATTGGGCTGTGGGGAGTTCCGAGCAGAATGACGAAGAGGGAGCAAGGATTTGGATGTGCTACGCTCAACTTGGCCTGCCTTTTGCATGGTGAGTATCCCTGGAGCTCCTGGCTTTGTGGTTTTGTGAACCCTAACCCTAGGCATAACCCTAACCCTAGCCCTAAGCCTAACCCTAGACTGAGGCAGAAATCGGGCATTGGGCTGTGGTGAGTTCCGAGCAGAATGATGAAGAGGGAGAGGGGATTTGGATGTGCTACGCTCAACTTGGCCTGCCTTTTGCATGGTGAGTATCCCTGGAGCTCCTGGCTTTGTGGTTTTCTGAACCCTAACCCTAGGCATAACCCTAACCCTAGCCCTAAGCCTAACCCTAGACTGAGGCAGTAATCGGGCATTGGGCTGTGCGGAGTTCCGAGCAGAATGACGAAGAGGGAGCAAGGATTTGGATGTGCTACGCTCAACTTGGCCTGCCTTTTGCATGGTGAGTATCCCTGGAGCTCCTGGCTTTGTGGTTTTGTGAACCCTAACCCTAGGCATAACCCTAACCCTAGCCCTAAGCCTAACCCTAGACTGAGGCAGAAATCGGGCATTGGGCTGTGGGGAGTTCCGAGCAGAATGACGAAGAGGGAGCAAGGATTTGGATGTGCTACGCTCAACTTGGCCTGCCTTTTGCATGGTATCCCTGGAGCTCCTGGCTTTGTGGTTTTGTGAACCCTAACCCTAGGCATAACCCTAACCCTAGCCCTAAGCCTAACCCTAGACTGAGGCAGAAATCGGGCATTGGGCTGTGGGGAGTTCCGAGCAGAATGACGAAGAGGGAGCAAGGATTTGGATGTGCTATGCTCAACTTGGCCTGCCTTTTGCATGGTGAGTATCCCTGGAGCTCCTGGCTTTGTGGTTTTGTGAACCCTAACCCTAGGCATAACCCTAACCCTAACCCTAAGGCTAACCCTAGACTGAGGCAGAAATCGGGCATTGGGCTGTGGTGAGTTCCGAGCAGAATGACGAAGAGGGAGCAAGGATTTGGATGTGCTACGCTCAACTTGGCCTGCCTTTTGCATGGTGAGTATCCCTGGAGCTCCTGGCTTTGTGGTTTTGTGAACCCTAACCCTAGGCATAACCCTAACCCTAGCCCTAAGCCTAACCCTAGACTGAGGCAGTAATCGGGCATTGGGCTGTGCGGAGTTCCGAGCAGAATGACGAAGAGGGAGCAAGGATTTGGATGTGCTACGCTCAACTTGGCCTGCCTTTTGCATGGTGAGTATCCCTGGAGCTCCTGGCTTTGTGGTTTTGTGAACCCTAACCCTAGGCATAACCCTAACCCTAGCCCTAAGCCTAACCCTAGACTGAGGCAGAAATCGGGCATTGGGCTGTGGTGAGTTCCGAGCAGAATGACGAAGAGGGAGCAAGGATTTGGATGTGCTACGCTCAACTTGGCCTGCCTTTTGCATGGTATCCCTGGAGCTCCTGGCTTTGTGGTTTTGTGAACCCTAACCCTAGGCATAACCCTAACCCTAGCCCTAAGCATAACCCTAGACTGAGGCAGAAATCGGGCATTGGGCTGTGGTGAGTTCCGAGCAGAATGACGAAGACGGAGCAAGGATTTGGATGTGCTACGCTCAACTTGGCCTGCCTTTTGCATGGTGAGTATCCCTGGAGCTCCTGGCTTTGTGGTTTTGTGAACCCTAACCCTAGGCATAACCCTAACCCTAGCCCTAAGCCTAACCCTAGACTGAGCCAGTAATCGGGCATTGGGCTGTGGGGAGTTCCGAGCAGAATGAAGAAGAGGGAGAGGGAATTTGGATGTGCTACGCTCAACTTGGCCTGCCTTTTGCATGGTGAGTATCCCTGGAGCTCCTGGCTTTGTGGTTTTGTGAACCCTAACCCTAGGCATAACCCTAACCCTAGCCCTAAGCCCAACCCTAGACTGAGCCAGTAATCGGGCATTGGGCTGTGGGGAGTTCCGAGCAGAATGACGAAGAGGGAGAGGGGATTTGGATGTGCTACGCTCAACATGGCCTGCCTTTTGCATGGTGAGTATCCCTGGAGCTCGTGGCTTTGTGGTTTTGTGAACCCTAACCCTAGGCATAACCCTAACCCTAGCCCTAAGCCCAACCCTAGACTGAGCCAGTAATCGGGCATTGGGCTGTGGGGAGTTCCGAGCAGAATGACGAAGAGGGAGAGGGGATTTGGATGTGCTACGCTCAACATGGCCTGCCTTTTGCATGGTGAGTATCCCTGGAGCTCCTGGCTTTGTGGTTTTCTGAAGCCTAACCCTAGGCATAACCCTAACCCTAGCCCTAAGCCTAACCCTAGACTGAGCCAGTAATCGGGCATTGGGCTGTGGTGAGTTCTGAGCAGAATGACGAAGAGGGAGCAAGGATTTGGATGTGCTACGCTCAACTTGGCCTGCCTTTTGCATGGTGAGTATCCCTGGAGCTCCTGGCTTTGTGGTTTTGTGAACCCTAACCCTAGGCATAACCCTAACCGTAGCCCTAAGCCTAACCCTAGACTGAGACAGAAATCGGGCATTGGGCTGTGGTGAGTTCCGAGCAGAATGACGAAGAGGGAGCAAGGATTTGGATGTGCTACGCTCAACTTGGCCTGCCTTTTGCATGGTGAGTATCCCTGGAGCTCCTGGCTTTGTGGTTTTCTGAACCCTAACCCTAAGCATAACCCTAACCCTAGCCCTAAGCCTAACCCTAGACTGAGGCAGAAATCGGGCATTGGGCTGTGATGAGTTCCGAGCAGAATGACGAAGACGTAGCAAGGATTTGGATGTGCTACGCTCAACTTGGCCTGCCTTTTGCATGGTGAGTATCCCTGGAGCTCCTGGCTTTGTGGTTTTGTGAACCCTAACCCTAGGCATAACCCTAACCCTAGCCCTAAGCCTAACCCTAGACTGAGGCAGAAATCGGGCATTGGGCTGTGGGGAGTTCCGAGCAGAATGAAGAAGAGGGAGAGGGAATTTGGATGTGCTACGCTCAACATGGCCTGCCTTTTGCATGGTGAGTATCCCTGGAGCTCCTGGCTTTGTGGTTTTGTGAACCCTAACCCTAGGCATAACCCTAACCCTAGCCCTAAGCCTAACCCTAGACTGAGGCAGAAATCGGGCATTGGGCTGTGGTGAGTTCCGAGCAGAATGACAAAGAGGGAGCAAGGATTTGGATGTGCTATGCTCAACTTGGCCTGCCTTTTGCATGGTGAGTATCCCTGGAGCTCCTGGCTTTGTGGTTTTGTGAACCCTAACCCTAGGCATAACCCTAACCCTAGCCCTAAGCCTAACCCTAGACTGAGGCAGAAATCGGGCATTGGGCTGTGGGGAGTTCCGAGCAGAATGACGAAGAGGGAGCAAGGATTTGGATGTGCTACGCTCAACTTGGCCTGCATTTTGCATGGTGAGTAGCCCTGGAGCTCCTGGCTTTGTGGTTTTCTGAACCCTAAGCCTAGGCATAACCCTAACCCTAGCCCTAAGCCTAACCCTAGACTGAGGCAGAAATCGGGCATTGGGCTGTGCGGAGTTCCGAGCAGAATGACGAAGAGGGAGCAAGGATTTGGATGTGCTACGCTCAACTTGGCCTGCCTTTTGCATGGTGAGTATCCCTGGAGCTCCTGGCTTTGTGGTTTTGTGAACCCTAACCCTAGGCATAACCCTAACCCTAGCCCTAAGCCTAACCCTAGACTGAGGCAGTAATCGGGCATTGGGCTGTGCGGAGTTCCGAGCAGAATGACGAAGAGGGAGCAAGGATTTGGATGTGCTATGCTCAACTTGGCCTGCCTTTTGCATGGTGAGTATCCCTGGAGCTCCTGGCTTTGTGGTTTTGTGAACCCTAACCCTAGGCATAACCCTAACCCTAGCCCTAAGCCTAACCCTAGACTGAGGCAGAAATCGGGCATTGGGCTGTGGGGAGTTCCGAGCAGAATGACGAAGAGGGAGCAAGGATTTGGATGTGCTACGCTCAACTTGGCCTGCCTTTTGCATGGTGAGTATCCCTGGAGCTCCTGGCTTTGTGGTTTTGTGAACCCTAACCCTAGGCATAACCCTAACCCTAGCCCTAAGCCTAACCCTAGACTGAGGCAGAAATCGGGCATTGGGCTGTGGTGAGTTCCGAGCAGAATGATGAAGAGGGAGAGGGGATTTGGATGTGCTACGCTCAACTTGGCCTGCCTTTTGCATGGTGAGTATCCCTGGAGCTCCTGGCTTTGTGGTTTTCTGAACCCTAACCCTAGGCATAACCCTAACCCTAGCCCTAAGCCTAACCCTAGACTGAGGCAGTAATCGGGCATTGGGCTGTGCGGAGTTCCGAGCAGAATGACGAAGAGGGAGCAAGGATTTGGATGTGCTACGCTCAACTTGGCCTGCCTTTTGCATGGTGAGTATCCCTGGAGCTCCTGGCTTTGTGGTTTTGTGAACCCTAACCCTAGGCATAACCCTAACCCTAGCCCTAAGCCTAACCCTAGACTGAGGCAGAAATCGGGCATTGGGCTGTGGGGAGTTCCGAGCAGAATGACGAAGAGGGAGCAAGGATTTGGATGTGCTACGCTCAACTTGGCCTGCCTTTTGCATGGTATCCCTGGAGCTCCTGGCTTTGTGGTTTTGTGAACCCTAACCCTAGGCATAACCCTAACCCTAGCCCTAAGCCTAACCCTAGACTGAGGCAGAAATCGGGCATTGGGCTGTGGGGAGTTCCGAGCAGAATGACGAAGAGGGAGCAAGGATTTGGATGTGCTATGCTCAACTTGGCCTGCCTTTTGCATGGTGAGTATCCCTGGAGCTCCTGGCTTTGTGGTTTTGTGAACCCTAACCCTAGGCATAACCCTAACCCTAACCCTAAGGCTAACCCTAGACTGAGGCAGAAATCGGGCATTGGGCTGTGGTGAGTTCCGAGCAGAATGACGAAGAGGGAGCAAGGATTTGGATGTGCTACGCTCAACTTGGCCTGCCTTTTGCATGGTGAGTATCCCTGGAGCTCCTGGCTTTGTGGTTTTGTGAACCCTAACCCTAGGCATAACCCTAACCCTAGCCCTAAGCCTAACCCTAGACTGAGGCAGTAATCGGGCATTGGGCTGTGCGGAGTTCCGAGCAGAATGACGAAGAGGGAGCAAGGATTTGGATGTGCTACGCTCAACTTGGCCTGCCTTTTGCATGGTGAGTATCCCTGGAGCTCCTGGCTTTGTGGTTTTGTGAACCCTAACCCTAGGCATAACCCTAACCCTAGCCCTAAGCCTAACCCTAGACTGAGGCAGAAATCGGGCATTGGGCTGTGGTGAGTTCCGAGCAGAATGACGAAGAGGGAGCAAGGATTTGGATGTGCTACGCTCAACTTGGCCTGCCTTTTGCATGGTATCCCTGGAGCTCCTGGCTTTGTGGTTTTGTGAACCCTAACCCTAGGCATAACCCTAACCCTAGCCCTAAGCCTAACCCTAGACTGAGGCAGAAATCGGGCATTGGGCTGTGGGGAGTTCCGAGCAGAATGACGAAGAGGGAGCAAGGATTTGGATGTGCTACGCTCAACTTGGCCTGCCTTTTGCATGGTGAGTATCCCTGGAGCTCCTGGCTTTGTGGTTTTCTGAACCCTAACCCTAGGCATAACCCTAACCCTAGCCCTAAGCCTAACCCTAGACTGAGGCAGTAATCGGGCATTGGGCTGTGCGGAGTTCCGAGCAGAATGACGAAGAGGGAGCAAGGATTTGGATGTGCTACGCTCAACTTGGCCTGCCTTTTGCATGGTGAGTATCCCTGGAGCTCCTGGCTTTGTGGTTTTGTGAACCCTAACCCTAGGCATAACCCTAACCCTAGCCCTAAGCCTAACCCTAGACTGAGGCAGAAATCGGGCATTGGGCTGTGGTGAGTTCCGAGCAGAATGATGAAGAGGGAGAGGGGATTTGGATGTGCTACGCTCAACTTGGCCTGCCTTTTGCATGGTGAGTATCCCTGGAGCTCCTGGCTTTGTGGTTTTCTGAACCCTAACCCTAGGCATAACCCTAACCCTAGCCCTAAGCCTAACCCTAGACTGAGGCAGTAATCGGGCATTGGGCTGTGCGGAGTTCCGAGCAGAATGACGAAGAGGGAGCAAGGATTTGGATGTGCTACGCTCAACTTGGCCTGCCTTTTGCATGGTGAGTATCCCTGGAGCTCCTGGCTTTGTGGTTTTGTGAACCCTAACCCTAGGCATAACCCTAACCCTAGCCCTAAGCCTAACCCTAGACTGAGGCAGAAATCGGGCATTGGGCTGTGGGGAGTTCCGAGCAGAATGACGAAGAGGGAGCAAGGATTTGGATGTGCTACGCTCAACTTGGCCTGCCTTTTGCATGGTATCCCTGGAGCTCCTGGCTTTGTGGTTTTGTGAACCCTAACCCTAGGCATAACCCTAACCCTAGCCCTAAGCCTAACCCTAGACTGAGGCAGAAATCGGGCATTGGGCTGTGGGGAGTTCCGAGCAGAATGACGAAGAGGGAGCAAGGATTTGGATGTGCTACGCTCAACTTGGCCTGCCTTTTGCATGGTGAGTATCCCTGGAGCTCCTGGCTTTGTGGTTTTGTGAACCCTAACCCTAGGCATAACCCTAACCCTAGCCCTAAGCCTAACCCTAGACTGAGGCAGAAATCGGGCATTGGGCTGTGGTGAGTTCCGAGCAGAATGATGAAGAGGGAGAGGGGATTTGGATGTGCTACGCTCAACTTGGCCTGCCTTTTGCATGGTGAGTATCCCTGGAGCTCCTGGCTTTGTGGTTTTCTGAACCCTAACCCTAGGCATAACCCTAACCCTAGCCCTAAGCCTAACCCTAGACTGAGGCAGTAATCGGGCATTGGGCTGTGCGGAGTTCCGAGCAGAATGACGAAGAGGGAGCAAGGATTTGGATGTGCTACGCTCAACTTGGCCTGCCTTTTGCATGGTGAGTATCCCTGGAGCTCCTGGCTTTGTGGTTTTGTGAACCCTAAACCTAGGCATAACCCTAACCCTAGCCCTAAGCCTAACCCTAGACTGAGGCAGAAATCGGGCATTGGGCTGTGGGGAGTTCCGAGCAGAATGACGAAGAGGGAGCAAGGATTTGGATGTGCTACGCTCAACTTGGCCTGCCTTTTGCATGGTATCCCTGGAGCTCCTGGCTTTGTGGTTTTGTGAACCCTAACCCTAGGCATAACCCTAACCCTAGCCCTAAGCCTAACCCTAGACTGAGGCAGAAATCGGGCATTGGGCTGTGGGGAGTTCCGAGCAGAATGACGAAGAGGGAGCAAGGATTTGGATGTGCTACGCTCAACTTGGCCTGCCTTTTGCATGGTGAGTATCCCTGGAGCTCCTGGCTTTGTGGTTTTGTGAACCCTAACCCTAGGCATAACCCTAACCCTAACCCTAAGGCTAACCCTAGACTGAGGCAGAAATCGGGCATTGGGCTGTGGTGAGTTCCGAGCAGAATGACGAAGAGGGAGCAAGGATTTGGATGTGCTACGCTCAACTTGGCCTGCCTTTTGCATGGTGAGTATCCCTGGAGCTCCTGGCTTTGTGGTTTTGTGAACCCTAACCCTAGGCATAACCCTAACCCTAGCCCTAAGCCTAACCCTAGACTGAGGCAGTAATCGGGCATTGGGCTGTGCGGAGTTCTGAGCAGAATGACGAAGAGGGAGCAAGGATTTGGATGTGCTACGCTCAACTTGGCCTGCCTTTTGCATGGTGAGTATCCCTGGAGCTCCTGGCTTTGTGGTTTTGTGAACCCTAACCCTAGGCATAACCCTAACCCTAGCCCTAAGCCTAACCCTAGACTGAGGCAGAAATCGGGCATTGGGCTGTGGTGAGTTCCGAGCAGAATGACGAAGAGGGAGCAAGGATTTGGATGTGCTACGCTCAACTTGGCCTGCCTTTTGCATGGTATCCCTGGAGCTCCTGGCTTTGTGGTTTTGTGAACCCTAACCCTAGGCATAACCCTAACCCTAGCCCTAAGCCTAACCCTAGACTGAGGCAGAAATCGGGCATTGGGCTGTGGGGAGTTCCGAGCAGAATGACGAAGAGGGAGCAAGGATTTGGATGTGCTACGCTCAACTTGGCCTGCCTTTTGCATGGTGAGTATCCCTGGAGCTCCTGGCTTTGTGGTTTTCTGAACCCTAACCCTAGGCATAACCCTAACCCTAGCCCTAAGCCTAACCCTAGACTGAGGCAGTAATCGGGCATTGGGCTGTGCGGAGTTCCGAGCAGAATGACGAAGAGGGAGCAAGGATTTGGATGTGCTACGCTCAACTTGGCCTGCCTTTTGCATGGTGAGTATCCCTGGAGCTCCTGGCTTTGTGGTTTTGTGAACCCTAACCCTAGGCATAACCCTAACCCTAGGCATAACCCTAACCCTAGCCCTAAGCATAACCCTAGACTGAGGCAGAAATCGGCCATTGGGCTGTGGTGAGTTCCGAGCAGAATGACGAAGACGGAGCAAGGATTTGGATGTGCTACGCTCAACTTGGCCTGCCTTTTGCATGGTGAGTATCCCTGGAGCTCCTGGCTTTGTGGTTTTCTGAAGCCTAACCCTAGGCATAACCCTAACCCTAGCCCTAACCATAACCCTAGACTGAGGCAGAAATCGGGCATTGGGCTGTGGGGAGTTCCGAGCAGAATGACGAAGAGGGAGAGGGGATTTGGATGTGCTACGCTCAACTTGGCCTGCATTTTGCATGGTGAGTATCCCTGGAGCTCCTGGCTTTGTGGTTTTCTGAACCCTAACCCTAGGCATAACCCTAACCCTAGCCCTAAGCCTAACCCTAGACTGAGGCAGAAATCGGGCATTGGGCTGTGGGGAGTTCCGAGCAGAATGACGAAGAGGGAGCAAGGATTTGGATGTGCTACGCTCAACTTGGCCTGCCTTTTGCATGGTGAGTATCCCTGGAGCTCCTGGCTTTGTGGTTTTGTGAACCCTAACCCTAGGCATAACCCTAACCCTAGCCCTAAGCCTAACCCTAGACTGAGCCAGTAATCGGGCATTGGGCTGTGGGGAGTTCCGAGCAGAATGAAGAAGAGGGAGAGGGAATTTGGATGTGCTACGCTCAACTTGGCCTGCCTTTTGCATGGTGAGTATCCCTGGAGCTCCTGGCTTTGTGGTTTTGTGAACCCTAACCCTAGGCATAACCCTAACCCTAGCCCTAAGCCCAACCCTAGACTGAGCCAGTAATCGGGCATTGGGCTGTGGGGAGTTCCGAGCAGAATGACGAAGAGGGAGAGGGGATTTGGATGTGCTACGCTCAACATGGCCTGCCTTTTGCATGGTGAGTATCCCTGGAGCTCGTGGCTTTGTGGTTTTGTGAACCCTAACCCTAGGCATAACCCTAACCCTAGCCCTAAGCCCAACCCTAGACTGAGCCAGTAATCGGGCATTGGGCTGTGGGGAGTTCCGAGCAGAATGACGAAGAGGGAGAGGGGATTTGGATGTGCTACGCTCAACTTGGCCTGCCTTTTGCATGGTGAGTATCCCTGGAGCTCCTGGCTTTGTGGTTTTCTGAAGCCTAACCCTAGGCATAACCCTAACCCTAGCCCTAAGCCTAACCCTAGACTGAGCCAGTAATCGGGCATTGGGCTGTGGTGAGTTCCGAGCAGAATGACGAAGAGGGAGCAAGGATTTGGATGTGCTACGCTCAACTTGGCCTGCATTTTGCATGGTGAGTATCCCTGGAGCTCCTGGCTTTGTGGTTTTCTGAACCCTAACCCTAAGCATAACCCTAACCCTAGCCCTAAGCCTAACCCTAGACTGAGGCAGAAATCGGGCATTGGGCTGTGATGAGTTCCGAGCAGAATGACGAAGACGTAGCAAGGATTTGGATGTGCTACGCTCAACTTGGCCTGCCTTTTGCATGGTGAGTATCCCTGGAGCTCCTGGCTTTGTGGTTTTGTGAACCCTAACCCTAGGCATAACCCTAACCCTAGCCCTAAGCCTAACCCTAGACTGAGCCAGTAATCGGGCATTGGGCTGTGGGGAGTTCCGAGCAGAATGAAGAAGAGGGAGAGGGGATTTGGATGTGCTACGCTCAACTTGGCCTGCATTTTGCATGGTGAGTAGCCCTGGAGCTCCTGGCTTTGTGGTTTTGTGAACCCTAAGCCTAGGCATAACCCTAACCCTAGCCCTAAGCCTAACCCTAGACTGAGGCAGAAATCGGGCATTGGGCTGTGGTGAGTTCCGAGCAGAATGATGAAGAGGGAGAGGGGATTTGGATGTGCTACGCTCAACTTGTCCTGCCTTTTGCATGGTGAGTATCCCTGGAGCTCCTGGCTTTGTGGTTTTGTGAACCCTAACCCTAGGCATAACCCTAACCCTAGCCCTAAGCCTAACCCTAGACTGAGGCAGTAATCGGGCATTGGGCTGTGCGGAGTTCTGAGCAGAATGACGAAGAGGGAGCAAGGATTTGGATGTGCTACGCTCAACTTGGCCTGCCTTTTGCATGGTGAGTATCCCTGGAGCTCCTGGCTTTGTGGTTTTGTGAACCCTAACCCTAGGCATAACCCTAACCCTAGCCCTAAGCCTAACCCTAGACTGAGGCAGAAATCGGGCATTGGGCTGTGGGGAGTTCCGAGCAGAATGACGAAGAGGGAGCAAGGATTTGGATGTGCTACGCTCAACTTGGCCTGCCTTTTGCATGGTATCCCTGGAGCTCCTGGCTTTGTGGTTTTGTGAACCCTAACCCTAGGCATAACCCTAACCCTAGCCCTAAGCCTAACCCTAGACTGAGGCAGAAATCGGGCATTGGGCTGTGGGGAGTTCCGAGCAGAATGACGAAGAGGGAGCAAGGATTTGGATGTGCTACGCTCAACTTGGCCTGCCTTTTGCATGGTGAGTATCCCTGGAGCTCCTGGCTTTGTGGTTTTGTGAACCCTAACCCTAGGCATAACCCTAACCCTAGCCCTAAGCCTAACCCTAGACTGAGGCAGAAATCGGGCATTGGGCTGTGGTGAGTTCCGAGCAGAATGACGAAGAGGGAGCAAGGATTTGGATGTGCTACGCTCAACTTGGCCTGCCTTTTGCATGGTGAGTATCCCTGGAGCTCCTGGCTTTGTGGTTTTGTGAACCCTAACCCTAGGCATAACCCTAACCCTAGCCCTAAGCCTAACCCTAGACTGAGGCAGTAATCGGGCATTGGGCTGTGCGGAGTTCCGAGCAGAATGACGAAGAGGGAGCAAGGATTTGGATGTGCTACGCTCAACTTGGCCTGCCTTTTGCATGGTGAGTATCCCTGGAGCTCCTGGCTTTGTGGTTTTGTGAACCCTAACCCTAGGCATAACCCTAACCCTAGCCCTAAGCCTAACCCTAGACTGAGGCAGAAATCGGGCATTGGGCTGTGGTGAGTTCCGAGCAGAATGATGAAGAGGGAGAGGGGATTTGGATGTGCTACGCTCAACTTGGCCTGCCTTTTGCATGGTGAGTATCCCTGGAGCTCCTGGCTTTGTGGTTTTCTGAACCCTAACCCTAGGCATAACCCTAACCCTAGCCCTAAGCCTAACCCTAGACTGAGGCAGTAATCGGGCATTGGGCTGTGCGGAGTTCCGAGCAGAATGACGAAGAGGGAGCAAGGATTTGGATGTGCTACGCTCAACTTGGCCTGCCTTTTGCATGGTGAGTATCCCTGGAGCTCCTGGCTTTGTGGTTTTGTGAACCCTAACCCTAGGCATAACCCTAACCCTAGCCCTAAGCCTAACCCTAGACTGAGGCAGAAATCGGGCATTGGGCTGTGGGGAGTTCCGAGCAGAATGACGAAGAGGGAGCAAGGATTTGGATGTGCTACGCTCAACTTGGCCTGCCTTTTGCATGGTATCCCTGGAGCTCCTGGCTTTGTGGTTTTGTGAACCCTAACCCTAGGCATAACCCTAACCCTAGCCCTAAGCCTAACCCTAGACTGAGGCAGAAATCGGGCATTGGGCTGTGGGGAGTTCCGAGCAGAATGACGAAGAGGGAGCAAGGATTTGGATGTGCTACGCTCAACTTGGCCTGCCTTTTGCATGGTGAGTATCCCTGGAGCTCCTGGCTTTGTGGTTTTGTGAACCCTAACCCTAGGCATAACCCTAACCCTAACCCTAAGCCTAACCCTAGACTGAGACAGAAATCGGGCATTGGGCTGTGGTGAGTTCCGAGCAGAATGACGAAGAGGGAGCAAGGATTTGGATGTGCTACGCTCAACTTGGCCTGCCTTTTGCATGGTGAGTATCCCTGGAGCTCCTGGCTTTGTGGTTTTCTGAACCCTAACCCTAAGCATAACCCTAACCCTAGCCCTAAGCCTAACCCTAGACTGAGGCAGAAATCGGGCATTGGGCTGTGATGAGTTCCGAGCAGAATGACGAAGACGTAGCAAGGATTTGGATGTGCTACGCTCAACTTGGCCTGCCTTTTGCATGGTGAGTATCCCTGGAGCTCCTGGCTTTGTGGTTTTGTGAACCCTAACCCTAGGCATAACCCTAACCCTAGCCCTAAGCCTAACCCTAGACTGAGCCAGTAATCGGGCATTGGGCTGTGGGGAGTTCCGAGCAGAATGAAGAAGAGGGAGAGGGGATTTGGATGTGCTACGCTCAACTTGGCCTGCATTTTGCATGGTGAGTAGCCCTGGAGCTCCTGGCTTTGTGGTTTTGTGAACCCTAAGCCTAGGCATAACCCTAACCCTAGCCCTAAGCCTAACCCTAGACTGAGGCAGAAATCGGGCATTGGGCTGTGGTGAGTTCCGAGCAGAATGATGAAGAGGGAGTGGGGATTTGGATGTGCTACGCTCAACTTGTCCTGCCTTTTGCATGGTGAGTATCCCTGGAGCTCCTGGCTTTGTGGTTTTGTGAACCCTAACCCTAGGCATAACCCTAACCCTAGCCCTAAGCCTAACCCTAGACTGAGGCAGTAATCGGGCATTGGGCTGTGCGGAGTTCTGAGCAGAATGACGAAGAGGGAGCAAGGATTTGGATGTGCTACGCTCAACTTGGCCTGCCTTTTGCATGGTGAGTATCCCTGGAGCTCCTGGCTTTGTGGTTTTGTGAACCCTAACCCTAGGCATAACCCTAACCCTAGCCCTAAGCCTAACCCTAGACTGAGGCAGAAATCGGGCATTGGGCTGTGGGGAGTTCCGAGCAGAATGACGAAGAGGGAGCAAGGATTTGGATGTGCTACGCTCAACTTGGCCTGCCTTTTGCATGGTATCCCTGGAGCTCCTGGCTTTGTGGTTTTGTGAACCCTAACCCTAGGCATAACCCTAACCCTAGCCCTAAGCCTAACCCTAGACTGAGGCAGAAATCGGGCATTGGGCTGTGGGGAGTTCCGAGCAGAATGACGAAGAGGGAGCAAGGATTTGGATGTGCTACGCTCAACTTGGCCTGCCTTTTGCATGGTGAGTATCCCTGGAGCTCCTGGCTTTGTGGTTTTGTGAACCCTAACCCTAGGCATAACCCTAACCCTAGCCCTAAGCCTAACCCTAGACTGAGGCAGAAATCGGGCATTGGGCTGTGGTGAGTTCCGAGCAGAATGACGAAGAGGGAGCAAGGATTTGGATGTGCTACGCTCAACTTGGCCTGCCTTTTGCATGGTGAGTATCCCTGGAGCTCCTGGCTTTGTGGTTTTGTGAACCCTAACCCTAGGCATAACCCTAACCCTAGCCCTAAGCCTAACCCTAGACTGAGGCAGTAATCGGGCATTGGGCTGTGCGGAGTTCCGAGCAGAATGACGAAGAGGGAGCAAGGATTTGGATGTGCTACGCTCAACTTGGCCTGCCTTTTGCATGGTGAGTATCCCTGGAGCTCCTGGCTTTGTGGTTTTGTGAACCCTAACCCTAGGCATAACCCTAACCCTAGCCCTAAGCCTAACCCTAGACTGAGGCAGAAATCGGGCATTGGGCTGTGGTGAGTTCCGAGCAGAATGATGAAGAGGGAGAGGGGATTTGGATGTGCTACGCTCAACTTGGCCTGCCTTTTGCATGGTGAGTATCCCTGGAGCTCCTGGCTTTGTGGTTTTCTGAACCCTAACCCTAGGCATAACCCTAACCCTAGCCCTAAGCCTAACCCTAGACTGAGGCAGTAATCGGGCATTGGGCTGTGCGGAGTTCCGAGCAGAATGACGAAGAGGGAGCAAGGATTTGGATGTGCTACGCTCAACTTGGCCTGCCTTTTGCATGGTGAGTATCCCTGGAGCTCCTGGCTTTGTGGTTTTGTGAACCCTAACCCTAGGCATAACCCTAACCCTAGCCCTAAGCCTAACCCTAGACTGAGGCAGAAATCGGGCATTGGGCTGTGGGGAGTTCCGAGCAGAATGACGAAGAGGGAGCAAGGATTTGGATGTGCTACGCTCAACTTGGCCTGCCTTTTGCATGGTATCCCTGGAGCTCCTGGCTTTGTGGTTTTGTGAACCCTAACCCTAGGCATAACCCTAACCCTAGCCCTAAGCCTAACCCTAGACTGAGGCAGAAATCGGGCATTGGGCTGTGGGGAGTTCCGAGCAGAATGACGAAGAGGGAGCAAGGATTTGGATGTGCTACGCTCAACTTGGCCTGCCTTTTGCATGGTGAGTATCCCTGGAGCTCCTGGCTTTGTGGTTTTGTGAACCCTAACCCTAGGCATAACCCTAACCCTAACCCTAAGGCTAACCCTAGACTGAGGCAGAAATCGGGCATTGGGCTGTGGTGAGTTCCGAGCAGAATGACGAAGAGGGAGCAAGGATTTGGATGTGCTACGCTCAACTTGGCCTGCCTTTTGCATGGTGAGTATCCCTGGAGCTCCTGGCTTTGTGGTTTTGTGAACCCTAACCCTAGGCATAACCCTAACCCTAGCCCTAAGCCTAACCCTAGACTGAGGCAGTAATCGGGCATTGGGCTGTGCGGAGTTCCGAGCAGAATGACGAAGAGGGAGCAAGGATTTGGATGTGCTACGCTCAACTTGGCCTGCCTTTTGCATGGTGAGTATCCCTGGAGCTCCTGGCTTTGTGGTTTTGTGAACCCTAACCCTAGGCATAACCCTAACCCTAGCCCTAAGCCTAACCCTAGACTGAGGCAGAAATCGGGCATTGGGCTGTGGTGAGTTCCGAGCAGAATGACGAAGAGGGAGCAAGGATTTGGATGTGCTACGCTCAACTTGGCCTGCCTTTTGCATGGTATCCCTGGAGCTCCTGGCTTTGTGGTTTTGTGAACCCTAACCCTAGGCATAACCCTAACCCTAGCCCTAAGCCTAACCCTAGACTGAGGCAGAAATCGGGCATTGGGCTGTGGGGAGTTCCGAGCAGAATGACGAAGAGGGAGCAAGGATTTGGATGTGCTACGCTCAACTTGGCCTGCCTTTTGCATGGTGAGTATCCCTGGAGCTCCTGGCTTTGTGGTTTTCTGAACCCTAACCCTAGGCATAACCCTAACCCTAGCCCTAAGCCTAACCCTAGACTGAGGCAGAAATCGGGCATTGGGCTGTGGTGAGTTCCGAGCAGAATGACGAAGAGGGAGAGGGGATTTGGATGTGCTACGCTCAACTTGGCCTGCATTTTGCATGGTGAGTATCCCTGGAGCTCCTGGCTTTGTGGTTTTCTGAACCCTAACCCTAGGCATAACCCTAACCCTAGCCCTAAGCCTAACCCTAGACTGAGGCAGAAATCGGGCATTGGGCTGTGGGGAGTTCCGAGCAGAATGACGAAGAGGGAGCAAGGATTTGGATGTGCTACGCTCAACTTGGCCTGCCTTTTGCATGGTGAGTATCCCTGGAGCTCCTGGCTTTGTGGTTTTGTGAACCCTAACCCTAGGCATAACCCTAACCCTAGCCCTAAGCCTAACCCTAGACTGAGCCAGTAATCGGGCATTGGGCTGTGGGGAGTTCCGAGCAGAATGAAGAAGAGGGAGAGGGAATTTGGATGTGCTACGCTCAACTTGGCCTGCCTTTTGCATGGTGAGTATCCCTGGAGCTCCTGGCTTTGTGGTTTTGTGAACCCTAACCCTAGGCATAACCCTAACCCTAGCCCTAAGCCCAACCCTAGACTGAGCCAGTAATCGGGCATTGGGCTGTGGGGAGTTCCGAGCAGAATGACGAAGAGGGAGAGGGGATTTGGATGTGCTACGCTCAACATGGCCTGCCTTTTGCATGGTGAGTATCCCTGGAGCTCCTGGCTTTGTGGTTTTGTGAACCCTAACCCTAGGCATAACCCTAACCCTAGCCCTAAGCCCAACCCTAGACTGAGCCAGTAATCGGGCATTGGGCTGTGGGGAGTTCCGAGCAGAATGACGAAGAGGGAGAGGGGATTTGGATGTGCTACGCTCAACATGGCCTGCCTTTTGCATGGTGAGTATCCCTGGAGCTCCTGGCTTTGTGGTTTTCTGAACCCTAACCCTAGGCATAACCCTAACCCTAGCCCTAAGCCTAACCCTAGACTGAGCCAGTAATCGGGCATTGGGCTGTGGTGAGTTCTGAGCAGAATGACGAAGAGGGAGCAAGGATTTGGATGTGCTACGCTCAACTTGGCCTGCCTTTTGCATGGTGAGTATCCCTGGAGCTCCTGGCTTTGTGGTTTTCTGAACCCTAACCCTAGGCATAACCCTAACCGTAGCCCTAAGCCTAACCCTAGACTGAGACAGAAATCGGGCATTGGGCTGTGGTGAGTTCCGAGCAGAATGACGAAGAGGGAGCAAGGATTTGGATGTGCTACGCTCAACTTGGCCTGCCTTTTGCATGGTGAGTATCCCTGGAGCTCCTGGCTTTGTGGTTTTGTGAACCCTAACCCTAGGCATAACCCTAACCCTAGCCCTAAGCCTAACCCTAGACTGAGGCAGAAATCGGGCATTGGGCTGTGATGAGTTCCGAGCAGAATGACGAAGACGGAGCAAGGATTTGGATGTGCTACGCTCAACTTGGCCTGCCTTTTGCATGGTGAGTATCCCTGGAGCTCCTGGCTTTGTGGTTTTGTGAACCCTAACCCTAGGCATAACCCTAACCCTAGCCCTAAGCCTAACCCTAGACTGAGCCAGTAATCGGGCATTGGGCTGTGGGGAGTTCCGAGCAGAATGAAGAAGAGGGAGAGGGAAGTTGGATGTGCTACGCTCAACTTGGCCTGCCTTTTGCATGGTGAGTATCCCTGGAGCTCCTGGTTTTGTGGTTTTCTGAACCCTAACCCCAGGCATAACCCTAACCCTAGCCCTAAGCCTAACCCTAGACTGAGGCAGAAATCGGGCATTGGGCTGTGGGGAGTTCCGAGCAGAATGACGAAGAGGGAGAGGGAATTTGGATGTGCTACGCTCAACATGGCCTGCCTTTTGCATGGTGAGTATCCCTGGAGCTCCTGGCTTTGTGGTTTTGTGAACCCTAACCCTAGGCATAACCCTAACCCTAGCCCTAAGCCTAACCCTAGACTGAGGCAGAAATCGGGCATTGGGCTGTGGGGAGTTCCGAGCAGAATGACAAAGAGGGAGCAAGGATTTGGATGTGCTATGCTCAACTTGGCCTGCCTTTTGCATGGTGAGTATCCCTGGAGCTCCTGGCTTTGTGGTTTTGTGAACCCTAACCCTAGGCATAACCCTAACCCTAGCCCTAAGCCTAACCCTAGACTGAGGCAGAAATCGGGCATTGGGCTGTGGGGAGTTCCGAGCAGAATGACGAAGAGGGAGCAAGGATTTGGATGTGCTACGCTCAACTTGGCCTGCATTTTGCATGGTGAGTAGCCCTGGAGCTCCTGGCTTTGTGGTTTTCTGAACCCTAACCCTAGGCATAACCCTAACCCTAGCCCTAAGCCTAACCCTAGACTGAGGCAGAAATCGGGCATTGGGCTGTGGTGAGTTCCGAGCAGAATGATGAAGAGGGAGAGGGGATTTGGATGTGCTACGCTCAACTTGGCCTGCCTTTTGCATGGTGAGTATCCCTGGAGCTCCTGGCTTTGTGGTTTTGTGAACCCTAACCCTAGGCATAACCCTAACCCTAGCCCTAAGCCTAACCCTAGACTGAGGCAGAAATCGGGCATTGGGCTGTGGGGAGTTCCGAGCAGAATGACGAAGAGGGAGCAAGGATTTGGATGTGCTACGCTCAACTTGGCCTGCCTTTTGCATGGTGAGTATCCCTGGAGCTCCTGGCTTTGTGGTTTTCTGAAGCCTAACCCTAGGCATAACCCTAACCCTAGCCCTAAGCCTAACCCTAGACTGAGGCAGTAATCGGGCATTGGGCTGTGGGGAGTTCCGAGCAGAATGACGAAGAGGGAGCAAGGATTTGGATGTGCTACGCTCAACATGGCCTGCCTTTTGCATGGTGAGTATCCCTGGAGCTCCTGGCTTTGTGGTTTTGTGAACCCTAACCCTAGGCATAACCCTAACCCTAGCCCTAAGCCTAACCCTAGACTGAGGCAGAAATCGGGCATTGGGCTGTGGTGAGTTCCGAGCAGAATGACAAAGAGGGAGCAAGGATTTGGATGTGCTATGCTCAACTTGGCCTGCATTTTGCATGGTGAGTATCCCTGGAGCTCCTGGCTTTGTGGTTTTGTGAACCCTAACCCTAGGCATAACCCTAACCCTAGCCCTAAGCCTAACCCTAGACTGAGGCAGAAATCGGGCATTGGGCTGTGGTGAGTTCCGAGCAGAATGATGAAGAGGGAGAGGGGATTTGGATGTGCTACGCTCAACTTGGCCTGCCTTTTGCATGGTGAGTATCCCTGGAGCTCCTGGCTTTGTGGTTTTCTGAACCCTAACCCTAGGCATAACCCTAACCCTAGCCCTAAGCCTAACCCTAGACTGAGGCAGAAATCGGGCATTGGGCTGTGGGGAGTTCCGAGCAGAATGACGAAGAGGGAGCAAGGATTTGGATGTGCTACGCTCAACTTGGCCTGCCTTTTGCATGGTATCCCTGGAGCTCCTGGCTTTGTGGTTTTGTGAACCCTAACCCTAGGCATAACCCTAACCCTAGCCCTAAGCCTAACCCTAGACTGAGCCAGTAATCAGGCATTGGGCTGTGGGGAGTTCCGAGCAGAATGACGAAGAGGGATCAAGGATTTGGATGTGCTACACTCAACTTGGCCTGCCTTTTGCAATGGTGAGTATCCCTGGAGCTCCTGGCTTTGTGGTTTTGTGAACCCTAACCCTAGGCATAACCCTAACCCTAGGCATAACCCTAACCCTAGCCCTAAGCATAACCCTAGACTGAGGCAGAAATCGGGCATTGGGCTGTGGTGAGTTCCGAGCAGAATGACGAAGAGGGAGCAAGGATTTGGATGTGCTACGCTCAACTTGGCCTGCCTTTTGCATGGTGAGTATCCCTGGAGCTCCTGGCTTTGTGGTTTTCTGAAGCCTAACCCTAGGCATAACCCTAACCCTAGCCCTAACCCTAACCCTAGACTGAGCCAGTAATCGGGCATTGGGCTGTGGGGAGTTCCGAGCAGAATGACGAAGAGGGAGAGGGGATTTGGATGTGCTACGCTCAACTTGGCCTGCCTTTTGCATGGTGAGTATCCCTGGAGCTCCTGGCTTTGTGGTTTTGTGAACCCTAACCCTAGGCATAACCCTAACCCTAGCCCTAAGCCTAACCCTAGACTGAGCCAGTAATCGGGCATTGGGCTGTGGTGAGTTCCGAGCAGAATGACAAAGAGGGAGCAAGGATTGGGATGTGCTACGCTCAACTCGGCCTGCCTTTTGCATGGTGAGTATCCCTGGAGCTCCTGGCTTTGTGGTTTTGTGAACCCTAACCCTAGGCATAACCCTAACCCTAGCCCTAAGCCTAACCCTAGACTGAGGCAGTAATCGGGCATTGGGCTGTGGGGAGTTCCGAGCAGAATGACGAAGAGGGACCAAGGATTTGGATGTGCTATGCTCAACTTGGCCTGCCTTTTGCATGGTGAGTATCCCTGGAGCTCCTGGCTTTGTGGTTTTGTGAACCCTAACCCTAGGCATAACCCTAACCCTAGCCCTAAGCCTAACCCTAGACTGAGGCAGAAATCGGGCATTGGGCTGTGGTGAGTTCCGAGCAGAATGATGAAGAGGGAGAGGGGATTTGGATGTGCTACGCTCAACTTGGCCTGCCTTTTGCATGGTGAGTATCCCTGGAGCTCCTGGCTTTGTGGTTTTCTGAACCCTAACCCTAGGCATAACCCTAACCCTAGCCCTAAGCCTAACCCTAGACTGAGGCAGTAATCGGGCATTGGGCTGTGCGGAGTTCCGAGCAGAATGACGAAGAGGGAGCAAGGATTTGGATGTGCTACGCTCAACTTGGCCTGCCTTTTGCATGGTGAGTATCCCTGGAGCTCCTGGCTTTGTGGTTTTGTGAACCCTAACCCTAGGCATAACCCTAACCCTAGCCCTAAGCCTAACCCTAGACTGAGGCAGAAATCGGGCATTGGGCTGTGGGGAGTTCCGAGCAGAATGACGAAGAGGGAGCAAGGATTTGGATGTGCTACGCTCAACTTGGCCTGCCTTTTGCATGGTATCCCTGGAGCTCCTGGCTTTGTGGTTTTGTGAACCCTAACCCTAGGCATAACCCTAACCCTAGCCCTAAGCCTAACCCTAGACTGAGGCAGAAATCGGGCATTGGGCTGTGGGGAGTTCCGAGCAGAATGACGAAGAGGGAGCAAGGATTTGGATGTGCTACGCTCAACTTGGCCTGCCTTTTGCATGGTGAGTATCCCTGGAGCTCCTGGCTTTGTGGTTTTGTGAACCCTAACCCTAGGCATAACCCTAACCCTAGCCCTAAGGCTAACCCTAGACTGAGGCAGAAATCGGGCATTGGGCTGTGGTGAGTTCCGAGCAGAATGACGAAGAGGGAGCAAGGATTTGGATGTGCTACGCTCAACTTGGCCTGCCTTTTGCATGGTGAGTATCCCTGGAGCTCCTGGCTTTGTGGTTTTGTGAACCCTAACCCTAGGCATAACCCTAACCCTAGCCCTAAGCCTAACCCTAGACTGAGGCAGTAATCGGGCATTGGGCTGTGCGGAGTTCCGAGCAGAATGACGAAGAGGGAGCAAGGATTTGGATGTGCTATGCTCAACTTGGCCTGCCTTTTGCATGGTGAGTATCCCTGGAGCTCCTGGCTTTGTGGTTTTGTGAACCCTAACCCTAGGCATAACCCTAACCCTAGCCCTAAGCCTAACCCTAGACTGAGGCAGAAATCGGGCATTGGGCTGTGGGGAGTTCCGAGCAGAATGACGAAGAGGGAGCAAGGATTTGGATGTGCTACGCTCAACTTGGCCTGCCTTTTGCATGGTGAGTATCCCTGGAGCTCCTGGCTTTGTGGTTTTGTGAACCCTAACCCTAGGCATAACCCTAACCCTAGCCCTTAGCCTAACCCTAGACTGAGGCAGAAATCGGGCATTGGGCTGTGGTGAGTTCCGAGCAGAATGATGAAGAGGGAGAGGGGATTTGGATGTGCTACGCTCAACTTGGCCTGCCTTTTGCATGGTGAGTATCCCTGGAGCTCCTGGCTTTGTGGTTTTCTGAACCCTAACCCTAGGCATAACCCTAACCCTAGCCCTAAGCCTAACCCTAGACTGAGGCAGTAATCGGGCATTGGGCTGTGCGGAGTTCCGAGCAGAATGACGAAGAGGGAGCAAGGATTTGGATGTGCTACGCTCAACTTGGCCTGCCTTTTGCATGGTGAGTATCCCTGGAGCTCCTGGCTTTGTGGTTTTGTGAACCCTAACCCTAGGCATAACCCTAACCCTAGCCCTAAGCCTAACCCTAGACTGAGGCAGAAATCGGGCATTGGGCTGTGGGGAGTTCCGAGCAGAATGACGAAGAGGGAGCAAGGATTTGGATGTGCTACGCTCAACTTGGCCTGCCTTTTGCATGGTATCCCTGGAGCTCCTGGCTTTGTGGTTTTGTGAACCCTAACCCTAGGCATAACCCTAACCCTAGCCCTAAGCCTAACCCTAGACTGAGGCAGAAATCGGGCATTGGGCTGTGGGGAGTTCCGAGCAGAATGACGAAGAGGGAGCAAGGATTTGGATGTGCTATGCTCAACTTGGCCTGCCTTTTGCATGGTGAGTATCCCTGGAGCTCCTGGCTTTGTGGTTTTGTGAACCCTAACCCTAGGCATAACCCTAACCCTAACCCTAAGGCTAACCCTAGACTGAGGCAGAAATCGGGCATTGGGCTGTGGTGAGTTCCGAGCAGAATGACGAAGAGGGAGCAAGGATTTGGATGTGCTACGCTCAACTTGGCCTGCCTTTTGCATGGTGAGTATCCCTGGAGCTCCTGGCTTTGTGGTTTTGTGAACCCTAACCCTAGGCATAACCCTAACCCTAGCCCTAAGCCTAACCCTAGACTGAGGCAGTAATCGGGCATTGGGCTGTGCGGAGTTCCGAGCAGAATGACGAAGAGGGAGCAAGGATTTGGATGTGCTACGCTCAACTTGGCCTGCCTTTTGCATGGTGAGTATCCCTGGAGCTCCTGGCTTTGTGGTTTTGTGAACCCTAACCCTAGGCATAACCCTAACCCTAGCCCTAAGCCTAACCCTAGACTGAGGCAGAAATCGGGCATTGGGCTGTGGTGAGTTCCGAGCAGAATGACGAAGAGGGAGCAAGGATTTGGATGTGCTACGCTCAACTTGGCCTGCCTTTTGCATGGTATCCCTGGAGCTCCTGGCTTTGTGGTTTTGTGAACCCTAACCCTAGGCATAACCCTAACCCTAGCCCTAAGCCTAACCCTAGACTGAGGCAGAAATCGGGCATTGGGCTGTGGGGAGTTCCGAGCAGAATGACGAAGAGGGAGCAAGGATTTGGATGTGCTACGCTCAACTTGGCCTGCCTTTTGCATGGTGAGTATCCCTGGAGCTCCTGGCTTTGTGGTTTTCTGAACCCTAACCCTAGGCATAACCCTAACCCTAGCCCTAAGCCTAACCCTAGACTGAGGCAGTAATCGGGCATTGGGCTGTGCGGAGTTCCGAGCAGAATGACGAAGAGGGAGCAAGGATTTGGATGTGCTACGCTCAACTTGGCCTGCCTTTTGCATGGTGAGTATCCCTGGAGCTCCTGGCTTTGTGGTTTTGTGAACCCTAACCCTAGGCATAACCCTAACCCTAGGCATAACCCTAACCCTAGCCCTAAGCATAACCCTAGACTGAGGCAGAAATCGGGCATTGGGCTGTGGTGAGTTCCGAGCAGAATGACGAAGACGGAGCAAGGATTTGGATGTGCTACGCTCAACTTGGCCTGCCTTTTGCATGGTGAGTATCCCTGGAGCTCCTGGCTTTGTGGTTTTGTGAACCCTAACCCTAGGCATAACCCTAACCCTAGCCCTAAGCCTAACCCTAGACTGAGCCAGTAATCGGGCATTGGGCTGTGGGGAGTTCCGAGCAGAATGAAGAAGAGGGAGAGGGAATTTGGATGTGCTACGCTCAACTTGGCCTGCCTTTTGCATGGTGAGTATCCCTGGAGCTCCTGGCTTTGTGGTTTTGTGAACCCTAACCCTAGGCATAACCCTAACCCTAGCCCTAAGCCCAACCCTAGACTGAGCCAGTAATCGGGCATTGGGCTGTGGGGAGTTCCGAGCAGAATGACGAAGAGGGAGAGGGGATTTGGATGTGCTACGCTCAACATGGCCTGCCTTTTGCATGGTGAGTATCCCTGGAGCTCGTGGCTTTGTGGTTTTGTGAACCCTAACCCTAGGCATAACCCTAACCCTAGCCCTAAGCCCAACCCTAGACTGAGCCAGTAATCGGGCATTGGGCTGTGGGGAGTTCCGAGCAGAATGACGAAGAGGGAGAGGGGATTTGGATGTGCTACGCTCAACATGGCCTGCCTTTTGCATGGTGAGTATCCCTGGAGCTCCTGGCTTTGTGGTTTTCTGAAGCCTAACCCTAGGCATAACCCTAACCCTAGCCCTAAGCCTAACCCTAGACTGAGCCAGTAATCGGGCATTGGGCTGTGGTGAGTTCTGAGCAGAATGACGAAGAGGGAGCAAGGATTTGGATGTGCTACGCTCAACTTGGCCTGCCTTTTGCATGGTGAGTATCCCTGGAGCTCCTGGCTTTGTGGTTTTCTGAACCCTAACCCTAGGCATAACCCTAACCGTAGCCCTAAGCCTAACCCTAGACTGAGACAGAAATCGGGCATTGGGCTGTGGTGAGTTCCGAGCAGAATGACGAAGAGGGAGCAAGGATTTGGATGTGCTACGCTCAACTTGGCCTGCCTTTTGCATGGTGAGTATCCCTGGAGCTCCTGGCTTTGTGGTTTTCTGAACCCTAACCCTAAGCATAACCCTAACCCTAGCCCTAAGCCTAACCCTAGACTGAGGCAGAAATCGGGCATTGGGCTGTGATGAGTTCCGAGCAGAATGACGAAGACGTAGCAAGGATTTGGATGTGCTACGCTCAACTTGGCCTGCCTTTTGCATGGTGAGTATCCCTGGAGCTCCTGGCTTTGTGGTTTTGTGAACCCTAACCCTAGGCATAACCCTAACCCTAGCCCTAAGCCTAACCCTAGACTGAGGCAGAAATCGGGCATTGGGCTGTGGGGAGTTCCGAGCAGAATGAAGAAGAGGGAGAGGGAATTTGGATGTGCTACGCTCAACATGGCCTGCCTTTTGCATGGTGAGTATCCCTGGAGCTCCTGGCTTTGTGGTTTTGTGAACCCTAACCCTAGGCATAACCCTAACCCTAGCCCTAAGCCTAACCCTAGACTGAGGCAGAAATCGGGCATTGGGCTGTGGTGAGTTCCGAGCAGAATGACAAAGAGGGAGCAAGGATTTGGATGTGCTATGCTCAACTTGGCCTGCCTTTTGCATGGTGAGTATCCCTGGAGCTCCTGGCTTTGTGGTTTTGTGAACCCTAACCCTAGGCATAACCCTAACCCTAGCCCTAAGCCTAACCCTAGACTGAGGCAGAAATCGGGCATTGGGCTGTGGGGAGTTCCGAGCAGAATGACGAAGAGGGAGCAAGGATTTGGATGTGCTACGCTCAACTTGGCCTGCATTTTGCATGGTGAGTAGCCCTGGAGCTCCTGGCTTTGTGGTTTTCTGAACCCTAAGCCTAGGCATAACCCTAACCCTAGCCCTAAGCCTAACCCTAGACTGAGGCAGAAATCGGGCATTGGGCTGTGCGGAGTTCCGAGCAGAATGACGAAGAGGGAGCAAGGATTTGGATGTGCTACGCTCAACTTGGCCTGCCTTTTGCATGGTGAGTATCCCTGGAGCTCCTGGCTTTGTGGTTTTGTGAACCCTAACCCTAGGCATAACCCTAACCCTAGCCCTAAGCCTAACCCTAGACTGAGGCAGTAATCGGGCATTGGGCTGTGCGGAGTTCCGAGCAGAATGACGAAGAGGGAGCAAGGATTTGGATGTGCTATGCTCAACTTGGCCTGCCTTTTGCATGGTGAGTATCCCTGGAGCTCCTGGCTTTGTGGTTTTGTGAACCCTAACCCTAGGCATAACCCTAACCCTAGCCCTAAGCCTAACCCTAGACTGAGGCAGAAATCGGGCATTGGGCTGTGGGGAGTTCCGAGCAGAATGACGAAGAGGGAGCAAGGATTTGGATGTGCTACGCTCAACTTGGCCTGCCTTTTGCATGGTGAGTATCCCTGGAGCTCCTGGCTTTGTGGTTTTGTGAACCCTAACCCTAGGCATAACCCTAACCCTAGCCCTAAGCCTAACCCTAGACTGAGGCAGAAATCGGGCATTGGGCTGTGGTGAGTTCCGAGCAGAATGATGAAGAGGGAGAGGGGATTTGGATGTGCTACGCTCAACTTGGCCTGCCTTTTGCATGGTGAGTATCCCTGGAGCTCCTGGCTTTGTGGTTTTCTGAACCCTAACCCTAGGCATAACCCTAACCCTAGCCCTAAGCCTAACCCTAGACTGAGGCAGTAATCGGGCATTGGGCTGTGCGGAGTTCCGAGCAGAATGACGAAGAGGGAGCAAGGATTTGGATGTGCTACGCTCAACTTGGCCTGCCTTTTGCATGGTGAGTATCCCTGGAGCTCCTGGCTTTGTGGTTTTGTGAACCCTAACCCTAGGCATAACCCTAACCCTAGCCCTAAGCCTAACCCTAGACTGAGGCAGAAATCGGGCATTGGGCTGTGGGGAGTTCCGAGCAGAATGACGAAGAGGGAGCAAGGATTTGGATGTGCTACGCTCAACTTGGCCTGCCTTTTGCATGGTATCCCTGGAGCTCCTGGCTTTGTGGTTTTGTGAACCCTAACCCTAGGCATAACCCTAACCCTAGCCCTAAGCCTAACCCTAGACTGAGGCAGAAATCGGGCATTGGGCTGTGGGGAGTTCCGAGCAGAATGACGAAGAGGGAGCAAGGATTTGGATGTGCTATGCTCAACTTGGCCTGCCTTTTGCATGGTGAGTATCCCTGGAGCTCCTGGCTTTGTGGTTTTGTGAACCCTAACCCTAGGCATAACCCTAACCCTAACCCTAAGGCTAACCCTAGACTGAGGCAGAAATCGGGCATTGGGCTGTGGTGAGTTCCGAGCAGAATGACGAAGAGGGAGCAAGGATTTGGATGTGCTACGCTCAACTTGGCCTGCCTTTTGCATGGTGAGTATCCCTGGAGCTCCTGGCTTTGTGGTTTTGTGAACCCTAACCCTAGGCATAACCCTAACCCTAGCCCTAAGCCTAACCCTAGACTGAGGCAGTAATCGGGCATTGGGCTGTGCGGAGTTCCGAGCAGAATGACGAAGAGGGAGCAAGGATTTGGATGTGCTACGCTCAACTTGGCCTGCCTTTTGCATGGTGAGTATCCCTGGAGCTCCTGGCTTTGTGGTTTTGTGAACCCTAACCCTAGGCATAACCCTAACCCTAGCCCTAAGCCTAACCCTAGACTGAGGCAGAAATCGGGCATTGGGCTGTGGTGAGTTCCGAGCAGAATGACGAAGAGGGAGCAAGGATTTGGATGTGCTACGCTCAACTTGGCCTGCCTTTTGCATGGTATCCCTGGAGCTCCTGGCTTTGTGGTTTTGTGAACCCTAACCCTAGGCATAACCCTAACCCTAGCCCTAAGCCTAACCCTAGACTGAGGCAGAAATCGGGCATTGGGCTGTGGGGAGTTCCGAGCAGAATGACGAAGAGGGAGCAAGGATTTGGATGTGCTACGCTCAACTTGGCCTGCCTTTTGCATGGTGAGTATCCCTGGAGCTCCTGGCTTTGTGGTTTTCTGAACCCTAACCCTAGGCATAACCCTAACCCTAGCCCTAAGCCTAACCCTAGACTGAGGCAGTAATCGGGCATTGGGCTGTGCGGAGTTCCGAGCAGAATGACGAAGAGGGAGCAAGGATTTGGATGTGCTACGCTCAACTTGGCCTGCCTTTTGCATGGTGAGTATCCCTGGAGCTCCTGGCTTTGTGGTTTTCTGAAGCCTAACCCTAGGCATAACCCTAACCCTAGCCCTAACCATAACCCTAGACTGAGGCAGAAATCGGGCATTGGGCTGTGGGGAGTTCCGAGCAGAATGACGAAGAGGGAGAGGGGATTTGGATGTGCTACGCTCAACTTGGCCTGCATTTTGCATGGTGAGTATCCCTGGAGCTCCTGGCTTTGTGGTTTTCTGAACCCTAACCCTAGGCATAACCCTAACCCTAGCCCTAAGCCTAACCCTAGACTGAGGCAGAAATCGGGCATTGGGCTGTGGGGAGTTCCGAGCAGAATGACGAAGAGGGAGCAAGGATTTGGATGTGCTACGCTCAACTTGGCCTGCCTTTTGCATGGTGAGTATCCCTGGAGCTCCTGGCTTTGTGGTTTTGTGAACCCTAACCCTAGGCATAACCCTAACCCTAGCCCTAAGCCTAACCCTAGACTGAGCCAGTAATCGGGCATTGGGCTGTGGGGAGTTCCGAGCAGAATGAAGAAGAGGGAGAGGGAATTTGGATGTGCTACGCTCAACTTGGCCTGCCTTTTGCATGGTGAGTATCCCTGGAGCTCCTGGCTTTGTGGTTTTGTGAACCCTAACCCTAGGCATAACCCTAACCCTAGCCCTAAGCCCAACCCTAGACTGAGCCAGTAATCGGGCATTGGGCTGTGGGGAGTTCCGAGCAGAATGACGAAGAGGGAGAGGGGATTTGGATGTGCTACGCTCAACATGGCCTGCCTTTTGCATGGTGAGTATCCCTGGAGCTCGTGGCTTTGTGGTTTTGTGAACCCTAACCCTAGGCATAACCCTAACCCTAGCCCTAAGCCCAACCCTAGACTGAGCCAGTAATCGGGCATTGGGCTGTGGGGAGTTCCGAGCAGAATGACGAAGAGGGAGAGGGGATTTGGATGTGCTACGCTCAACATGGCCTGCCTTTTGCATGGTGAGTATCCCTGGAGCTCCTGGCTTTGTGGTTTTCTGAAGCCTAACCCTAGGCATAACCCTAACCCTAGCCCTAAGCCTAACCCTAGACTGAGCCAGTAATCGGGCATTGGGCTGTGGTGAGTTCTGAGCAGAATGACGAAGAGGGAGCAAGGATTTGGATGTGCTACGCTCAACTTGGCCTGCCTTTTGCATGGTGAGTATCCCTGGAGCTCCTGGCTTTGTGGTTTTCTGAACCCTAACCCTAGGCATAACCCTAACCGTAGCCCTAAGCCTAACCCTAGACTGAGACAGAAATCGGGCATTGGGCTGTGGTGAGTTCCGAGCAGAATGACGAAGAGGGAGCAAGGATTTGGATGTGCTACGCTCAACTTGGCCTGCCTTTTGCATGGTGAGTATCCCTGGAGCTCCTGGCTTTGTGGTTTTCTGAACCCTAACCCTAAGCATAACCCTAACCCTAGCCCTAAGCCTAACCCTAGACTGAGGCAGAAATCGGGCATTGGGCTGTGATGAGTTCCGAGCAGAATGACGAAGACGTAGCAAGGATTTGGATGTGCTACGCTCAACTTGGCCTGCCTTTTGCATGGTGAGTATCCCTGGAGCTCCTGGCTTTGTGGTTTTGTGAACCCTAACCCTAGGCATAACCCTAACCCTAGCCCTAAGCCTAACCCTAGACTGAGGCAGAAATCGGGCATTGGGCTGTGGGGAGTTCCGAGCAGAATGAAGAAGAGGGAGAGGGAATTTGGATGTGCTACGCTCAACATGGCCTGCCTTTTGCATGGTGAGTATCCCTGGAGCTCCTGGCTTTGTGGTTTTGTGAACCCTAACCCTAGGCATAACCCTAACCCTAGCCCTAAGCCTAACCCTAGACTGAGGCAGAAATCGGGCATTGGGCTGTGGTGAGTTCCGAGCAGAATGACAAAGAGGGAGCAAGGATTTGGATGTGCTATGCTCAACTTGGCCTGCCTTTTGCATGGTGAGTATCCCTGGAGCTCCTGGCTTTGTGGTTTTGTGAACCCTAACCCTAGGCATAACCCTAACCCTAGCCCTAAGCCTAACCCTAGACTGAGGCAGAAATCGGGCATTGGGCTGTGGGGAGTTCCGAGCAGAATGACGAAGAGGGAGCAAGGATTTGGATGTGCTACGCTCAACTTGGCCTGCATTTTGCATGGTGAGTAGCCCTGGAGCTCCTGGCTTTGTGGTTTTCTGAACCCTAAGCCTAGGCATAACCCTAACCCTAGCCCTAAGCCTAACCCTAGACTGAGGCAGAAATCGGGCATTGGGCTGTGGTGAGTTCCGAGCAGAATGATGAAGAGGGAGAGGGGATTTGGATGTGCTACGCTCAACTTGGCCTGCCTTTTGCATGGTGAGTATCCCTGGAGCTCCTGGCTTTGTGGTTTTGTGAACCCTAACCCTAGGCATAACCCTAACCCTAGCCCTAAGCCTAACCCTAGACTGAGGCAGAAATCGGGCATTGGGCTGTGGGGAGTTCCGAGCAGAATGACGAAGAGGGAGCAAGGATTTGGATGTGCTACGCTCAACTTGGCCTGCCTTTTGCATGGTGAGTATCCCTGGAGCTCCTGGCTTTGTGGTTTTGTGAACCCTAACCCTAGGCATAACATTATCCCTAGCCCTAAGCCTAACCCTAGACTGAGGCAGAAATCAGGCATTGGGCTGTGGGGAGTTCCGAGCAGAATGACGAAGAGGGAGCAAGGATTTGGATGTGCTACGCTCAACTTGGCCTGCCTTTTGCATGGTGAGTATCCCTGGAGCTCCTGGCTTTGTGGTTTTCTGAAGCCTAACCCTAGGCATAACCCTAACCCTGGCCCTAAGCCTAACCCTAGACTGAGGCAGTAATCGGGCATTGGGCTGTGGGGAGTTCCGAGCAGAATGACGAAGAGGGAGAGGGGATTTGGATGTGCTACGCTCAACATGGCCTGCCTTTTGCATGGTGAGTATCCCTGGAGCTCCTGGCTTTGTGGTTTTGTGAACCCTAACCCTAGGCATAACCCTAACCCTAGCCCTAAGCCTAACCCTAGACTGAGGCAGAAATCGGGCATTGGGCTGTGGTGAGTTCCGAGCAGAATGACAAAGAGGGAGCAAGGATTTGGATGTGCTATGCTCAACTTGGCCTGCATTTTGCATGGTGAGTATCCCTGGAGCTCCTGGCTTTGTGGTTTTGTGAACCCTAACCCTAGGCATAACCCTAACCCTAGCCCTAAGCCTAACCCTAGACTGAGGCAGAAATCGGGCATTGGGCTGTGGGGAGTTCCGAGCAGAATGACGAAGAGGGAGAGGGAATTTGGATGTGCTACGCTCAACATGGCCTGCCTTTTGCATGGTGAGTATCCCTGGAGCTCCTGGCTTTGTGGTTTTCTGAACCCTAACCCTAGGCATAACCCTAACCCTAGGCATAACCCTAACCCTAGCCCTAAGCATAACCCTAGACTGAGGCAGAAATCGGGCATTGGGCTGTGGTGAGTTCCGAGCAGAATGACGAAGAGGGAGCAAGGATTTGGATGTGCTATGCTCAACTTGGCCTGCCTTTTGCATGGTGAGTATCCCTGGAGCTCCTGGCTTTGTGGTTTTCTGAAGCCTAACCCTAGGCATAACCCTAACCCTAGCCCTAACCCTAACCCTAGACTGAGCCAGTAATCGGGCATTGGGCTGTGGGGAGTTCCGAGCAGAATGACGAAGAGGGAGAGGGGATTTGGATGTGCTACGCTCAACTTGGCCTGCCTTTTGCATGGTGAGTATCCCTGGAGCTCCTGGCTTTGTGGTTTTGTGAACCCTAACCCTAGGCATAACCCTAACCCTAGCCCTAAGCCTAACCCTAGACTGAGCCAGTAATCGGGCATTGGGCTGTGGTGAGTTCCGAGCAGAATGACAAAGAGGGAGCAAGGATTGGGATGTGCTACGCTCAACTCGGCCTGCCTTTTGCATGGTGAGTATCCCTGGAGCTCCTGGCTTTGTGGTTTTGTGAACCCTAACCCTAGGCATAACCCTAACCCTAGCCCTAAGCCTAACCCTAGACTGAGGCAGAAATCGGGCATTGGGCTGTGGGGAGTTCCGAGCAGAATGACGAAGAGGGAGCAAGGATTTGGATGTGCTATGCTCAACTTGGCCTGCCTTTTGCATGGTGAGTAGCCCTGGAGCTCCTGGCTTTGTGGTTTTGTGAACCCTAACCCTAGGCATAACCCTAACCCTAGCCCTAAGCCTAACCCTAGACTGAGGCAGAAATCGGGCATTGGGCTGTGGTGAGTTCCGAGCAGAATGATGAAGAGGGAGAGGGGATTTGGATGTGCTACGCTCAACTTGGCCTGCCTTTTGCATGGTGAGTATCCCTGGAGCTCCTGGCTTTGTGGTTTTGTGAACCCTAACCCTAGGCATAACCCTAACCCTAGCCCTAAGCCTAACCCTAGACTGAGGCAGTAATCGGGCATTGGGCTGTGCGGAGTTCCGAGCAGAATGACGAAGAGGGAGCAAGGATTTGGATGTGCTACGCTCAACTTGGCCTGCCTTTTGCATGGTGAGTATCCCTGGAGCTCCTGGCTTTGTGGTTTTGTGAACCCTAACCCTAGGCATAACCCTAACCCTAGCCCTAAGCCTAACCCTAGACTGAGGCAGAAATCGGGCATTGGGCTGTGGGGAGTTCCGAGCAGAATGACGAAGAGGGAGCAAGGATTTGGATGTGCTACGCTCAACTTGGCCTGCCTTTTGCATGGTATCCCTGGAGCTCCTGGCTTTGTGGTTTTGTGAACCCTAACCCTAGGCATAACCCTAACCCTAGCCCTAAGCCTAACCCTAGACTGAGGCAGAAATCGGGCATTGGGCTGTGGGGAGTTCCGAGCAGAATGACGAAGAGGGAGCAAGGATTTGGATGTGCTACGCTCAACTTGGCCTGCCTTTTGCATGGTGAGTAGCCCTGGAGCTCCTGGCTTTGTGGTTTTGTGAACCCTAACCCTAGGCATAACCCTAACCCTAGCCCTAAGGCTAACCCTAGACTGAGGCAGAAATCGGGCATTGGGCTGTGGTGAGTTCCGAGCAGAATGACGAAGAGGGAGCAAGGATTTGGATGTGCTACGCTCAACTTGGCCTGCCTTTTGCATGGTGAGTATCCCTGGAGCTCCTGGCTTTGTGGTTTTGTGAACCCTAACCCTAGGCATAACCCTAACCCTAGCCCTAAGCCTAACCCTAGACTGAGGCAGTAATCGGGCATTGGGCTGTGCGGAGTTCCGAGCAGAATGACGAAGAGGGAGCAAGGATTTGGATGTGCTATGCTCAACTTGGCCTGCCTTTTGCATGGTGAGTATCCCTGGAGCTCCTGGCTTTGTGGTTTTGTGAACCCTAACCCTAGGCATAACCCTAACCCTAGCCCTAAGCCTAACCCTAGACTGAGGCAGAAATCGGGCATTGGGCTGTGGGGAGTTCCGAGCAGAATGACGAAGAGGGAGCAAGGATTTGGATGTGCTACGCTCAACTTGGCCTGCCTTTTGCATGGTGAGTATCCCTGGAGCTCCTGGCTTTGTGGTTTTGTGAACCCTAACCCTAGGCATAACCCTAACCCTAGCCCTAAGCCTAACCCTAGACTGAGGCAGAAATCGGGCATTGGGCTGTGGTGAGTTCCGAGCAGAATGACGAAGAGGGAGCAAGGATTTGGATGTGCTACGCTCAACTTGGCCTGCCTTTTGCATGGTGAGTATCCCTGGAGCTCCTGGCTTTGTGGTTTTGTGAACCCTAACCCTAGGCATAACCCTAACCCTAGGCATAACCCTAACCCTAGCCCTAAGCATAACCCTAGACTGAGGCAGAAATCGGGCATTGGGCTGTGGTGAGTTCCGAGCAGAATGACGAAGACGGAGCAAGGATTTGGATGTGCTACGCTCAACTTGGCCTGCCTTTTGCATGGTGAGTATCCCTGGAGCTCCTGGCTTTGTGGTTTTCTGAAGCCTAACCCTAGGCATAACCCTAACCCTAGCCCTAACCATAACCCTAGACTGAGGCAGAAATCGGGCATTGGGCTGTGGGGAGTTCCGAGCAGAATGACGAAGAGGGAGAGGGGATTTGGATGTGCTACGCTCAACTTGGCCTGCATTTTGCATGGTGAGTATCCCTGGAGCTCCTGGCTTTGTGGTTTTGTGAACCCTAACCCTAGGCATAACCCTAACCCTAGCCCTAAGCCTAACCCTAGACTGAGGCAGAAATCGGGCATTGGGCTGTGGGGAGTTCCGAGCAGAATGACGAAGAGGGAGCAAGGATTTGGATGTGCTACGCTCAACTTGGCCTGCCTTTTGCATGGTGAGTATCCCTGGAGCTCCTGGCTTTGTGGTTTTGTGAACCCTAACCCTAGGCATAACCCTAACCCTAGCCCTAAGCCTAACCCTAGACTGAGCCAGTAATCGGGCATTGGGCTGTGGGGAGTTCCGAGCAGAATGAAGAAGAGGGAGAGGGAATTTGGATGTGCTACGCTCAACTTGGCCTGCCTTTTGCATGGTGAGTATCCCTGGAGCTCCTGGCTTTGTGGTTTTGTGAACCCTAACCCTAGGCATAACCCTAACCCTAGCCCTAAGCCCAACCCTAGACTGAGGCAGAAATCGGGCATTGGGCTGTGGGGAGTTCCGAGCAGAATGACGAAGAGGGAGAGGAGATTTGGATGTGCTACGCTCAACTTGGCCTGCCTTTTGCATGGTGAGTATCCCTGGAGCTCCTGGCTTTGTGGTTTTCTGAACCCTAACCCTAAGCATAACCCTAACCCTAACCCTAAGCCTAACCCTAGACTGAGGCAGAAATCGGGCATTGGGCTGTGGTGAGTTCTGAGCAGAATGACGAAGAGGGAGAGGGGATTTGGATGTGCTACGCTCAACTTGGCCTGCCTTTTGCATGGTGAGTATCCCTGGAGCTCCTGGCTTTGTGGTTTTGTGAACCCTAACCCTAGGCATAACCCTAACCCTAGCCCTAAGCCTAACCCTAGACTGAGGCAGAAATCGGGCATTGGGCTGTGGTGAGTTCCGAGCAGAATGACGAAGACGGAGCAAGGATTTGGATGTGCTACGCTCAACTTGGCCTGCCTTTTGCATGGTGAGTATCCCTGGAGCTCGTGGCTTTGTGGTTTTGTGAACCCTAACCCTAGGCATAACCCTAACCCTAGCCCTAAGCCTAACCCTAGACTGAGGCAGTAATCGGGCATTGGGCTGTGGGGAGTTCCGAGCAGAATGAAGAAGAGGGAGAGGGAATTTGGATGTGCTACACTCAACTTGGCCTGCCTTTTGCATGGTGAGTATCCCTGGAGCTCCTGGTTTTGTGGTTTTCTGAACCTTAAGCCTAGGCATAACCCTAACCCTAGCCCTAAGCCTAACCCTAGACTGAGGCAGAAATCGGGCATTGGGCTGTGGGGAGTTCCGAGCAGAATGACGAAGAGGGAGAGGGAATTTGGATGTGCTACGCTCAACATGGCCTGCCTTTTGCATGGTGAGTATCCCTGGAGCTCCTGGCTTTGTGGTTTTGTGAACCCTAACCCTAGGCATAACCCTAACCCTAACCCTAAGCCTAACCCTAGACTGAGGCAGAAATCGGGCATTGGGCTGTGGTGAGTTCCGAGCAGAATGATGAAGAGGGAGAGGGGATTTGGATGTGCTACGCTCAACTTGGCCTGCCTTTTGCATGGTGAGTATCCCTGGAGCTCCTGGCTTTGTGGTTTTGTGAACCCTAACCCTAGGCATAACCCTAACCCTAGCCCTAAGCCTAACCCTAGACTGAGGCAGAAATCGGGCATTGGGCTGTGGTGAGTTCCGAGCAGAATGACAAAGAGGGAGCAAGGATTTGGATGTGCTACGCTCAACTTGGCCTGCCTTTTGCATGGTGAGTATCCCTGGAGCTCGTGGCTTTGTGGTTTTGTGAACCCTAACCCTAGGCATAACCCTAACCCTAGCCCTAAGCCTAACCCTAGACTGAGCCAGTAATCGGGCATTGGGCTGTGGGGAGTTCCGAGCAGAATGAAGAAGAGGGAGCAAGGATTTGGATGTGCTATGCTCAACTTGGCCTGCCTTTTGCATGGTGAGTATCCCTGGAGCTCCTGGCTTTGTGGTTTTCTGAACCCTAACCCTAGGCATAACCCTAACCCTAGCCCTAAGCCTAACCCAAGACTGAGGCAGAAATCGGGCATTGGGCTGTGGTGAGTTCCGAGCAGAATGATGAAGAGGGAGAGGGGATTTGGATGTGCTACGCTCAACTTGGCCTGCCTTTTGCATGGTGAGTATCCCTGGAGCTCCTGGCTTTGTGGTTTTGTGAACCCTAAGCCTAGGCATAACCCTAACCCTAGCCCTAAGCCTAACCCTAGACTGAGGCAGAAATCGGGCATTGGGCTGTGGGGAGTTCCGAGCAGAATGACGAAGAGGGAGCAAGGATTTGGATGTGCTACGCTCAACTTGGCCTGCCTTTTGCATGGTATCCCTGGAGCTCCTGGCTTTGTGGTTTTGTGAACCCTAACCCTAGGCATAACCCTAACCCTAGCCCTAAGTCTAACCCTAGACTGAGCCAGTAATCAGGCATTGGGCTGTGGGGAGTTCCGAGCAGAATGACGAAGAGGGAGCAAGGATTTGGATGTGCTACGCTCAACTTGGCCTGCCTTTTGCATGGTGAGTATCCCTGGAGCTCGTGGCTTTGTGGTTTTGTGAACCCTAACCCTAGGCATAACCCTAACCCTAGCCCTAAGCCTAACCCTAGACTGAGCCAGTAATCGGGCATTGGGCTGTGGGGAGTTCCGAGCAGAATGAAGAAGAGGGAGCAAGGATTTGGATGTGCTATGCTCAACTTGGCCTGCCTTTTGCATGGTGAGTATCCCTGGAGCTCCTGGCTTTGTGGTTTTCTGAACCCTAACCCTAGGCATAACCCTAACCCTAGCCCTAAGCCTAACCCAAGACTGAGGCAGAAATCGGGCATTGGGCTGTGGTGAGTTCCGAGCAGAATGATGAAGAGGGAGAGGGGATTTGGATGTGCTACGCTCAACTTGGCCTGCCTTTTGCATGGTGAGTATCCCTGGAGCTCCTGGCTTTGTGGTTTTGTGAACCCTAAGCCTAGGCATAACCCTAACCCTAGCCCTAAGCCTAACCCTAGACTGAGGCAGAAATCGGGCATTGGGCTGTGGGGAGTTCCGAGCAGAATGACGAAGAGGGAGCAAGGATTTGGATGTGCTACGCTCAACTTGGCCTGCCTTTTGCATGGTATCCCTGGAGCTCCTGGCTTTGTGGTTTTGTGAACCCTAACCCTAGGCATAACCCTAATCCTAGCCCTAAGCCTAACCCTAGACTGAGGCAGAAATCGGGCATTGGGCTGTGGGGAGTTGCGAGCAGAATGACGAAGAGGGATCAAGGATTTGGATGTGCTACACTCAACTTGGCCTGCCTTTTGCAATGGTGAGTATCCCTGGAGCTCCTGGCTTTGTGGTTTTCTGAACCCTAACCCTAGGCATAAACCTAACCCTAGGCATAACCCTAACCCTAGCCCTAAGGCTAACCCTAGACTGAGGCAGAAATCGGGCATTGGGCTGTGGTGAGTTCCGAGCAGAATGACAAAGAGGGAGCAAGGATTGGGATGTGCTACGCTCAACTCGGCCTGCCTTTTGCATGGTGAGTATCCCTGGAGCTCCTGGCTTTGTGGTTTTGTGAACCCTAACCCTAGGCATAACCCTAACCCTAGCCCTAAGCCTAACCCTAGACTGAGGCAGAAATCGCGCACTGGGCTGTGGGGAGTTCCGAGCAGAATGACGAAGAGGGACCAAGGATTTGGATGTGCTATGCTCAACTTGGCCTGCCTTTTGCATGGTGAGTATCCCTGGAGCTCCTGGCTTTGTGGTTTTGTGAACCCTAACCCTAAGCATAACCCTAACCCTAACCCTAAGCCTAACCCTAGACTGAGGCAGAAATCGGGCATTGGGCTGTGGTGAGTTCCGAGCAGAATGACGAAGAGGGAGCAAGGATTTGGATGTGCTACGCTCAACTTGGCCTGCCTTTTGCATGGTGAGTAGCCCTGGAGCTCCTGGCTTTGTGGTTTTGTGAACCCTAACCCTAGGCATAACCCTAACCCTAACCCTAAGCCTAACCCTAGACTGAGGCAGAAATCGGGCATTGGGCTGTGGTGAGTTCCGAGCAGAATGACGAAGAGGGAGAGGGGATTTGGATGTGCTACGCTCAACTTGGCCTGCCTTTTGCATGGTGAGTATCCCTGGAGCTCGTGGCTTTGTGGTTTTCTGAAGCCTAACCCTAGGCATAACCCTAACCCTAGCCCTAAGCCTAACCCTAGACTGAGGCAGAAATCGGGCATTGGGCTGTGGGGAGTTCCGAGCAGAATGACAAAGAGGGAGCAAGGATTTGGATGTGCTACGCTCAACGTGGCCTGCCTTTTGCATGGTGAGTATCCCTGGAGCTCCTGGCTTTGTGGTTTTGTGAACCCTAACCCTAGGCATAACCCTAACCCTAGCCCTAAGCCTAACCCTAGACTGAGGCAGTAATCGGGCATTGGGCTGTGGGGAGTTCCGAGCAGAATGACGAAGAGGGAGCAAGGATTTGGATGTGCTACGCTCAACTTGGCCTGCCCTTTGCATGGTATCCCTGGAGCTCCTGGCTTTGTGGTTTTCTGAAGCCTAACCCTAGGCATAACCCTAACCCTAACCCTAACCCCAAACCCTAACCCTAACCCTAACCCTAACCCCAAACCCTAACCCTAACCCTAACCCCTAACCCTAACCCCTAACCCTAACCCTAACCCCTAACCCTAACCCTAACCCTAACCCTAACCCTAACGCCTAACTCTAACCCCTCCACCCCTGGCCCCTCCGCCCCGACCCCTACGCCCCTGACCCCTCCGCCCCTGGCCCTTCACCCCTGCCCCCTATGCCCGTTACCCCTATGCCCCTGACCCCTACACCCCTGGCCCCTACACCCCTGACCCCTAGCCCCTACGACCCTGACCCTACGCCCCTGACCCCTACGCTCCTGATCCCTATGCCCCTGACCACTGACCGCTACGCCCCTGGCCGCTATGCCCCTGACCCCTACACCCCTGACCCCTACGCCCGTGACCCCTGACCCCTATGCCCCTGACCCCTGTGCCCCTGACTCCTGAGCCCTGCGCCCCTGACCCCTATGCCCCTGGCTGCTGTACCCCTGACCCCTACGCCCCTGGCCCCTACACCCCTGACCCCTGACCCCTACACCCCTCACCCCTGGGCCCTGCGCCTGTAACCCCTACGCCCCTGATCCCTATGCCCCTGACCCCTGTGCCCCTGACCCCTACACTCCTGGCCCTACACCCCTGACTCCTGGCCCCTACACCCCTGACCCTTATGCCCCTGGCCCCTGACCCCTACACCCCTGACCGCTGGCCCCTAGCCCTGCACCCCTAAGCCTATGCCCCTAGCCCCTGGCTCTATGCTCCTGGCCCTACCCCGCTGGGCCTATGCCTCTGACCCTGCACCCCTGGCCCCTAACCCTATGCCCCTAGCTCCTGGCCCTTGGCCCCTATCCCCTGGTCCTGGCTCTGACCCTGGCCCCTGGCCCGTGGCCCTGGCTCTTACCTGTGGCTCTATCCCTAACCTGTGACTCTGGTCTGTGGCCCTAGCCTGTGACCCTGGCCCTAAGCCATGACCCTGACCTGTGCTTGTGGCCCTGGCCTGTGACCCTGGCCCTGCCTCCTACCCTGCACCCCTGACCCTAGCCTGGCTTCTACTCCTGATGGTGGTGTGTGGTACCTAATGTGGCACTGGCTGCTGGTCCTCTGCCCCCTCCACCCTATGTACTACTGTACCCCTTGGCCCCTGGACCTTACCTGCTGTTCTCTGGCCTGCGTGCGTTGTCCCTTGTGTGGTGGATTCCTGCTGCGGTCCTGGTGCTGGGGTTCTGCTGTTGTATTGGTATTGGGGCTATAGGGTTAGGGTCTGGGCTAGCGCTGGGGCTAGGGCTAGTGTTAGGGGGTTGGGTTAAGGTTGGGGGTTAGGGTTGTGGTCAGGGTCAGGGCTAGGGGGCTAGGGGTTAGGGTTTGGGATTAGGCTTAGGTGGGGAGGGTGCTGGCATTGGCTCAGCATTTGGAACTGTTGCCTCCAGCTGTGGGGAGGGTGCTGCCATAGGCTCTGCATTTGGGATTATTACCTCCAGCTCTGGGGAGGGCTGCTGCCTGTGGCTGCTTTTAGGGAGAAAGGGGTGTTGTTTGGGGTCCTGGTTAAGGTTAGGTTTAGGCAACAGGGCTTGTGTGTCATACCCCTTGTGTTTGTTGTGTAGTGTGTGATTTTTGAGCCCTTTCTCTTTATTCCCTGGACTCCCCCTGGGCTCTTGGCCTTTATTATGTTCTCCTGCTGCCTCCTCCTTGGGCTCTTGGCCTTTATTATATCCCCCTGGAATGTCCCCCTGGGCTCTCGGCCTTAATTGTGTCCCCCTGCAGTGTCCCTCCTTGGCTGCCACCCTCTGTGTGTTTTTCTAACCTTTTTTGTGTGGGTGTTGTCCTTCCATGGGGGCTGCGGTGTTCTCCTGGTGCTGGGGGTTCTGCCTGCTGCGGCTGGGTGGACTAAAATGGTGGCCTGAGGGGTGCTGTGGGGTGGTGCATAAATAGCGGGAAGGGGGGGGCTTGCGGGGGGGGCGCCCTGAGGGGAGACGCAACGGCGGGAAGAGGGGCCGTGAGGCGGGAAGGGGTGGAGGGTACCCTGAGGGGAGCCGCAATGGCGGGAAGGGGTGCCGTGAGGCGGCGGGGGCTGCCCTGAGGGGACCCGCGGGCGGCAAGGGGTGGAGGGTACCCTGAGGGGAGCCGCAATGGCGGGAAGGGGTGCCGTGAGGCGGCGGGGGCTGCCCTGAGGGGAGCCGCGGGCGGCAAGGGGTGGAGGGTACCCTGAGGGGAGCCGCAATGTCGGGAAGAGGTGCCGTGAGGCGGCGGGGGCTGCCCTGAGGGGAGCCGCGGGCAGCAAGGGGTGGAGGGTACCCTGAGGGGAGCCGCAATGTCGGGAAGAGGTGCCGTGAGGCGGCGGGGGCTGCCCTGAAGGGACCCGCGGGCGGCACGGGGCGGGGGATACCTTGAGGGGACCCACAATGGCGGGAGGGGGGAGCGGCGGGCGGCGGGCGGCGGGGAGGTGCGGTGGGGCGGTGTGAGGAGGCGGAGCGGTGCGGGACCGGCGGGGGGACGGCGGCGGCTCACGGGGGGCTGGCGGGTGGCTGCAGGCGGCGGCGGGTGCCGGACCGGTGGGCTCCGGATGGCGGCAGGTGCAGGAGCGGCGCGGGACTGGCGCGGGAGTGGTGCCGGAGGCGGGAAGCGCCGTGAGGGGAGAGGGGCGGGGCGAGGGGCGGGGCTACATTGCGCGCGAGGGAAGGGGCGGAGCGTCGTGACGCGCGCGGCGGGGGCGGTGCCGGGGGCGGAGCGTCGTGACGCGCGCGGCGGGGGCGGGGCCGGGGGCGGAGCGGCGTGACGCGCGCGGCGCGGGCGGAGCCGGGGGCGGAGCGTCGTGACGCTCGCGGCGCGGGCGGAGCCGGGGGCGGAGCGTCGTGACGCTCGCGGCGGGGGCGGTGCCGGGGGCGGAGCGGCGTGACGCGCGCGGCGCGGGCGGAGCGTCGTGACGCGCGCGGCGGGGGCGGAGCGTCGTGACGCGCGCGGCGGGGGCGGTGCCGGGGGCGGAGCGTCGTGACGCGTGCGGCGGGGCGGTGCCAGGGGCGGAGCGCCGTGACGCGCGCGGCGGGGGTGGAGCCGGGGGCGGAGCGTCGTGACGCGCGCGGCGCGGGCGGGGCCGGGGCCGGGGGCGGGGCGGCGTGACGCGCGCGGCGAGGGCGGTGATCGGGGCCGGGACAGCGTGACGCGCGCGGCGGGGGCTGGGCCGGGGACGGGGGGGCGTGACACATGTGTGTGGGGTGGGAGCCTGCGATGAATGGGGGGTAGAGCTTAGGATGAGTGATAGGTGTGGGTGGTGTGTGTGCGCGCCGAAAAATTGGCTAATTAACTAATTATCCAATTATCTAATTCAGTTAGTGCTCCAGATGGGATATATTAGATTTGATAAGGAAATTCAACTCCTTTCCTTGACAGAGAATAGTCAAAAACACCAGTGAGCAATGGCTCCTGTACCTGAAGGGAGCCCACAAGAAAGATGAGGAGAGACTGTAAGAGTGGAGTGACAGTGACCCACAAAGACCGTGCTGTACCCGGGCCCGGCCGTGGTCCTGGCACTTTTCCTGCATTCTGATTTTCTGTTCAGAAGTCACTATGTGGCCAAATCTCTGGGTCTGGCTAAACGGTGTTTAGTGCAGAACTGATGCGATGGTCACTCGCAATCGCCCAGAGCAGGAGCCAACTTGCAACTCTGGTGAAACTCAAGTGACACCAGCTGAGGCACACGCTCCAGATAACACACTGTGGGTGTGCCAGGGTCAGGGGCAAATGGTCAGGGCTTACCTTCTTCTGGTTTGAGGCCCGGTTTGGCAGCAACACAACATTCCAGTGCACGATCAGTGCCAAAGGGAAGGGCTGCACAGATGCCCTGAGCCCCAGTCTCTGCATCAGCAGCAGTGGGTGGGTGGACCTCACCCATTTCCAGATTCAAATCCATTTGTTTGTCACTCCTGCTAGTTTATAGGCTCTGAAAGCTCATTTCAGCTGTTCAGTGACAGCACTAGCTGGTCCATGGATTTAAGGAAGCAGACAGGCTTTGGGAATGTGTGTTGCCATTTGAGACTTGTCCAACAAAAGGGGCACAGGAGGAGGACAGGTGTTAGGACCGAGTCCGGAGAGCTGGCCGCATAAACGACACGTACACCGATACGATTAAGTATCCTTCTCCCTTTATTGTTCAACTATGCCAACTTATATCTACTTTTGAAAAGATTCATGCCCAGTCCCTCTAGATGGACTCTAATCAGAAGGGGAGCCGGGCAGCTGTATACCTTGCCAAGGACTCTCAGGGCTGCCTGCAGTCAGGGGCCTGTTCAGGAGCTTTTCCTCAGCAACCCTGCAGTGTCCAGTCTTTCCAGGGGTATCATATGCCCTTGTTCCATAAGGAATCCCTCTACAGACAGGGAGCTGTCACCGGCCCCGTGCTCATGGGCTGCAGGGGACACCTGCACTGAGGAAATGGAAATGGGAAAGAGGGAAATGCAACCTGATGGGATGCACCTCTGGCACCACATTTCCTCTTCTTCCTGCTGTCCTGGAAAACCCCAAGTAAATCCAGTCCCTCAGACCTTGCATCCCTGAACACCAGGAGAGCCGGTGTTTTACCCAGATCCCAGTGCCCTGCACGGCTGCGCTGACACGAGCACAGGCCGATTGCTCCGCCCAGCACCATCCCTCATTTTCTTCCCATTGCTCCCCAAGCGTCCCCAAACCACCCCAGCGTGTCTGTGCCGGGGCCAGGGCCTGCCCCGAGCCCGACCAGAGGCTGTCACCCAGCCCTGCACCAGCTCCCACCCCCGGGTGAGCTGGGAATGCACTGAGAGCTCGGCTCCCCGGGCTCCCCAGCACCCAAACCGGTCCTCAGACACACAGAAATGCCCAACCTGCCCCTCTGGGCACAGCCAAACACCACAATTCCATCATCCCCAAGCAACTCTGGCACTTGCCTCTTCACCTCCGCCCATTTCCAGTAGCCGGGGCTAGGACCGGGCTGTCAGAAATAGCATTCCCTAGGCAGTTCATCCCAGCGCAGAGGAGAAGAGGAGCCTGTCCCTGACCCACACCATGGGCAGGACAAGGGGGGCCCTAGCTGGCTTTGCCTACTCCAGCACCAAAGCTCTTGGTCCCAAAGATGGGGCGAGTTCAGTGGTTTTTCCTGTCCTGAAAGAGAGCAGAAAAGGGAAGTTAATCCCACTGTGGAATCCAAGACTCCTGCATTTCCTATTTCTGCTCTGATTGCTCACCGTGGAGTTTTAGCCATGGAAAAAAAAGGAGAATGACACCATATCAAATAAAAAGTTGATTAATCCACGTAGGGGCTGTGGAGAGGATACAAAGGAGCTTTTCCATGATTTTGGGGCTTGAAGAGGGACTGAATTTCCCTCAAAGCTGGGAAGGGCCTGAGGATAATAAAGAAAAGGAGCAGCTTCATCTCTCCCTGGCAGAGAGCTCGGGGCTCCATTATGGATACAAATCAATCCCAGCAGGATTTCAAAGCGTTTCTTTAGGATGTCAGGTCCCTCTTTATCAGATCCCTGCTGGGATTCAGGGCCTGCCTGGTCACGGGGTGCTTTGATAAGGGCTGGATTTAAATCCCAGATCTGAGAACAGACATGAAAGGTCCCTGGGTTTCTAGGGGGTTGAAAAACTCAAGCTGGATTCGCTGCAGAGCTGAAAAATCAGGATAAGAGAGAGCAAGGAGTGGCCAGCAGGCTCAGGCTCCTGATCACGCCCCTGGGATCCATGGGATCCATAGGATCCACGGCCTCTGGCACGCTGCTCCAGCACCCTGCAGGGTGACTGACAGCAGGGAAGGGGAAGGAGCCACCAGCAGCTCTGCCATGTGCACCATCATTCACCTTGCACGTGGCCTAAACAGCTACCAAGCACTGATGGACTGACTGAGCCGAAAATATCGGAGAGATCTCAGTTTGCACTCCAAATTCCCTGCAGCCTGTTCCCTTCCTGATCCATCCCTTCAAGCAGCAAGAGTGGAATTCCTTCCATGGTTGCTCTTTCCCTCCTGTTTGCCACTCAACAAGAAAAAGCAGCCACGTGAACAGGAGTAAAAGCCCCAAACCCACAAAAAAGCACATTCTCAGCATCACTAATCCCTGCCAAACTGCCGGGAACCTTCCAAAACTACATCCAAGCTTGGAAACAGGGATCCAGTTGTTTGTTTAAGCAGCTATTGATCCAGTCTCTTCCAGCTAATTAAACTATTCACTATTTAAACTCATTAAACTGCTCATCCTGCTCCTGGCAGCCAGAGGCAAAGAAGAAATCGTGTCTAGATTAAATGGTGATGGTGAATGTGCCCATCCCAGTCCTTGGAGAGGTTGGAATTGCATCCCTGTTCCTCTGCTCTCTTTTCCTTCCTTTTTCCTGCAGTGATTCCCACCCGGATTCCTCAGCTCCAGCTCTCTGAGCAGCCTCAGGGGGAGCATTTCATCCCCTTGGAGCCAACTCCATTTGTTGCATCCTTCATGCCTCAACCACCCCTAAAAGCAGGCAAGTGCTGATGGGCAGTGCAGCTGCTTCCACTTGGGAATGTTTCCAGTGGAACAGGGAGGGAATTCTGAGAAGCTTCCACCCACTGCACGTTATTGCTGGATAAAAGGTGAGGCAGCAAAGGATCAACAAAGGGAGATTTCAGCAAGACAAAGTCCAGACAGAGAGGCTGCAAGTGTGGCTGGGGCTGCTAAACTGGGAAAACTGCAAGGTCAGGCTGTGGGAACATGGATTATA